>NC_061527.1:21232500-21556250 GCF_022379125.1 Scophthalmus maximus
ATGTTTTTTTGTCAACTTTGTTGTTAAATATAGTCACATGAGGTGGACCCGACCTCCGTGTAAGTCGCCACGTTTGCTACGCAGTGTTGAAAACTATTGCACCAAACGGTCCAGAAAACGTCGAATTCGTGTTGAATTTTCAGCGATGCCGGAAACCGGAAATGCCCCACTGTAAAGCGTCCCCTGTCGGTTGCTAGGTTGGTTGCGGCCGATGCCGTACCATCGTCATATACCGATGTCACGGAAGTGCATAAGGCACGCCTTAATGCTGCGTTTACTATGGTTACAGTTAGGGGTTTGGTTAGGGTAAGGGTAAGGGTTCGTTGTACACTAAATACACTACAGTGTACACTGTACACTAAAAAACAAATAAGCACTACAATAAAAACAATTCACTACAGCTACCGCTCTTCTTTCGCTTTTCTGCCACATTTTAATATCTGCCACTGTCGGAGGAAAGGGACAACTCCGGAGTAGAAGGTGCCAATAATGCGCCTATTATGCGCCTATTACGCGAGTGTACAACCAATCAAGAAGAACACAGCCTCAACCATAGCGCCAACACTTCCTTCCACATTGACCAATCACAACAGAGTGGACCATCTGGCCAATCAGAGCTTCAATGGGAGGGCGGCTTAAAGAGACAGGAGCTAAAACCAAGCGAATGTACAGTGTGAGGAAACTGATGTGTTTGCTGAACATTTGAGCATGTAAATCTATTCAAGTAATACCCCAAATCAAATTGAAGAACCTGACTATGAGCATGATGTGCCTCCTGGTCGTCGTTCGGCAACAAGCACAGACTACGATGGAGCGTTTGGCGACGGGGGTGAGCATAGTAAAGTCAGGCTGACAAAAGCGATCCAGGGGCCTAATGCGGTCTACATTCGCCTGCCTGTTGGCTCAGTCTCAACAGAAAGTGGCCGCATTGGAAAGGGTGGTGCTAAAACCATGTACGAACTATACAAGGTGAGCTGGTAGAGCAGCTGGGAACATGCCACACTGAGGAGGCGTGTTTATAACACACTATGCGGTCCTTGTATGCATTTATTTTAATGTACAGTATTCGTCAACAATTATTACCTCTATGAAAACCTGCTACATTATTCCAAATGGGTTTTACTTGTTTGTTATTAATGTGCATACACTGGCCTAGATAAAGTTGTTGACCAATACATAAAAAAAACCCACTTGTATCTTCTTATAACTGCACAACGGTGTGTTTTAAACCATTTATTAAGTGTTTACATGTGCTGTTTATACTGTGAATATGGAGCAGGGGTCTTTATTCGGTTGGTTTCCTCGCAATCGCCATTTAAGTTTGCTGTGACAGGGCCTTAGATGTGTGTTGCCACCAGATTATGTATTCTAGCAAACAGATAATCAGCGCCAAAACCCCAGATTAATAACTTTTTTCGAGCCACCTGCTGGGCGACCATGAGAATGTAATGAATAAAATAAAAAATAAAGAAATTGCGATTCTGTGTGCATAAAGGTGTGGCTGAGACTTCTGGGCCAAGTCATCTGAATTCACAGCCAGGTCAGACACAGCAACGACAAAATAAGCTGCGGTACTGTGATAATCTGATGAGTGTGAGTTTCCCTCTTTTAAATTCGTATTCATCTTTAGGCTACAGTAGGGATATAATTAAACAAACCCACTCCCAAAGTGTTGGCGACTTTATGGAAGAGGATGCAGTGGCCACAGCAACACGCCATTGTGGGGTATTATAGAGGCCTCTTTTGTCTCTCTGGAAAATGTCATGGCGTAATTGATATTTCTCAGCGGGGCCTTTATCTTTGTGCCATGTTCCAGGTTCTATGATCTGCGTCCACGCTGACCTTTAGCAGTGCACTCTTTTCTCTGGCTTCTTTTTTTCTTTGGGCCTCACTGAAAATAGCTCAGTCGGATTTCAATGGGGTGTCTTTCATTTGAGACAATCTTCTCTTCCTCCTACCTGCCCACAGCCTCTTTGACGGCGGCCATTTATTTTTGAGACCCAACTTTTCAGCATTTTGTTTGATCTGGGATTTACTCCGGTTGCTTTGTCCGCCGAGGTCTGAGGAAAAACTCCTCCTGTTCCTCGGCAGCGACAGAAGAGATGTTCGCTGCGAACTCGTCAGGGTAAAATGTGCTTGACGATGTATGATCACACAACACCAACCTGCAATTGGATCAGATCGAGGTTTGCGTCGTCCAATAATTAAACGGAACAACTCACTGTGGAACTGTAACTTCTTCTTCACAATTTTTTTTATTTTAATTAATCTCTTTCTCTGCCTTTATAACCACCTGGCCAACAACTACAACCTGAAAAATCGTCCCCACGTGTTCTATACTTCCGTTATTCACCAGGTTAATGGAGTTGCACAGAAATTCACTGGTCCCCATGAGCCCCAGTAATATCACACTTTTGCTTCACTGCTGCATTTTTTTTTCAAGTTTTGAAAAGACTAAAACAGTAATATTGTCCAGCTCAAACACCTACACCGGGGTTTTAAACAACATTTCAATTAACTCTCACTGCTGGCAAAGACGTTAACATGCATCCACTCAACCGTGTGTTAACTCTAAACTATAAAAGCCTCTTAATCCATCCATCCATTAGCTATACCCATTATCCTTTGAGGGTCGAAAGGGGGGTGGAGCCAATCGCAGCTGACATTGGGCGAGAGGCCGGGTACAACCCGGACACGTCACCGCGCCGTCACGGGTGCAGAGACAAACTGCTCAAATTCACCTATGGGAAATTTCGAGTCGCCATGCAGTTAAAGGGGCAGCAAGCGATTTTGGAGAAATCTCGTCTCGCTCTCTTTGTTGTTTTGATTTTACTGCACTGACCGAGCCGCCATCCCATCAACCTTGGGTATGTACCCAGAGAAACCCCATGCGTGCACAGGGAGAACATGTAAACTCCACATAGAAAGGCCCCCGGCTAAACTGGGGGTTCGAACCCCAGAACCTTCTTGCTGTGAGGAGAAACTTGGAATGCCAAGTTTTTAATAGTTGTTAATGGGGTTAAAGAGTATTTACAGGCCGTATCTCACACCATTATTGAAACAGTCCAACTTACTATAGATTAACTTTTGTACCCCTATTGTACAATCGTACCTTTATAATAGCCTTATTAAACTAGACATTAAACTCACTGGTCAAGATTAAAGTCGTAGACAATGCTGCTGTCTCCGCTGGTTGCCTGGCAACCTCATAGTGATGACTGAGTGAAGACTTCAGCAAGTGACTGCAACCAGCCAAGAAAAAATCCGGCATTTAAAACAATGTGAAACCACAATGTTTAAAAAAAACTAGTTAATTAGCGAGTTTAGAAAGTGGATTTAGTTCCTTTTTTCCAGTGTCTAAGCTAAGTAGCACCTGCTCTATATACAAAATATGTGTATAAGATAAACACGTGATTTTGAATACCAACATGGTTTGCCCTCAGACTTTTGATATTTTTCAACTATTTGATGGCTTTTTCTGAGATGTTCAATGTGGCAACACAGTGGAACTCATCGCATTCTACTTGTGAATGGAAAGGGGCAAAAATAGGCAAAAATATTTATGTTTCAACTCAACCTCCGAAAAGACAGCGGCCCTTTTTTCAGGACAAAAGGATTAAATGCAGAAGTAGGCAATGAATGAATTAATGACTTCACATAAAGCACTGTCAGTTTAGACAATGAAGATCATGCAATGTGATTGAAAGCTGCAGAACACAAGAGGTAGTGTTGATTTCAATTATGAAGTTTGACTGTAAAACAAAAAATCAAAGGAGAAAAAAAACAATGAGAATTTGAACATCTCCATCTCCATGACCAATTAGCAAACTCTGCTGAAGAAGATTATGTCAAATGATCAAGACTGATTTGTCAGCCGTGTTCTCGTTCACGAGCCGGCATTGTATAACGCGGCATCTTTGTCACACTAACGTATAAAGATAATCAGTAGTTGTGGGATGGGAATGTGTGAATTCCTTGTGATTTTAGTGTGCATCCAACAGGTTGTGTACCCATTGAGGTACTTGTCACTACTACTTTTCACTCTGCCAGCTGCTGTCAGTGCCAAACATCCCGAAGACAGTTTCTTTTACTTAACGTGCAGACGTTTCATGGCCAATTAAGAGTATTGTAATCTGTTTGTCTATTGATTTTCCAGAAGCAAAAGTGGAAGATTGTCTCAATAAAATTCGACGAGGAGCGCTGATGCATCCTTGTTCTGAGGCATGTGCAACTGTTGTCATTTCCACAAGGAGCCATTGTGTAGTTGAATAGGTAATCCCCTTTTGAAATGCAAAAATAGGCTTCATATGTGATATGGTTGAATGCATCCAATTATGGCCTTTAATTTCTAAATGATTTGCGG
The DNA here is from genome assembly GCF_022379125.1 of Scophthalmus maximus. Taxonomy (NCBI): domain Eukaryota; kingdom Metazoa; phylum Chordata; class Actinopteri; order Pleuronectiformes; family Scophthalmidae; genus Scophthalmus; species Scophthalmus maximus. The sequence continues at coordinate 21,236,864 of NC_061527.1, forward strand.
TTGAAACATATTCCAGGCAAGTGTTCCCCACTAAAAAGCCCGTGCTCCTTAATCTTGCACTGAGTGGGGAATAAAAAGGGAAAAACTTTTTGTGAAAATCCCCCAACCTCGCACACACAAGTGTTGCTGATGGCCTTGCAGTGGTGTGTCATTAGCATTCATTATAGTCCTATAAGCCAGAGTAATTACAGGCCCAAGTGCAGGGAGGAATAGCAGTTTACACTGCTAGTAATTTGATTTGCATCTACGCTAATAACTTCTTTTGTGTGTGTTTATGTGCCGTGTCAGAACACAAGTGCCATATGGCTGCAGGCTGTACGAGGCGAGAAAAAAAAAGGAGCCTTTTAAATTCTAAGATTGAGTTGCCTTTGCTTTCAGCACTCGGAGCTCTCAATCTGCCAAAGCGTTCAGATTAGCGTGATCACAGAGCGGGTGATACAGCATTTTTTTTTCTCTTTCTGAAAGTAATTTCTATGGGCCTTGCAGGGAATGTGGGGCAACAAAGGGAAAAATTGGACGGGCAGCCAAATGTTTGTCTTTGCGACCTGCAAAACGTGTCTCTGTGTGTCATGGAAATCGAATTGGTATCACGATTTACAATGCATGGAATTCCTTTTCATGGAATAGATCACCTGATTACCTGCGCACAAAGGCATTTTCTTTTCACGAAAGGGTGCGGTAGCGTAACCGCCTCCTTTATGAAGCTGTTAAAGGGCCATTAAAGCAAACGCCCATGTTGCCACAAGTTGCAGTGCGTGTATCCTGTTCTGCGAGTGCACCAGCAGGTCCCTAGGGAACTAATACCTGTGCTGTCTGGGCAGTGTTTTCTTGAAAGGGGCCAGGCTCCCTCTTCTGATGACTGACTGAGAATAGAAAAGCATTCCCCAAAGCTGATGAGGTCACGGGGTTAAGACTATGCCTTTGTCGCGGGACAATGACATCCTATTTACCTGGCGGGGTCCTGCTTTCTTCTCCATGCAACTGTGACCTCGGTGTGAAAACCAGACCTTTGTCTCCCTGACAAATAGAGGCTCAACGCTCAGATTCGCTTGGTTCCACCTCAGCGGCCCCTGGTTGTGGGGCCGGCGGGTTCTGTGGACACAATGTTTAGCCTCTGCCGGAGATATTTTCGGCAGCAGCTTTGCTTCGGGGGCCGGGGCCTGTCATTTGTCATCAGGTCAACTGGTTTTATCAGTGTTATCTCAGAAATCTGTATAATTGTATTGTGAAGCCAAATTCTGCAGTTTACTGTGTGTGTGAACTGTAAGTGTTCAAATTTTTTTCTTCACTGATTTTAAAGCCGCTCCAATCCATCTTTATGTGTAATCAATGGGTCGATTGTGTGTTTGAAAGTTGTCACTCATACGAAGAATTCTCACTCACCCCTGCTAGCGTCCTTTTGAAGGGGCGGTAGGCGATTCCAAAGCAATACATTTTTTGTGAAAATCAGCGAATATCTCCTCACAGTCCGCTAAATGTTCGTCCTGTGTGTGTGCGGAAAAGGCAAAAGGCGCTACGGCAGAGGGTTTTTGGCCTAGTGGTAAGCGCGTCGATGTCCCGTACCAGAGGCTGCGGGTTCGTGGCCTGGCCAGAGCCGGAAAATCACAATAACAACAAAGAGAGGGACACGCTTTTTCTCCAAATTCCAGATTCTGAAGCAGTACACGTTTTGTAAAAATCAGCGAATATTTCCTCAGGGCCCGCTGGCTGAGAACAAAGAGAGGAACAAGCTTTCTCCTAAATCGCGTACTGCCCCTTTAACTGCTTGTTTCGATTTTACGCCCTCCAACTCTAACGTTGCCTCGTCGACGCCGTTCCCAGGCGGCTGTTCAGCAGGCGGCTGTCTTAGTGAAAACTCCAGTGCGACATACGTTAGTGACTAGCTGATGAACACGGAGGAGCATTAAGCTGTTGAACAGACTTTAAGACTGTCGCCGCGACTACGTCTCTAATTTCAGAGCGGAAGATATACCTGGCTAAATGTTTTGGTTTGTTCCCCACCTGGGAGGGACAGAATCACCTGGGACGGAGGAAGCTGTGGGTGCCAGTGCAGATGCCAGTAAGACAGTGTAAGTCTTTAACATGTTAAATTGGCCGATGCCACGATCATCAATTCAGCCGCACTCTGCGCATGTATTCCTGTCAAGTCAATGCTGAGTGGAAAGACAGGCAGACTGTTGAGGTCAGGTTGTTCCCTCTCAACCGGGGGAATTTAAAGGCTTTGACAACTTTTTGTTCTTATTTCGGTTGTATATCTTAATACAATTCGATCAGCAAGTTTAAACCAATGGCTGAGCCCGGTTTCCAACCCCCGGATGGTCATCCGAGGACGTCGGTTATGAAAGCCACCTGACAGCTAGCCCCCAGAGCCCTTCCTCTCGCGTTTACCCGCTCTCCTAATCCGCCGCTAATGGTTGGCAAAGGAGGCCCAGAGCCCCATTGGTGTGTGGAAATCCCTCCTGGAGTGGGAGTGTCGCGCTTGAGGAAGTGCTCAGCGAAGCGCGCCTCAGACAGCGACGGGACCCCTCGTGCCGTGCGCCACCGAAACGCTCAAGGTGACCCGGCAGCACAAATCTAACCACCACACGCTGGTGTACGCGCGCGCACGCGCAAAAGGGACACACTTTGATTGTGATCGCTGGGAAAGGCTGCGCTGCGAACAAGAAGAAGAAGGGATCTTCCCCTTTGAAAATGTTCCGTCACATTGTTGTGAAGGTGAATGAAATTGTTTGTGGTGTCCTCTCGCGTGTCGCGGTCGTAATGGGTTCTCGCGCATCCTGAGACGAGGATATCTGAGACAAGAATCGGCTTTAAGTGGGACGTGACTACGAGGGCGAAGCGGAGCCCGGTAGTCGCCAAGAGAAACAAAAGACCTGAAAGAAAGCCACTGCAAACGGCCCGAGGCGTTCAGGGCGTTTGCGGAGAACGGGTGATACAGATGTGACACTGCACAATGTACATAAACTGCTAATTAAATGTTTCAGGGTTGCCGCCGTGTATTTTCCTTCATCACCTGATAAGGGACTCAAAGGTTTGTTCTCACCGTCTTCCTTGCAGTGCTTTGGCCTCGGCTTGGTTCGCCTTTGATGAAGGACTCCGTGTCGTTGTTTTCACGGGGCTAACTTTTCATCCAGCATTATTGTCGCACACTCAAACACAATGTGCACGGGGAGCCTCGGCGTTCCACCTCATTGCTCTCGGCCTCAGGGCCCAAGGTCAGGTGTAGACGCCGTTTGTTTGCGCCGGGGGTAAGTGTCGGAGGTCCGAACTTTGACCCTGCTTATGTCCGAGTGGGATGCTGGTGTCAGCGCAGAACAATGGCGGGGTGACAGGACAAACCGATATGGTGTGGTCGAGGCTGTTGCCACAGGCCTTTTGTGTAACCTTTGGCCAGCGAGGCTGTCAACGTGCCAAGAGACGAAACCTGAGGCTCCGCTGTAAGTCAACCTCGCTTCCCATTTGAATCCAGTTTTAACTCTTCACACAAAGCCCTTGTTCAATAGCGCATTATTTTCCCTCATAATAAACTCAGCCGTGAGCTGACTGGCTACATGAAGGAATACTGGCCATGTGCATGAACGTGTGCGGGAGAGTTGATTTGCATGGCGTCAACTTGTGAACGCTCAGATGTGTGTGTGCTCACAAAAATACCAATTTAGGATTTTATCCTTCGCGAGGAAAGTATGTTTCACTCGGGGCAAAATGGATGTCAGAATGGGGCAAGAAAGAGAGGCGCTAATCTCAATGAAAAGAAGGGTTAAAAAGAAGATTGATATTAATATCAAATCAGGGCACGTGTGCGAGAGGCAGCGTTGCGCGAAATGCTCAATCTAAACGGCGTGGACGTCCGTCGGGGAGCCACTAAATGTGGAGTGACCTCCTTAACCCGTCCACCAGGATCCCCTTTTGCTGTAATAAATAATAGAGGATCGGTTGGGTCAAGCAAAGCACCGCCGGGTGCCCCCTCGCTCACACGCGAAGGGTTAGTTTGCCGATCGCACAATACACAATGTGTCCCAGGAGCCGCAATCAATTATTGATGCTTGATGAGAGAGAGGAGCCGGGACAATCTCCTAACTTCCAACTTCGCGATGATATGAGAGTGAGATTGAATGGCCGGGGAGTGCACGGCACCCCCCGGCGGGTTAATTGTGGTTAAGCGTGATTTGTGTGCACGCGGCGTGATTGCCGGGCCAGCGCAGCTGAGATGAGGCTGACCCCGGAAATGGGCGCTTTGAAATTGGTTCTGCGCACGGATTTGTTTTTTTTTTGTCTGGGGTCCTATTAAAAATCGCGAAATTATTTTTTTTCCGCTCACGTCTCGCGGGTGTGGGCGTGCGCGCGCTCCTGCCAAAACACTCCGGCTCGCCTGCGAGTTTCTCTCCTCCTACTTCCCGCACAGCCCCCGCCCACCGCCCCCTGTTCTCTCCGGGCCTCCGTGTTCACCGCTTCCTCCCAGAAAAACCAGTCGCTGCCTGACACCGATGCCGAGCAAATATGTACAGATCAAAAACAACTTCCCGTGTAGTGTCACGTTTCAGCCTAAATGCATGTAGTGTCCCAAACGGAGATTATCTGGGCGGCTCATCTTGATTGTCTTCCCCCCCTTTTCTCGCTCCCAGGTGGCAGAGCGTGGTCCACATGTTTGCACAGGCACAGCAGCAGTCCCTTGGGGGCAATGCTACTGCAGCTAAAACCCTCTGATGCTTCTGATCGCACATCACTCCGTGCGTGTGCGCGTGCGTGCGTGTGCGTGTGTGTGTGTGTGTGTGTGTGTGTGTGTTTATCTATCTATGCATACAACACACGGACACATCCGCACAGTGCAGCTACAGTTGATAGACTATATCGCACCCTATTATGCCACAAAGAGATTGAGATAGCGGCAGGTTCGTACGATGCCAATCTCCTTCGCAAAAGAAACATCGGGGTTTGTTTTTTTACCTGAAACTCGCGGGATAATCAAACGGGAGACTTGCGAATCCGGCCTGTTTCGATGTAATATTATGATAAAGTAAAGAACAATAAAAATGGCATTAGCGGCTTTGTGCGGCGGAGGCCGACTGATTTGCCATCACTTGGATCCATGACAGTTGTTTATTGATGCCTCGGGGCCAAACGACAAAATGATGAATAGAGAGGAAGTAATCAGGAGCACTCCGAGATGCACCACAGATACGCGTTCCTCCACGGGGTCTGCTTCGCCGGCGTTTAACAATTAGCCGGGTGATTTTTATTAACGGTATCATCCCCGCTCAAATCTGACCTGTCAAGAGGAGGGGGGAAAAAGACTGCATATTGACCTGAATTCCTCTTCCTCAGATAATCTGATTTGAAATCGGCAAATTGTTAAGCCCGCTTTTGTACTGCGCTGCAAACAAACGCAGGAGAAAACTGTTGGTTTCCACTCATCAAATCGCCGTTGTGCTATTTCCTACTCCCCCCCCCCCCCCCCTTTTATCTCGTGGTCTCGCACGCGGTGGTGGTTTACGCGGGGATATCGGTGCCCAAGGTTAAACACATTGGTGTCTGCGCTCAAGCCAGCGGTTGGTGCTCGGCTTTACGCAATTAAAGAGAATTAAACTTGTGTTTTTGTCCCACCACATAATTGCAGGGCTGCGGAATGAGTCATAGCGGGGTGTCAGAGACTCAACAATGGTGGAGGAAAAACTTGTTCATCCGATTGTGACTGCCAGAACATTGCCCCGTGGAGACAGGAGGGAAACAAACACACACACACACACACACACACAGGAAGAAGAAAGAAGAAGAAGAAAAAAAGGCAAATTCATCTGCTTATTCTTGCATTCCTTTATTCGAATACAGATGTATTTACTCCCGTGTCAGTCACTCTTTTAAATATGCTTGTGTTGACTTTTATTTTTTCACAGTGAAGCTGTATTTACCGTTCAGGGCGGCTGCTGAATGCCTAAGACTTTACTCTCTTCGTGACAATTGTCCCCGCTGCTCGGAGACAGGGACAGACCAAACTTTCTCACCCCAACTCCTTCTTTTTTCTTGGGCAAATAGGAAGACAAGGACACAAAGAGTTTGGGGGGAGTGGGCGGGGGGTACCTCGTCCTGTGGGAGGATTTGCCCATGAAAACATTTGAGCAATCAGCAGCGAATCAGATAGATAATAAGTGTTTAAGAAGTCTGCGAGCCCTATGGAGTGCGTTCTCCTCTCTTTCCCCTTTTTATCTGATGCAACCATCGCTTGTCTTGTCTTTATCAGCCGGCGGTACGGGGATGCCACACAACAGCAGCAGCTGCCGCAGGAGCAAGCGTTGGGGGGGGGGGCGGTTGTTGGGGGGCGGGGGGAATGCTTGGCTGCAGTGCCCTCTTGTGGCGGCTGCTGCTAGTTGCGGAAACTTGGAAGAGGTCCCTCAAGGACTTTTTCCGAGGAAGGAGCGTGTCCGAGGTGTCGGGGTTGCGTCCAGCCGGACGTCTCGTGACCTCCTCCTCCTCAAACACGCAGAGATTCATGATGAGTGCATTTTTTAAATTTTTTTTATCAGTCATCTCTGTGCGCCATAGTTCACACCGCGGTGCTCCAGCTTGGAGACGGGAGTCTCACAGTGTCAAAGTGGCCCCCTCCTCGGGAGCCGAGTCCCCCTGCCACGTTTGGACCCCCTTTTGTCCGCCGCCTGTCCAAATGAGCCTCTCCCCCTGCCACGAGGACGAGAGGACAGGAGATAGGATTATGCGATGACTTGTGTTCCGCGGATGATGAACAAGCCCTCGTTAGCGGGGCACTTTAATGTGCGGACAGATAGCGCGCTCATTAGCTCTAGTAATGACCACTTCTCAGTGTACCGCCGCTCTAATTGCATGTTTTGTTCTCTCGGAGGCTCCGGCGCTGCAGAAGAGGGGGGAAGACATCTCTCTCCTTCCCTTCCAAGAAAACTGGGGGCTATCGCTCCCTAACTTACTGTCCCCTGTTCTCTCCCCGCGCCCTCTGCCATCTATCACGGCTTGAGGACGCCACGTATTGGCGGTCGCCATAGCGTCCGAATGGGGCACGGCAGATTAGAAGCCCCCCCCCCCCCCCCGAAAAAATCATGTCGACTAAATGGAACAGATGAGCCTGGATGAAAACGCGGGTGCTGTCCCTGTAGCTAGGGCAACGGAGGGTCCGACTCAATTGTGCTCCCGTCGATTGATTCAGTTATGCAGCAGTAATAATTTTTGGACGATACCGAACGATAGGACGGAGCAGTGGAAATGTGGAAAATAACTGAAGATCTCACCTTTTGATGCAGAGTATGAAATATGAGTGGCTCCCGGCATCAAAAGCACTAATCACATCGTATTTTCTCAACATAAAAGACTCTCTCCTTTCCCCATTTTATTCCCTCTGCAGCAGTCATATGTCACGCCGGTCGCAATATTATGCACAAGTGCTTTTCTTTTTCTTTTTCTTTTTTTATTGTGAAGTCCAGATCGGGTGGAACATGTGATACGGAGGCTCAGAGGATTCCGATGCCCTTCTATTTTCCTTGATTTCGTCACCAGTGGGCCATTTTTGCCTCCACACTCTTTCATGTCCCTCCCTTCTCGGAAAGTAAGTTGTTTATTCTCCATGATGACTATCTCCGGCTCCAAAAAAAAAATATCTTCTGAAAGGACTTCTGAGCAAATCTGTCCAGGCCTGGTCCCTTTTTAAATCTAAGGCTTGGGTAGGAGCCTACAATGGCTTAGACTCCTTGGAGGAGGCAGCTTTCTTTTACTCCCTTTCTCCGTTCCCAGTCATCTTTGTGATACTTGTGAACACACCGCTTTATGACAAGGAGCTAACTTAAATCAATTTAAAACAGCTTTTGAAATGCCTTTCGATATGCCATTGTGTTTACTTGAAAAAGACTGAAAAGAAAATCTGAATTGTAACATCTGTCGTACTGGGCAACCCCCCCCCCCCCCCCCCCCCCCCCTCCCCTTCCGTGCAGCTTTCGTCACACACACACACACAATGAAGTATTGATCGATTCAAGTCCGTTTAGGTTTTGAAATAAATATAAAAAAAAAGAAAACGTATAATCTATCGGGGCTAGAAAGCAGGGAGAGAGAATCGGAGGGCCTGCAGGCAAACAAACGCATTAAAGGCATCCAGAGCGCACAGAGGCAGCCAAGCTATGCTAAGCCAGCGGGATGATTCATTTAAGCACATCTCTCGTCTCTGTAAGCGCCACCGTCATTGTTGCCCGGCTGTGTACGCTGCGGTGAACGGCGGCTTTAAGTGGAAGGGAGCCGCGGTGGTCATTCTCCGGAACAACAGTAAAGACTATCAAAAGTTTGCCGAATAAAGAGCCGCTCGCTCCGTTCATCTGCTTACTGTATTTCAGGCCCGGGCTTGAGTGCTCCTGCGCTCGCAGAGGATCAAGAGCCACTTGAAATCCTAGGAGGCACTGACCATGAAAGGAAGAAAAAGAAAAAAAGGGAAAAAGAGACCTCAGCCTCATGTACCACATTATATCTCGCAGACCATCAGCCTGGCACACAATGCAACTCGAGGCCCCTCGAGTGACATCTTGGTACGAACAGAACGGGAGAGAATTCCGCTCTGAAATACCTCTTTGCAGAAGCCAACCTGAGCTACAAGCAAATCCTTTTAATCCAGTACAGTATACTTAAGGACTGACCATTGGTAAACCCCGGAGAAGTGGGAAGTATTAATAAGCTGTCACAAGGCTTACTCATTCTGTGATTTCCACAGACACTTAACTGCCACGGTGAGAGGCAGGGGAGGGCTCGGGGATGAGTGCTCACCCCTGATCTTTACCCCTCTTAGAGCAGTAGGGAAAATGGAGTCAGGCAGGGGATTATGGAGTGCAGTAATTGTGGAGAGGTGTTGGAGTCAGGATGCAGCGTTTCTGCTGGATTAAGACAAGAAGACAGGCTAATCTTGGATTGGGAGAGGAGACACAAGGGTCGGAGTTGTTCTGGAGCCCCGGGGCCGTTTGGAAAGCTTAAGTGGCAAAAAAAAAAAAAAAAACAGGACTGCTTATCCATACCTCTCTTGTGCTGCAAGATGGCCCTCCTCAACGTCTTGCAATGCTCCCATCCTGCTGCGCATCAGAAGTGTTCATATGTTGTCATTGAGGCTGACAGGGCCAAACACGAACCGGGGTCGAGTTCTTTGCTTTGCGTCCGCGGTTGCCGAAACCGCAAAGGGACGAATGCAGATTTTGGAGAACGGCCCCTTTTTTCCCCTGCGTTTTCACGCTGCCGCTGACATCCAGCGGGCCTCGCCGCTTATTAGCAATAATAATCGCGATAGAAGATGCTGGCAAATTGCATTCCCCCCCGTCTTCGCCTTCCTCGCGATGCCTTTGTGCCGGCGACGGTCCCCGGCGCATCCTCACTCCAGTTTTGTTGTTGTGCTCCCATTGTCTCCCCGAGGGGAGGTGACCCCGTGTCTGTTGGTTGTATCAGCAGCCCTGCATTGTACTCAGGGGGGGATTTAGACTCTCAAAGCATCTTCCCGCCGCAGCTTTCCCAGCAAACACCCAAAGTGGTATCTTGCCTTTTCTCTCCCTCAGACATTAATCTTGCTCTACCCTTCTACATCAAAAAATGCTTGTATTGTGGGGGAGCGCTAATGTTTGCCTCCTATTCACTATATATACACATATATGTATTTTTGTGTCTGAGGGAATCAGTCGAAGGCATTGTTCCCAAATCATTGTAATATCTATTTAGAGTGGCAACAGCACTGGCTGCCGATGCTCAGTATTCATGGAGCATAAACCAGCCTTAAGACTTAGAAAAGCTGAAAGGGCTTATCCCTATATTCTTAAACTCCCCTCTTTTATGTTGGTCTTAGGCATTAAGGATAGGATTGTGAATAGCAATTGTTCAACTGCTGCACTGAGAGTGAGTGTGTATACGTGGGTGGGGGGTGTTTTATTCCCCGGCAGAATCCTTTCCTTTTCTCCCCTTTTTTTTCTTCTTCTTCTTCCAACTGTAAATATTAACTGTGTTCTTAACTCTTAACGGTGTATGGGACAGAGTAATGTGCTTTTAAGGATATATTATGTGAAAGATTTTCCACCGCATACACTGCTGCTTGAAATAAGAAAAGGCTATTTTATGGAGCCTGAAAACAAATTTGCCACGGCAGAAGAAAAAAGGAGAAGAAGAAAAAAAAGGGGGGGGGGGGGGGGGGGGGGGGGGGGGGGGGGGTGGTAAAGATGGAACTTTGCAGTATCAAGTCGTCAGCAGACAATGAAGGAGAGATCTCAAGGGGGCTGAGCGGAAAAAAAAGTGATTGCATCCCATTTTTATTTATTCATTTTTTTTCTTCTTCTCTTTCTCTTTCCTTCTGGTACCGTCGCTGTGTTTCAAATCCGTGCTGGGTCTTTCTTCGGAAAGTGTGTAGTGCTAATGCATTTTCAAAAGCCCATTTTCAAAGCACAATGGAATATCGCCATAGAAGTTTTAGTGGTTCCGCTCAAGAAAGTGGCTCAGTCGTCGAGAGCTGTACTCCATTGTGCCGGAAAACCTGAGACATTCTCGGGCGAAAAACTCGCCGTTATCCCCCCCCCCAGTTTTTCATAGCTGCGGCTGGAGTTAAAAAGGTTGTCGAAAAAAAGCTTACATATTTCCGTGCTGCCTTATGGCCTGTTGTAATAATTACCCTTGTGACATCTAATTGTGCGGGGCGGTGCTTTACAGCAGAATAAAAGGTCTGGTGTATAAAAAAAGAAGCACAGATTTCGAGTAAAGTTCTTCGCATGGGCTGAATCGGTGTCCCGGAGCCCGGAGTTGAGAAACCGTTCCCTGACTCTGACTTAGTCTCTCTTAGCACCGCCTCCTCGGTACAGCCTGTATAAACATATCATAGGGGTCGCACAGAGAAAACCATTACATGTACTGTAAAGTGCAGTCAACTGTGTATAATCAGAATGGAGAGTGGCACTTAGGGGATTGTGACAGCCGCAGCCACCCCTGTTGATATCAAATAAGACCTTCTGAAACCTTAAGGATGAGTTGGCATGAAACAAATTGCTCCTAATTGTCAGGAGGATAAACTGTGACTGTGAGCGTCTGTAATTCTGACGGCTACCATTCAAACCCCCCCCCCCCCCGCATCTCCAAAACGCATCTCCATTCATCTGGGCCCGGGCGCTTTAATTGACAGGCTCTGGACTGGCTGAGTGAACCGCTAATAGAAATGAGGACCAAGTGTGGGTATTTTAATCAGCGGTGACTCCTGTGCCGGGGCAGGAATGAGCCAGCGCGACCCCGCAGAGCGGCGGGGGCCATCCATCTCCAGGGCCTCAGGTGGAGATGGAAGAGTGGCTCCTCCATTGGATGTGACAGTCACTCAAGCGGGAGGGGGCTGCCGCCCAATGGCTCAGCGCTCACGGCTGATGGTTATTGGGATTTATGCTCCCTATCAGAAACAATAACGCCACCTCTCTGAAACGGCACAGGCAGCAGAGCGGTCGTCACCACGGGAAGCGCGCGGCGCAAGTCCTGTACTGCGTCAGTACTGCGCTTCTGTACGCATTGTATCATTGGTGTTGCCATCGTCTGCCCTGTCTGCCGCCACATTTTCGGTTGTAAATCTTATACTTTTTGCCTATTCAACAGCTATAGTTTGCTGGTTACTTTATGATTTCATATACAAGATGTGGTCTAAGATGCAATGTATGTAATCCTTTGACAGTGATGCTCATATGTCAATGCATTTGTAATCATTTTCAAATTATATAATATTCTGTATGAAGGGGGGCAGTTACTTTAACTTTTAATACTGAAAGTGCAAATACATTTTACTGATTTAACTTTTTGTACTTTTTTAGGACATATGTGTATCTGCTGTCTTCAGAAGAGAGGATCAATACGATTTGCATGTCTGTTCACTAAAAATGAAGCTTTATTAAGCTTAGCTTAGTTTAGCGTGAAGATTGCAAGTGAAACTGTTGTGCTACAACTTTCGCTGGGGAGTAGGATCCGTTCCATCACTGCTGCCAGCTCAGCTTCAGTGTGGCGGTGCTGACTACTGGATGTAAAAATGCTAATCATTCACTCCACGTCTGCAGCATTATTACACATGACAGCCGAAGCCTTTGTCCATTTAAAAACACACACTCTCCAGTAGTCCATGAATAGGCCGACGGGACTATTTATAAAATTGGACAACAGGGGAACAGACTGGAATGCGTGTCTTTTTCTTATTTAGCTCCAGGATATTCGGCGTGGCCTCGCACATGCGAACTTCTACATATTCTAATTTGTCCTTGTCATGTTTATCATTAATCTTTGGCCCCGGTTTGCCCGAGACGCGGTGATTTGTTGGGATGTCCCCTGGGAGGACTGAAGACATTCTCCACTCCGATAATGGCATTATGCCCGCCTCAGTGAAAATTTGTCATATAAATTATACATCATCAGTGACTACATGCGTCATATGTTGATATGGCAGCCCTCAGTCTGGGCGGAAAACACTCAGATGTGTCATTTATAAACAGGTTCACTGTCCCAGGGCTCCACTTAGGTTACCTGTCAAAGCTCACGAGTGCTCTTTGATTATAAATCATATATGCAGCTCATATATATACTCACTAAAGAATGTATAGGACAATACAAAAAAAGGGGCCACACAAGTTTCACAATTACATGGGGGACAGTGACAACAACGATATATATTCAGTTTTGAAGGTTGTTGGCAAGATTAATTTTATCATGTTGCTTGCTTTTTTCTTAATCAATCATTCATTTGACGGATGTGTAAACTGTTTTAGGCTGTTGCTTGACAAAATTCCTCAATCAAATGATACAGTACGGCGCACTTGATATTATTGGGCATTATTCACCATTGTCCCTCAGTGAGTACACACTCTGAACACCACCGGCTCATGTATCAGTCACAAGCATTGTTCACTATGGATTATTTTAACCGGGCGGAATCACAAGATTAAAAGGCGACGATCAATCATGAGTTCATAGTTGTTGTAGTTTCACAAGTTAAATGTGTTTTGGTTGTTGTTGTGCTTTATATTACTTTTGCGGGGGGAAAAAAAGAAGCAGTCCAAGATGTTGATGACTGGGTGAATCTGTGGACTTGCAGCACAGGCCTCACTTTTGGTGCAGTGGCGAAGAGAAGGAGACGAGAGACACGATGCTGGCAGAGATGAATTAGAGCTGTGGAAAAAAGCACTCAGATTCTTGCAGGTGACGTCTCCGCCGGGGAAAAAAGGGGAACAGAGGGTAAAAAGGGCTGCATTGTGCAAAATGGGACAAAGTACGAAACATGTTCAAAGTAAGTATGAAATTCCCCCCAAACTTCAGAAAGCCATTTAGATCATCCGTCCAAGTGACGTAAGGGAAAATAATATACTTGACCCTTTTGTCTGTGCACTTTGAGAAGTTTGTTATAATGGCAAGCCCTGTAATAATTCACTGTGGCTCATGTATATTAAGTAGAAATTCACTGGCTTTCATGATAAATTGCCAGGGTAACACCAGGACACCTCTTTTGCATTTCAATGCGGGAGAGTGTCAGATTCTTATTTCATTACCAGGCGACACATTAGCTGATGGATTTTAATTTTCTTTTTTTTTTTTCCTTTTCTCTCCTCCTGCAAGGAGCAATCCACAGAGACCTGATGGAAACAGAAAGGGTTTGCACATAAGGATAGGTGAAAAAAAAGAATGAAATAAATAAATAGCTGTCAAGTACCATTATTGCAATTTTGAAGCCATCACAAGCCCAAAAATAATAATAATAAAAAAAAGAAAAGAAAAGAAAGTCAGTTTGTGATCTTTGCATACCTTCGTGGATTGCCTGTCCCGAGTGTGAAGTGATGTCGCCCCCCCAATGTCACCGGTGCAGCTCTCTTGCTGAGTGGACAGAAAGTGGAGGTTTAGTGCGCGGCGATGAAAACCGGGATGTGGCTGGATCGAAGACGTGCTGAGCAGGGGCAGTGTGCGGGAGACGTGGCGGCGTCGCACAGCGGGGCGCTGAGCCGCTCCTCCGCCCGCCCCGCCTTCGCCGCACAGCTCAAAACCTCTGCTGAGGGGGGAATCTCTCCTGCTCGGCTACAGGGAGGGGAGGACAAGACGCAGGTGCCAAAAGCAATTATCAAATTACCTAAAGCCTTTTCTTGCTCCTGTTTAATCTGTTTGTAGCAAATCCAGCTAATATAGTACATTAGGGCATTCAAATGTGGCCCCTCAGTAGGAGTAATAATTACAGTGCCTCCTGTTTTCAGTGGGGGGGGGGGGGAGAAGGGACCAAACTGGGTCAGTGTGAAAATATCTACTGAATCATACGTTTTCTCGTTCAGGTCTTGGGCCCTCGTTGGGCGAAACAATTACAACCGACTTGTCTTGACCAGCACAAGGCAGGGATAGACATATGCAAGTGTGTGCAGATGTGTAGCGAGACGCTGCGGCCCGTGGGCGCGGCGTGGTTGGTTCGTGTCTGTGGAGCTGGTGTCAAACGTCTGTGGAAATGTGAAGCTCTAAGTCAGTGTGTTTCCACTGTACCTGATCTTGACTCAGCCCATGACTGGTGAGAGTATGTCTATGTGTTTTCAACGTATTATCTAAAGTGTCTTAAGGGGCAGCAGGCGATTCTTAAGCAATACACGTTTTGTAAAAATCTGTTCATATTTTTCCTCCTCCTGAGGTATATTGTGTGTTTTTTTGTTTTTTTTTTACGAATTTACTTTCACCATACAAGCATTTAACCAAGTGTCCAATATTTTGACCACAATTATTTGTTCAATAACGTATATCGTCCTCTCCACAGCTGGCCAACTCCCCTTTGCTCGTAGGCGCAACTGCAACACTTTGCAGTCACTGGGTGCTTCCAACTAATCCTGACATTCGAGTGAATGTTCTGTATGGCGCCACCCATTTCAACTCGAGAACAGCTCGCGCAATCCGCTCCAGGTGTCTCCATGGCGACGGTCTAACATGTTTTAACTGGATGTACCCACTTGGCTGGAAGGCCGTCGACAGCTCCAATTGTACTTGGCTCCGGGGGGTTTGGGCCAAACCCAGTCCCATATGTTGAATATCTCCGCGCGGCACTGCAGCTCTTCCTGCCTCCCACAGCCCACTGCGTTCCCACTCAGCGACAACAAGATGCTCCCTCATTTCACACCCGGTCGTCCGTCCGCGCAGCGCGTCCCCACACCATTGTCGCAGCGTTAACCGTAGGCTAACATAAAAGTAATTGGAAACTGACGCGAGCCAAAGCTTCAATTAATGCGCCACCAAAGTTCCCCCGTTCTGTGTAATCGGCAATAATGGTTTCATGTTGGGGAGGGCGCCAGGGTCACCCGCGTTCAGCGCTCACCTCATGACAGACACCGTTAAACCCGGCTCAAAATCCCCACTCCACTGTAATCTTCATTTCAGTCCTTTTCCCTCTTTTCTCCATCTCCGATGACAGCTCCAGTGTCTTCGCCTTGCTTGCAGTCAGATTGGGCGCCCGAGTGAACAGGAGGTGTAATTGACTACTGACAACTCGGCGACAGGATTCTTAATTATTACTCCAGGGTATGGTGGGCTGGCTGGCCGGGGTTCAGCTCTCTCACTGAGTACGCTAACAGAGCCATTTCTCCTCTTCTCTGTGAATATTGAGGAGAAAAAATAGGCAGTTTTGTCCGCTGCGTGGTCCATGTCAGAGCCCGAGACTCCGCGGGACGATTGCGGATGAAATGTGCGCGCTGTTGTTTTTAAAGTCGCACCGATTCTCTTTTCCCCACGGGAGTGGCCGCGGGGCTGCGGATGCGGGCGTCCCCGGCTCCCCGGCCGTATCGGTGACTCACTCGGTGGTGCTGCACGCCAGTTTATTCACAAGATATTATATTTGTCCCTTGTGAGAATTCTTAATCATATGCACATATTTGACTGTTACTCAAAGAAATATAACATTCAGGCTCCAAACATAAGACTACATGGTGCCTTTTGTTCCCTTTGCCTTTGTGTGTCAATACTTCATCTGCCCTCACAGTGATAAGACATTACACTGAGGCTTCCGCTGCTACTAGCACTACACAAGAGCATAATTCCTCTGGTCCTCGCCTGTTTGTGCCTGCACTGGGCCTGCTCTGTGTGATAGAGCGGAGTAGAGAGGGTGAGCGTCGCTTTTATGCTGCAGTCTGTATCTTTTGTGCGGGCGGATATGGAAGAGGGCGTGAAACAATTGGACAAAATGGCCCCTAATGTGCTTAAAGAATCTTCTGTCTATAATCAAAGCTCACACACATGCACCGCAAAGGCGAGACAGAGCGAAACCCAATGCTCCGCTCCTCCCGCCCGAGTGACTGCTCTTCTTCTTCTTCTTCCTGGCTCCGGTGCCTCTCCTCTCCCGAGCTCAAAATCGGGATCAGGTTGGCTTTGTGGGCTTCTTTCTCTCAACTGTCATTCTCGTGCACTCATTGCCTCATCTCTCCAGGCAGGGGACAGCGGGGAGCTGGCGTTTAGACCAGACGGCGGAAGTGTAACTTTGTACTTGTGCTGTCGTCATTATGGCCCATTCGTTTGGCCGCTTGATCCAGGATTTGATTTTCAAGCCACCCATTCCAAATGTTCCTCATGTCCTAAAAAAGGAAATACATTTGTCATTAAAACTTGTTTGGCTGTTAGTTAAATGCGTCCTCTGACCAGCAGCTGTCGACTCGTGGGGAACGTGTGATACTCGACATTTAGAGAGTTGTGATGTCTTTTACGTTAGCCCTTCAAGGACCAACAACACAGAGAGCAAAGTGTAAGAATGAAAACAAAAAGAACAACAAAAAAATTAAATAATGATAATGTTAACGTAAATAACGTAAATAGGCATTTATTTCATATGTTTACTGTAGTGTATCAGATCGGATTTTACTTTTTATTCATTCCAATATCAGATCCAGTCATTTTGGCCAATATTGCGCTGATAACGATATGGAATATCCGATCGGGACAACCCTATTCACTACTCTTTATAAGTTTGAAGGATTATCAGGTAAATGTTAGAATAAAAAAAATTGCAATTATGCCTAACAAATCCAATAGTAATAGTATTTCTCAGCAGTCCAGGGCGCTGTAGGAGTTCAGGCTCACATTAGCAGCTCTGGTTACTCTCCAGCACCAAGGTTTGGTGACCTTTGGTTGATCCTCATGCGTAAAGTTAGTTTTCTCTTGTAACGTTAAACGTGTGAAGACCCCATTTTGTTTTGTTCCTCTACAGAATGATAATGGGTGCAGCCAGGTCTAGGTCTTGCTACAAATGAACAGTCTAATCTTACTTTTTCCTTTATCATATTTACAAATATGATCGGGCGGATGCGACTCAGGAGGCGGAGTCGGTCGTCCACCCGAAGGTCGGCGGTTCGATTCCCACGTCTTCTCTTGTCCTCGGGCAAGACGCTTGACTCTAAAGTTGCCTCTGGCGGCGCTCCCGACTCATGAAGCGGTGAATAGCAGCGCTGTGTGAGTGTTACGCCAGCTGACTCTACGCTGCACTGCAAGAGAAATCCTTTTTTCCGTGTCCTCTGTGGATCAACGTGGATCGACTTTTGAGGATGCTGACTTTTTAACCGACGCGCATGGCTTCAGCCTCTGTCTTTTAGCCTGTCTTGTAAGCAGCCGTAAAGATCATCAAAGATGACATTATAAAATAGCTTCTGAATCCAAGGATCCACTCTTACAAAAATGACCAAATGGTGACTCTGCCACTGTTACCAATGTGTGCTGTGCCGGGAACAGGAATATGACAGAAATGTGACGGGTGTAGCAATGATATCAAAAGTGGGCTGGGTTTCGCGAGTGGCCATTTGAGACTTTTAAATGTACCCAGGTTTTGTTTTTGATCACGCGGCACAGTTCATGAGGTTCTTGTGAATACCCCGATGGCCCCACTGACATCGAATTCCTTTATTCCCCAGTTCTGCCTATTCTGCACAGTTAAGACATCAAGGGAGTGATCAGAAATGGCCGCTCCTCTCATCTGTAATTTGATGATGAAGAAGAGGGGAATGAAAGGGGGGGGGGGGGGAGAAAAAAAAAGGGAGCATACCTGGGAGTGTAAAAAAGCAAGATGGCTGCCTCATGACCGCTCTTCTTGCCCTTAGTGTAACATTCAGGGGGAAGAGTGTCCCTTTGTTATCACCCCCCTCTCCCTGGCAATTATCACAAACTCCACTTCCCCTGCCCTCCGGAGCCCGGAGAACTGAGCGGCCGGAGTGGGAGAATAGCTACATTTATAATTTTTTTTTCTTCTCTTTCCATAGATTAATTTTCTAGGAAGCCCTGTCACCGCTGTACAGGAAAGCGGAGCGAGAGGAATGGAGTGTAAAAGGGAGGGGGGGGGATGCTGGGGTATAGAGATTGGGGCTACAGTGCACAAGCCTTTCTCGCTTTTTTCCTTTTTCTCTTTTCCTTTTTTTTTTCCTTGACAGATCATTTTCCATGCAGGGGTATCAGGGGGTCTGGCCGATAATTGGCATGCAGATTGCAGCTGATGGCGTCCCGCGACGGAAGAAAAGAACTGGCTAGTTAGAATAATGAGCCAGCCCGCTTGATGGATGGGCGAGGGAGGAGGTCACACAAAATGTTTCAGACACAATTCTTAACCCCCCCCTCCTCCTCCGCCTCCCCCCAGCCACACCGCTATACCTGCACCACCCATTTTTTTTATTTTTCTATTTTTCACAAAGCACTGATATTCCATTATTTCCTCCTCTCTCTACCCTTCTGGGTCGATGAAAGCGTCCCATCTTCCTCTTTCTTCCCCTTCTCCTTTTGTATTTTCCGCCCCCCCCCCCCCCCCCCCCCCCCCCCCCCGGCCCGGCTGTGAAAGAGTCCGCACATATAGGAAGCGCACAGTGACTGTACAGTTTTGGGCCCGTGGAGCCTCGCAGAAATGTCACAGCTCATTAGGAGCCCGACACCCTTAAGAGACTCCGGTGTTTTAATTACAGCGAAGGAGTTAATTGCTGGCCTCTCGGTGGATTTGGGTTCCTCACCCTCCGCTAGTTCAAGTTTGAAATACAGGAGGAAGGCATCCATATAATGGAACTTAAACTCTGACATGCTCATTAATGTTGTTTCTTTGTCCAAAAGTTTTAATAGCTTTTGAAGGGGGGCTACGTGCAGTAGGTATCTGTATTGCTCTCCCTTGATTTTCCTTCACACGGCCGCATACAATAGAATTTTGAAAGTAAACTTTCCTACATTGGAAATGCATTATAATAATAAAAACATCGGTGGACCTTTCCAGGCCATTATCGATACTTTAATCACTGTAAATTAAATTCTTTTCCATCCTCGGTTGACTTTTAACACGGCTCCTCAGTTTGGGCGAACCCTGGTATTAGATCCTAGGGCCCCCCCCCCCCCCCCCCCCCCATCTCTCCACCACCCCTCAGGGTTACATTTTATTGTGAATTCCTCTAATCCCCTGCGGCTTTACAGATAATTAACCCCGACTGTCATTTCACCCTGCACGTCACTGCGCTTTTGATCTACCTCCCGGGTCAGGTAGTGAGGTAAACTGACAAATTGTAATAGCCTGTAAGCGTTATTAAGCGCCGTGTTGTGCCTGAGAGGATCAAGAACCTTTTGCTTATTTTGTTTCTTTTACCAACTCATCTTGTTTGACTTTTACCAATCAGCTTTAGGAACACCATTTCAGAATTACAGAATGTTCCCCGACACATATCGCAGTAAGTCTTTTGGTATGTGGCATGGCTGCCTTGATTATAGGATAGTAGGAACTAAAAAGAGCAAATGATGAACCCACATTTTGTTCCCCCTCAAATAAAAGTAGATATGTACTGACCGTACACCAGCAGCTTCCTGCGGCAACTCAGCAGGCACAATTGTGTCCTCGACACATATCAACCGTGTACAGTTTGTACCACATGGATTGTCACGGTACACATAGTTGGTATATGACAACATCAACAGACGATGCAGTTCACACACAGTTCACTCCAATTCAGCAAAACTTTATTTATCTGAGCAAGGGCAACTGTCTTCTGCAGTGGCTCATGGTCCCGGTCCAAATAAATTACACACAGTGGATAGGAGAAGAAGAAAATACAGTGTTAATCATAAAACCAACAGAAGTTAATGACAATTCTAAAGACTATGTGGACGTTGGTAGTAAATTCATTGATTAATAAACAAAAATATATTGTTTTAAATTTCTATAAGTAAATAAGACACACAAGAGAACATAATGAATCACAACTTAGAGTTAAGAATCTCACTCTGAATTTTTGGCTGCTGTTTTATATATGAATACTGATTTTTGAGTGCCTTTGATTTTGTTACTTTGCAATGAGCACACCTCCTTTAAATGAGTGTGTCCTATGAAACTGGGACACTGCAGCGCAAAACCGCGTCCCTTCATATTCATTTCCAAATGAATTCTTTATCGTTGGAGCAAATTACAGCAGTTTCTAGGGAGAAAGGGGAGCAGGCTGCAAAATACAGGAGAGTGATGGATGGAGTGAAAATGCGGTGGTGATGGAGTATGATCACAAGAAGAGCATCATTCGCAGGAGCGCAAGGAGAGAAAAAAAAGTTTAATGGTGCAAAGAGCAAAAGTCTTGTTGGTGTTTGATCAAGTTCTGTGGCTGCAGCGGCTCGGCAAAGCCCTAATCTCACTTGCACCCTCATCAACACGACACAGAAGGGAACAAATTCACTGTTTCATCCGCATTCTTCCGGCGACGCTAAGGAGCTGTGTACAGTACACAGCAGATCAAAGCCTT
The DNA here is from genome assembly GCF_022379125.1 of Scophthalmus maximus. Taxonomy (NCBI): domain Eukaryota; kingdom Metazoa; phylum Chordata; class Actinopteri; order Pleuronectiformes; family Scophthalmidae; genus Scophthalmus; species Scophthalmus maximus. The sequence continues at coordinate 21,257,587 of NC_061527.1, forward strand.
AATTGAAAAATAATTATAGGTACTTAATCACAGAAAAGCGCCGGGCTAATTGAAGTGAAAACAAGGAGGCGAGCGCAGACCCTCGGAAATCGTGGCAGAAAGAGGATATTGTAAAAGCTTCTCCTCCAATCCCCATTGTCTCCCAGATTAAACAGGAGAGGGGCTATTAGCAGAGTTAATTGGCTCTCTAATTTAGATCTCGCCCCACTGAAAGCATAACGGATGCGCGCCTGTCCACCAATGATGAGTGCACTCTGTCACGCTGTCCTGCCGGACCGTGATTGGTTAATTGCTCAGGGAATTTTTTCGAAAGTTTTCCGTCATTCTTCAAAATGTAGCAGATTTGTTTGGGGGGGGGGGGGGGTTTGCCGTGTTCCTGTCCCTCCTGGCTGCCCAGGTAGTATTCATCGTGTGAAAGCGGGAATCCGTGCGACTCGGTGATCACAACTGGATCACGTGAAATCAGTCAGGTTTTTTGAATGCAACCAAATGAAGTGCTATAACACTTATTATTCATACTGATTTCTGGCATATGCACCCTTATTCGCATGAGGGAATATATGTGCTGTAATGCCGACCGTCCACCTCTTGACCTCGTTTTTTGGTCAAAGTTCCCCGTGCCCCCAGCAGGCCTCCTCATGTGAAAGGCCTCCTTATCACCCCCCCAGCTATTTGGCTCTCTGCTGCGACGAAGGCTCACCCTGCCCTCTAGTGTCAGTCGCGCAACAGTGCACTGAATAGTGAATTAAAAAATCCCCCCCCAAAAATCAATGTAGACTCTTCACAAGGTGGACCAAAGTAAATGGGCCATCTTTTCCTGCCATTTTCCCAGACGGCCTTTCATCATTTCGGTGTTTTTTGGGTTTTTTTATCATTGTAGCCCGAGCGGTGATGGAGCTCTTGACTGGAGTTCAAAAAAAGAAGATGGTGTGGAATTTTTTTCAAGACTTTTTCCGGCGACAGTGACAGCAGATTATGCCGCATGCCCTGCTGTACGACACCACGTCGGGGGAGGTCTGAACTGCTTCTATAGGCTGCAGCTTTCCCCCCACTTTTCCACAGAAGTGACTGTAAAGCCTGCTTGAATCAATACTGTTAGTCCTGCCAGTGGCGTGGAAGTGTAGCTCCGTCTGTCAGTGGTTTGGTTCTCCACTTTGGAGCCACACTCTCATATCTCAGCAGCCGCCCGAGTGGATCGCGACGGAATTTGCTGCACACTCACCTCAGCTCCGTTTCATCTCGCCCCACGGAGCCGCTTAGCACGCTCGTGGACCTCTCGGCCGTTGTATTAAAAATGGATGAAATGATTGCGTGTACTGGAGGTTTGTCGTCCTTTGACTCATTGTGTTGATTTCAATGCCTGCAGCTTTTACTGTTGCAGTTCACCGTCAACGCTCGCATTTGGGCCGGTTGCGGCCCAGGGAGCAGCTGTTTTCAAAAAGAAGACAGGCTGACCTGCTAATGACTTATTAGTAGTAGTAGTAATAGAAGTAGCAGTAGAAGTAATAGAAGTAGTAGTAATTGTAGTAGCAGTAGTAGTAGCAGTAGTAGTAGCATTAGTAGAAGTAGTAGTAGTAGTAGAAGTAGTTGTAGTAGAAGTAGTAGTAGTAGCAGTAGTAGTAGTAACAGTAGTAGAAGTAGTAGTAGTATTAGTAGTAGTAGAAGTGGAAGTAGTAGAAATAGTAGTAGTAGTAGTATTAGTATAGTAGAAGTAGCAGTAGAAGAAGTAGTCGTAGTAGTAGTAGTTTTCTTTGTTTGTCTCTACCCTTGGAAAGGACCTACAGGCAATTGTTTCATAAAATTATTGCCATGTCATTTTTGTAATAATGTCACCTTTGTGTTTACAGTTTAAAATCATTGTCATTGAAATGTTCTATTCCACATGCTCTGACTTTCACATGTAATGTATCTGCTTGTTCCTGTTCTTCATTGATGGTCGACCGTGTTTATTGAGAAATTTTATAAAGAATTACAACTTTATATATATTTTTTTTATGATCTATCAACTTTAATTTCCGTTGGTTTGTCGTTTCATCAAAGGAAATAGTCCCTTTTTATACAATTCCCCAAAATGTTCTGTATATCTTTGAAAACATTTGGATTTGTATTTATATCACTTGTTAGTGGGGGCGGCTGTGGCCCAGGAGGTAGAGTCGGTTCGATCCCGGCTTCCCCCAGTCCGCGTGCCGATGTGTCCTCGGGCAAGACACTTAACCCTGAATCTCTTCCAACAGTGTGTGAGCCAGCTGCCGCTGTATGAATGTTTGTGAAAGGGTGAATGGGACTTTGTCCCGCAAAGTGCTTTGAGTGTTCAACATAAGACTAGAAAAGCGCTGTGTAAATACAGTCCACTAGCGTATGATTATGTCCGCACTTGGCGTACAGTACACATTTGTGTCAGATATAGCTTCTCTTTTCGTGCACATTTCTATGGGCAGCTCGCGATTAGCAAACAGAGGCCTCTTCAGACCGCTGGAAAAAGTTGTTTGCTTAAGGTTCAGCCTGCTGCCGCAACAAATGGGTTCGGGCGGCAGACGGCGCAAAATCGTGAGCGCCGCCAGTAGCGGCCTACCGTTCTCTCTACTGGCTGTGATTCAACCAGGTCGCCTGTATGAGTGTGGGTGTGACATCTCAACCACTTTCACAACACTTTCCCCATGTGAACATGTTTGTTTAACCTTATTTGCCACTTCTCTACAGCTCATAGCCGCATGATTAATTATTTCTTCAGTACTTACACTTGAATGCTGAGAGTCGGGTTGCAATTTGTAAATAATGTATTGACGCCGTAGTTACTTTAAAGTATATCTATAACATGTAATATCACCAATCTCGAAATCAATTTGTGGCTTCTACCACCAGCAGTCCGGAACAATGTCTCGCATTAGATGAAGAGAATAAATAGGTTCCTTATAATCAACTGTTAAATTCCTCTTATTGTTCAGGTTTAAATGGCAATAAATAAAGAGTGCTACAGGAAGTGGGAAACATATTTGACAACTTTTATACAGCTCTCGATGTGTCGAGGACCTGATGTTGTGTCGCGCACAGCGAAAACAAAGCAGCGGCCCAGTTTCGCTTCCGTCCCGGCGTCTCGCATGTTCTCCTCCCACATATCAGCCGCAGTCAAATTGGTTTCAGTTCATCACAATCATATCAGTATTGACTTTTTCCTGACTGGCCGCCGGTGCCGCCACGATACAGAGCCCCCACCTCAACGACGGTGTCATCCAGCTTTGTTTGACAAAGCCCGGACGAGGCATGGGACAATATTTAACCCGTAAGCGTTGAGCCTCGAAAAAGTGAGACAGCGGTTCACAAATTCAGGATGCAATTTTTGTTGCAGAATGATATCCATAACAACTTCAAAGACTCTTGAAAGATTGTGGCGGTCGGAACTTATAAAAGCACAAAGTATTTTAGGTACAGACATTATTTAATGAGTGTTTTTGGATTTTGAATTTTGGAAGACTACAATTATCAGCAAGAAGTGAGAGAACATATTTGCATCCGTCAGTATATCCTCCTTGGTATCACATACACATATCAGCCACCATACTGTCAAGATGACGTGTCATATGCTTTCATAATTATGCCAATAAACACGAATGTGATCTTATTGGCAGCGGAACTTTGACGATATTCAGGCATGAGCGGCTTTTTTAACCTTGATGTCTTCCCAGCTGAATCGCACTTGAAACCCGCTGCACAGTACAGAACCACTTTAATGTCACTGAACTGACTTTGTATGGCCATGCCTGTAATGGCTACAATACAAAGGTTATTTATCCGTGTGCCTCCAAAAACTACTTTACTTCCTCCCAATACTGTTTACAATAGATCGGGGATGTTCTTTCACACAATGACTCATCATTGTACAAGGTATGAATCTTTAAGTTTTTCCTTCTCTTACATCTAGAAGACGTCAACATTGGATACAATTTATCTGTAAATGTATTCACTTCAATTCCCCTCAATTTGACCTAAAGCAGCTGATGGTACTGAGACCTCCTGCAGTTCCAAGTGCACAGCTAAGAAAGCATTGATGTTCAAAAGCTCCTTCTGATTGGCATAATTCGCCTGTCAATATTACATCTGTTTCCTCTTTACACTTGTTCTAAAATGCTCTTTCATCTAACTTTTGGAATAGCTGTACATGTATTTAATCACATGCTGGGATAAAATGTTTTGACTTTGACATGTATTTACCTCCTTTCTAATACCATATGCAAGACTTATGTTAAGCTGTCATTATGCGTGAGTGAGTGAGTGAGTGAGTGAGTGTGTGTGTGTGTGTGTGTGTGTGCTTTTGTGTTGCTATTGGTTAAGACATATGTTCTGAATATGTGGTTCTTGTATTTTTGCGTTGTTAAGGACCCCCCTTAAAAAATGAGATGGGTTCATCTCAAGGGGTTATTCCTAATAAAGAATTTGAGTTAAAGGTGTGCTTCGTTGCTCGTGACGTCAAGTGTTCGTCTGTGAAGGCTCTGGGAACACATTTACTCCGTCAGGATTATAATATGATGACAGACCTTTCGGACAAAGTTAGAGGAGTGTTTTGGTGAATTCACTCTGGAAACGTCTGCCTGTATCTCACCGGGGGACAGTTGGAAAGTGAGTGACGTTATGTACTTCTAAGCATTTTGGCGGACGGCTGGTGATGGTTCTTTTGCTCATGTTGCCAGGCCACTGTCAATCAGAATAGTACTTAGAGTAGAATAGAGTAGCTGTATATTTACTGTAGCAGTCATCAAAATTCCCCCCCCCCCCCCCCCCCCCCCCCCCCCCCCCCCCCCCCCCCCCCCCCGATGACCAGTCGGAGTAACTCATCGAGTTCACGTTACTGACCAGAATTAGTGAGCAACATTAATCCCGATACACTGATACCGATACGCTCCACCCTACTCCTTGTGTACATGACTGGGCCGTGTGCAAACAAACAGGGTCACTGGCGAGCTCCTTCTTGACTTCACACCTGCTGATATCGTACTCAAACACGCAGCCGCAGCGCCGAGGAGAGGCCGCTCGTCTTTCCAATTGACACTTCCAGACAGCTTTTGTTTCGGGGTGGGGGGGGGACAGGAACGGCAGCAACATGACGGCCACCCTCTGTCAGGTGATGGGCTTCCTCCTGAGTTTGTTGGGGGTGGCGGGAATAATCGCGGCGACGGGCATGGACCAGTGGGCGACGGAGGACCTCTTCGACAACCCCGTGACCGCCGTGTACTCGTACTCGGGCCTGTGGAGGTCGTGCGTCCGCCAGAGCTCCGGCTTCACGGAGTGCCGACCTTATTTCACCATTCTGGGACTGCCTGGTAGGCTTCATTCTTTTGTCATTAGCAATGTGGAAACAGCATGCAGTGGAACAATTACGTAAATGATCTCAAAAAGTCTAGAAGAAATCAATGCCAACAAAGTCGCAGTGTCTTATATGTGTCATACGGGAATATAGGTTATTAGCGGGGATATACGATAAATAGTTTTCATTGGCCAAAAAATATCATGGACTGATAGGGATAACACATCAAACCAAATTTGTGTCCGCGATTCCTTGTAGAGATGGGGAGAAAAAATGAGAACCACACCCTCTCTGACGAAAAGGGCGGAAACTCTCATCACCAGCGTTTTCCCCGAAACTGGGACAAAGACCCGCGGACATTTTAAGTAAACACCTGATAAGGCCTGTTCCTCGTTGGGACGTACATAATAGATAAGCCGCAGCGCCGACGCACCCATTTCACGACTCCATGTGACATTGGCGGTAGCTGTTTTGTTTGAGCGGGACATCTAAAATGGCTGCCTCGATGATCCAGTTAATAGGATTCATGTTGTCTGCGCTGGGGCAATTTTTGATATCGGCGGCGACAGCGATGGACATGTGGGGCTTACAAGACCGATCTTTTACGGTCGTGACAAACGTTTTCACCTATTCTGGGCTGTGGAACACGTGCGTAGGGACGTCGTCCGGTACGACACAGTGCAGGCCTTATTTTACCATCCTAGGACTGCCAGGTAAGAGAATTACACCCACAGGGAAACCTTTATCGAACATGTCTCCCCCCGGTTGGATTAGGGGGAACATTTTTCCAAAGGACCTTGGAAGGTACTTTAGCATATTTGGAAGGTTTAAGGGCAGATCCCCCCCCCCCCCCCCCCCCCCCCCCCCCCCCCCCGCTGCATGAAAGTGCAGTCGACTGCAGAAAAAGATGGTGTCTCTCCGGAATCAGATGGAAATTTGATGAAACATCCAAAGCTTAGCTGAGCAAGCACAAGCTTTACCGGAGTGTCACACAATGTAAAGTACATTTGCACACTCTGTACTTAAGAGCTGAATGTAGTGTCGAGCACATTGTATGGAAGGCTTTAAAGGCTTAAGGCTGGAATAATACAGGTACAATATCTCCGGCCATGGAAGGATGGCATTTAGGCCAGTGTGTTTTATTACAAGGGTTCCCTTGATTTGTGACATTTTTTATACCACTGCTGGGGGAAAAAACGTAATTACAATCTTCTTATTCCTTAATATTTTTATGTGCATCAGTAAAAGTCTGTCACTGTTGAAAAAAAATATTCTAAGGAGATTCTAACCGTGCAGTACCAAGTTGTTCATGATATGCGTGACCTAAAGACACCTTTTAGCACCATCGCTATCCTCAATGTTATATGTTTGCTTCTGTGTGCATGTGTAAGGATTAATTCATGTGCTTTAACTGCTTTTGTATGAAATGTTGCTCAGTGGGAATGACACTTAAACCTTAGCTTGTTAAAATGGAGTGCTCAGTGATGTGTTTGGCTTTCATATTACATGTAGGACAAGAGACTTTTTCTAAATATAATGAAGGTATCTCTTGTCTCTCAAAAGTTAGACAACACCTTCAGCAGAATATTTAAAATAGCAGCTGACCTGCCATCGCTGATGAAGGGAAATTCAAAACATGTTTTCCTTTTTTTGTGGAACTATGGAGACTGATGCTGCTGGCTGTGTAATTTTTGTTCATATATTTCCCATATTCATATATTTACGTTATATATTTACTTTAAGTAAAAGTCATTTTGAATTAAAAGCAAAACAAACCCCAATACAAACAAAAGTCAAAAATGATTAGAAAGTAAACATAATAAAAAAACAACTTGGACTGTATTTATATAGCACTTTTCTAGTTTCTAGCTTCTTTCTCTCAAATTCATACACTGCCAAAAGAGGCAATTTAGGGTTAAGTGTCTTGCCCAAGGATTATTCGACATGCAGACTGGTGGAAGTGGGGATAGAACTGCCCACCTTCTGGTTAGTGGACAACCGCTCTACCTCCTAAACCGCAGTCACCCATAAATAGTGTTACTGAATGTTAAGTATGTCAAATTAGGGATAATTAATATTAGCCCATTCATGTGTAAGCCGCAGCTGCTATGGTGAATCTAATTTTAACTACATTATGTTCTGTTGAGTAGTTTTTATCTATAAAAAAATACATTCACATAGTCATATTTTGATCATATGATCCTAACTTGAAAAGAAAACCATTAACTTAAGCTGTGTAAAACAGAGTAAAAAGTACAATATTTCCCCCAAAGAAATGTAGTTAGCTGGATGTATAGAGTGGCATGAACGAAACGCTCAGTGTGTAGGATTTAGTGACCTCTAGTGTTGAAGGTACATATCGTAACCGACTGAATACCCCTCACCTCACCCTCCCATTCCAAGCATGTAGAACCTATGGCCTTGCTGCAACATCCAAAGCACTATAGAGTGTTCCGTTTGTCCACTCATGATGGGGAAGTGGACTCGCACCTGATGTCGATGTATAAAGGCCTCATTGTAAGATAATGAAAACACAACAAATCTTAGTGTATCATCATCTGAAACCATTGTCCTGGCAGCAGGTGTAGCTAAGGGGGTTACACCGCTGACTTTGGCGCAGGGGGTCGGGGTTCGGTTTCAGGTCATCCGAGTGTGGGCCGTTAATGCGGCGTGAGCAACATCAATGTATGTTGTCTGTCAGCAGAGTGTTCCTAATGATGAATATTCTGCTGAGAGATTCCTCTAAATCCAACACACCGGACCTTTAAAAGTTAATGTTCCTATCCACACAGGTTTCAAATCAAGTACAACATGTTATGAGAATTTTTTTTGATAGTTTAACTTCGACTTTCAGCTCTGCTCCAAGCCGTCCGAGCCTTGATGATTGTTGGTATTGTCCTCGGAGCCATTGGCTGTCTGATCGCCATATTTGCGCTCAAGTGCCTGAAAATGGGGAACATGGAGGACAACGTCAAAGCCACAATGACTCTGGCCGCCGGGATCATGCTTCTTCTTGCAGGTGTTGTAATTTTTTGTTTGCAGTCTCTAGCTCTGTTATTGCAATTAAACCATTTGGGCCTAATCCGGTAGGATTCTTTTCTTCTTTTTTGGATACATCTTAGGTGTCTGCGGCATTGCTGGGGTGTCAGCCTTTGCTAACTTGATTGTGCAAAGCTTTCGGTTCACAACGTACGCTGACGGTGGGTTCGGTATGTACGGAGGAGGGGGCATTGGTGGACTCACAGGATCTCTGACTCCGAGGTAAACGTCAATTAAAATGAATCTATGCTGCGCCGCTTTAGCTACTACAGCACTTTCCAGATATTTTTTACCATAATTAACGTCCCCTTTCAGGTACACGTTTGGCCCGGCTCTTTTCGTGGGCTGGATCGGTGGAGCCATCTTGTTCATTGGAGGCATCATGATGTGCCTGGCTTGTCGTGGAATGGCTCCAGATACGAAGCAGCGGTACGTTCGGTCGCGGCCGGAGGCAATCCATGACCTCTTGTGACCTTTACCAGGACTGTTAGGAGGTGCAGCAAACTTTTGACAACAGAACGTGACTCCTGTATAGTAAAGTAACAGAGAGGACTAAGCTGCTGAATAGAGCAATGGTCCCAACAGAGGTGTCTAGTAAGCGGAAAAGACAGCATTGACAAAACCGGACAACAATAAATAACACTCCTGGATTTTGTCATTCGATGTGGTAGTAAAAACCTTAGTTCCTTTCAAATTTAAAGGCACACACTCAGCAAAATGTAAATGGGAGTCTCTTGGCGTCTTCGTCTTTGCATATATCATGCAGAGTTGCAAATGCTCACCAGGCTGCTTCCAAAACAATACACAGAGGCCCTTGTATTCCTCTCCTGGTCACACACATTTTCTTCAGGTACATTCTTTAGGACTTCTTTGATATTCGCATCAATGTCCAGACGTGAAGAGGTTGGAGCTGGTGTAAGTCGAGATGTTATGATCAACGGCAGTGGTGGAATGTCTCTTAATACTGTGGACTCTTGCTCTTTTCTGACTTTGAATTGATATTTATTCATTCTTGATATTCTTCAGGTACGATGGGATGGCCTACAAAGCCGCTTCACAACACACCATGTACAAGTCGGACATCAGACCACGTCCAGCCTACAACGACTCCTACAAGGCTCACAGTGTGGACGGACGGCAGTCGAACCAGAGATTTGACTATGTGTAGACTCATCTCGCCCTCAAGGATACCCCTTTTTTTACATGCTGCCACTTCTGCTACGATGAGTGAAGTTTCTCTTGGTTTTTTTGCTCGTATGTTCATCAGAAGGGTGGTTTCTCTGTTCCTTAATTTGACAAAGTTTCAAAGCGTTTAATGTGTATGTTTTTTTTATATCTTTTTTTTTCAACAGAATTATATAATCATGCTGTCTTGTGATTTGTGTTATTTTTCTTTCTTTTTTTCGTGTCAAATAAAAGCAAGAATGATTCTTATTTGTCTTGACACAAAATGTACCACTGCAACATGGAACACAAAATGAGGATAATGACAGAATCTGGTACAAACTTTTCCCGAGCATGATGTAATATAGGATCACTAAATTGAAGAAGGTACCACCACATAAACTACAGTATTTCTCAAGTAGTGATTAGTTCTTACTGAAAATATACACCCAGCAACTGTTGCGTAGCTAATTGAACTAACAGCAAAGTACCGCTAGCTTGCTAATATATAACTCTTTTAGAATTAAAAGGAAATGTGGTAATATACAGTGGAAATGTGCTGAATTATTAATTGAAAATGCTGTCGCTTAAGGATGTAAACTAACAATCAAAAACATTATATTCCCAATTGTTAGCCTACAGTAAGTGACCACATAATGTGAGGTCAGCGTTAGATTAACTGATACAAACGTTTTCCTTCATGTATTTTACCTTGTATGTACATACAGTATAAATTAAACAGCCATAACTTCATTAACGGTAATTATCTGTAAAGTTTTATATGCCTCCCAACCACCTGCTATATTTAGTAACTTTACGTTACAGATTGTAATGCTACAGTTTGTTACGTAGTTCACTGCTTTTGATTGGATGTTAGCCACAGATTTACATACTCTCTAATCTTTGGGAACCAAGACATTGTCACATGTTTTTCAAGTGTCATTACGTGTATACTGTAACTGTAAAGCTATCAAAAGTAACAGAAATAAACTTTCATTTTGAATTCAGTTGGTAGGATTGATTACATAAGCGTGTGTTGTACTTATAGGAACCATGGCTGTTTCATAATGTCATCAAATTTAATTGAAATATGATTTGACACTGCACATGTCAAACATGCGGGATGAAATGAAATTACATCCAGTTCTCACCAGAAACAAAAAAACAAAAACAAATTCAGTTTTTTTTTTTTAATATCCCATCATGGTGATCAGTCCATCTGACCCAAACACCCATGTTGATGATGGTGTTGTTGTTTATCCAATTACTGTTATCCAGTCAAAATGCAGTTGTCATCAGCTCATCCGCAGTAGTAGTAGTAGTTACCTGTTATCTCCAGCCCTCCAGCGGCATACGACGAATAAAAATAATGATCTCATTGTTTCACTGTTACTGAATGAACCAAATGGTTGTCCCCTCTGATGCACTCTGAGGTTCCCTGGTCAGACGCCCGGCTCTGTAACATCCCAAGTTTATCACAGTTTCTGTTGCTCCTCTGGGACATGTCTCAATTTCCCAGGGAACATGCAGCGAAAAATAAGGTTGCATGAAATTACAGTTCTCGATTAAGCATGTAATGAAAGTGAAAAAGTAGACAATTATATTTGATCATAATAAAAAGGACATTAGTTAACTGTCTTACAGATTGGAACAAATGAATGGCTCTGCATTAGGGAAAATGAGGCAAACCTTGCTTCACCTGCTTGGCTCACGAGTCGTGAGTTCAGGTGAGGGCACACTGGGAATTGCTCTATCACTTTTGTACAAGGACTGGTCCTTAAGATATTCTCTAATGCATCACAGAAAATCTGATATAATATCACGCATAAATGCTTTTCATTTCCCACTTTCTGTTCTGCGTGCCGTGTATCAACCAGGTAGCCATTTGGGATTTTTGTGTTTTTCTAACTGTAGCTAGAGAGGCGGGAGGTAGAGCGGGTTATGCACCAACCAGAAGGGTGGTGGTTCGATCCCCGGCTCCTCCAGTCCACATGTGGAAGTGTCCTTGGGCAAGACCATTAACCAAGTGAGTGTATGATGATGTGCTGTGTGTAGAAGCACTGCATGAATGTGTGTGAACGGGTGAATGTGACTTCAACTGTAAAGTGCTTTGAGTGTCCACTAGGACTTTATGAATGCAAACCTTTCCATTGCCTTCCGTAGTCGTGTGTAGAAGGGTAATAAAGGTTGATTGTGACCAGAACACCAGCACATAGGTCGTCTGCCTGAACTTCCCATCCTCTTCATTAACAAGGCCTGAACTCAGGACTGTTACTTCTCAGATGTGGCACTCATGGAGATTCTGTAAACTCGGGTTTGCCAACTTTATTGCCACATTGTGAGGAAGGCACTTTGCCTTGCCAAGGGTTGGGTGCCATTGATCCAAACCAATACAGTTGCATCCTTGGAACTCTGGCACCACCTAGTGGCTCAGCGACAGTCACTGCTCCGTAAAACATCTTGAGCAAGGAAAAGCATTTCTTGTTGAACTTCTGCAAAAAGAGATGCATCACATTTCAGCGGTGCTTCGTTTTTCCAGATCAGTCTGAGACCTTGGTCTTGTACACTAACCCATCGCATTTTGGGGTTTGGACTTATTTCGTGGAGAGGAACCTGACAATCACCTCGACCTAATACATTGATCCCAACTAATCATTGTCAGCTTTACACAAAGCTTATGAGATTACAAATCATTAAGTTTCAACGACAGACATTAGCCATAAATATTCTCACATTTCATTATTTATTTATATTTTGTACAGGAGCCCAGAGCCCCACTTTCACAAAGCACCAGAATATCAAACGCAACTGTCACCATTTGACGTGCTGTACGAGAGTAACCTCGTAAAGTTAATTTCCCGCAGCCATTTTTTCAAATTGTAAATTTCATGTATTTACTGTCTGATCATAATGAAGGAAAAAAAAGTTTTTGCTGGAGGTATTAAAGAGAAGAAACTAAATAATACAATTTGAATTCACTAGACTTTTATTGTAGAGGGCTCCTGGCTGGTAGCACCCCAAAAAATCGATAGTTTAATACAAAAAGCAGACACTCTTCCCATTTCTTGTTTTAGATTGAGCATTGAACTGATCTCATACTGACACAAAGGTCGATTTTTCTGCAGTTTTATTTTATGGAAACAAGGACAAAGAGCTGAGGCTTTGCCTCCGCGTCCCTTCACGTCCTACACTATCTCCCATCCCAGAGAATCAGGTCTTAGCAACAGCAACAGACCGGTTACAGGGATGCAGGATAAAAGCGCATAGCACCAGTCACAGTTGTTGTCGTCAGTGGGAAACGGTTCCAGCTCAGACAACAGCCGTGTTCCAGCTGAGACGGCACAAACCCCCGAAGGCAAGCGTTGAAACAAAGGAGCTGGGCAGCTGTGGGTGGAGGCTGGGACACGCCGCATCAAGCTTAGCCACATTAATCTCATCAGCAACAATGTACACGTTAAAGAGCGTAGGGGGAAGAAGAACAGTGCAATATTATCACAGCTCCAAACGTTCAGGTCTTTGTGATCACAAGAGACCCGGGGGCTGTGTGCCTTGACCTTTCAGAGATGTGCCGTGTGTCTGAAAGTGTCTGTGAGCGCGAGAGAGACTTCTGCCGGGAACATCCGAGCATCTCATGCCAAATCCCATTCAACCTGACGGAGCTGGGCAATTCTAGATTTCAGATCTGTGTTCGTAAAGGGTGCGCTGAAAGTTTTTCAATATTTGGTAGTGACTAAAGTGATGATATGAAATGAATACAACCAGCCAAAACCAACAGCTAATAAAAAGTGAAACCTGTTTTTCTTCTCTGCATATTGTGCATACAAATAATCATAGAGGACCATGGGGAAAAGATATATATATATACCCATGAGAGTGAGGGCTGGAAATCTCATCAAAAGGGGAAGAGACTAATTACTAATAACATGAAGTTTGAAGTTCATCTGAGGCATTATATGTTGCCTCAGATTCTTTTTTGGCAACATATGAAAGGTAGTTCTGCGACTGGGCTAAACTGTGCTAAAAGCACAGATGTAACTAATAAAACAATTTGGCTGCCAAGATGTTTTCCTGGTATTGTGCATGCTGGCTCACTGGCACACTGTCATGATTTACTGGAACTCATGAGCAAGAACAGTGCTGTGGTTCATGTTTCTAGTACCAACTGTATGTTTCCTGCCTGATCCCAACTTCTGAAAAACATGAAGTTGCCCCCTCCAAAAAAATATCAAAAATCGTTCAAAATTTATATTCAATCGAAGATTTTGAGTTTTATGTTTATGATATAGCGACCATTAATTCTGGCACTGTACATTGCAAGCTTGTTTATCTATACAAAAGCCTAGGTAGGGCACACTGTCCCATATTCATCATTTTAACCATGTAACACCATGAATACACATATAGATATAGTTTATCATATAATGATGGCCTCAAAGTGAGTCATTCATATATTTATTTTACTCTGATATTAATGGCTGTGTCTATTGCAGCAGAAAATTGAAATACTTTGGTGATATATTAAGTTGTAATGAGATCTGTACCCTTGTTTGAAGCTGTGTATGTGCCACAAACACTAGAAAAATCACTTTACAGAGTTGCTACAAAGGCTTTGTTGTTGGTTCAGATCAGAGCTATTAGGAGTTGATTGATTTCACAGTGAAAATCACTGCGGCTCAAGTGGATGTGGTTGGTTTGAAGGGAACAAAATGATTTTAAAAAAGTACAGTCCACTACATTTCAATTCTCATCAAACACAATCAAAGATTAATTATAGAAAAAAACATACTCTGGATTTTTTTTCACAGTAGAAATGGTGTAATAGGGTCAAATTCAAACAATAACTGTCCCCACCTTGGACCAACAACATCACACCGGGCAGATGTTTCTGTGCAGCAGCTACTTTACGTATCAAGCAGAAGTGTTCATGACTTAAAACTCAGAAGAGAACTAATGGTTACCTTATACATCCCCATTTTTCTGATAATTCTGTGAGTTATCTTCATAAACTTCCCTCCTCAGAGTGGATGAGGAAACCAACTTATTTGAGACTACTACAAACTGCAGTCACTGGTGTACCCAGCAGAGTATTTGACCTTTGAGGATCAGCTCCATTAAAAGATCAAGTATCCATATCTCACTGTGTTGTTATATCAGTAACCGTGACTTCCTCCAGTATTATCAGTACAGTTTCTGTGAAATATTTGTCAAAACAGCCTTCAAATTGCGTGATCCTAACAAACACACATTTTTATATTGACTGAGCTTGATTTTATTCATTATTACAACTTATAACAAGTACTAATAAATTCCAAAATTGTATCGACAGTATCAAATAAATATTGCATCCTTGGAACTCTGGCACCAGAGTTGGTAAACAACTTTCTTTTTCTAGTGAAGGATTATTAATTTTTATACATTGCTGTTGCTTTATGATGGATATAGTTAATTATATATAGTCATTTTTAGATTTGGATTTATTTGCAAAATCCCTAAAATGTTACCCCATACATAATAGTCTACATTGTTTGCTGGAAATTTTACTCACAATTATCATAAAACAGTTTGATTAGAAGGTTTGTTTGGAGTGATATGACTCAAACACCTAAGTGAAATATTGTAATATATATGACAAATATTGTAAATGATATATATGTATATAGATATATAAGACAAATATTGTAAATTATATATCTGTATATAGATATATAAGACAAATATTGCATTGACGCAAGTATAAACACAAGTAGCTGAAAATGAGAAACAAACCCAGACAGCAGGCTAACTAGCATTTACCAAATGTAATTGCCAAAAGTAAAATGGTCAAAACACTAATTTACCAACACATCTGTCAAAATGTGGGCTTGTTTCATTCCTCTCTGTGTGAGATGAATGAGGCAGGGCGGGAACAGCTGGCTGAGAGCAGGTGATCGATGACAGCCAAATAGAAAATTAAAAAAGTGCTAACAGGATTATAGTTGTGGAGAGACAAATAGGTTTTTAATCTCTGTTTCAATTTTCTTTTTATTCTTCTGTTTTATACAGTTATTTAGCAGCTTGTAGCGTGATACACATTCCAGTCCACTAGGTGGCGCCTTGCGTCAGCAACCCCGGTTGCTGCCCCCCCCCAGTAAACACGAAGAAGAAGCGCGTCATTCAGTGACGCTACCTGCGGTAACGAGCTGCTGCGCTGCGGAACTCAACTGGAGTTTGAAGCCGATTTTGCTCCACATTCGAGTCGACTTTAAGTAACTGAAGAGTCTGTGAGCGGTCGGCGGGAATTAAAAACACCGAGTGACCACGGTCCTCACACTCAGCATCCGCTTTGCACGCGCTTTATGATGTGAATAGCGAAGCTAGCTGTTGTAAGTTTGTTTGGCTAAAGGCTAGCTAACCCTGCTTTACGGCAGCTGGTGATCCCTGTAGCAACCGATGGCATGTATTTAGTTTTACTCGAAGTCAGTCATTTCGGTCTCTAGTTATGATCGAGTAGCTGCTTTCGCCGAGCTAGCCGTTAGCCGCGGACCCGAGCCCCGTCGCCGCCCGTGTCCGCGGTATGCTCCATCTGGCGGATCGATGGGGTTCCTGAGGATCACGATGCCGCCCAAGATCCAGCTCCTGGCCGTGCTGGCGTTTGGAGTGGCGATGCTCTTCATCGAGAACCAGATCCAGAATCTGGAGCAGTCGCGAGCCAAACTGGGTCAGTTCACTCAGTGACCATCACATTGTTGCTCTGAATCGTTGGATCGTGCAAATAAAAGTTTTTTATACCTCAGAACACTATTACATCAGACTAAAATATAGTGGCGGTTGGTGTCTGGGCTTGATGAACATGCATCTAGTGGAACACAAGAGGAAGGTCTGGGAGGTTGACACACACGTCTGGTTTACTATGGAGACATGTGGATCGTGTATTAGGACCCCGATGACTGCATGATGCTACATTAGCAGTCATCTGACCATAGGACATGATTATTTTAAAAGCCTCCTCACCATCAGTCACTGGCCGTCACCACAGCTCGGCCACTGTGCACACATTCAATCCATTTCTCTATGAATGTCATTCAAAGGCAAAAGTGGCTGTGTGAATCCATTCAACGTGTCCGAACGGGGACGTTAGGCCTGCAGTGATGTTGCGGGTTCATTCTTCTGGCATCCAGGAAGTGACCTGCAGCAGAGCGGCGAAGAGCTTATGGTTTGGCTCGGAGGTACATATTTATTATGTACTTTCAGACACATTTGTGAATCGTACCTCTCCCGACAAAGTCACGTCATGGGTGGACCGCAGGCTAGGATGTCACTCAAGAGACGGAGATGGTCATTCCACTCCAAGTCTCTGACACAAGCGGATTTAATAGACTCAGAAGAAAGCCTATGGAAAGCAGAGCAGGTCAAGAAAGGAGAGCGTCGGACCCGACCCCTCCATTAACTGACATTCAAATGTCTGTTGAACGTCGTACACGTCAGCAACAACATAGTTGACTGATATTGACCGGCCCGTTTGGTTCATTGTGCAGTAGTACTTGTTTGTAGCTTTTTAAAAAAAAGAAGAAAAGGGTTGTATGAATGGCCTTAATGTGTATTTAAACACTTTCCGTACTGCAGATCGGTCAAGCTGACTGGTTGAATGAGGTAAGTCAACAATAATCTCAGGGAGAGTGTTTTCACCTGTACTTAGAGCTGTAACACAGTTACAAAAGGCTTAATAACACATAGGCATGTGTCGAGACTAGGGGCTGACAGATATGGCTTTTTTCAGGGCCGATACCGATTATTACTAATCTAAGAGACCGATAACCGATATTTGTCTGCAGTGAAAAAGTTTCAAGAATAATACAAACTCTTTACAGAAAACTTTGTTGAAATGCCTTAAAGCATATGTTCAATTCATAGAATCTTTCAACATGACCTTTACACACAAAGTGCAGTGAACTTTCAGCAGCATTATAATGAAGCTGACCAAACCGACATGGACGGGACACTGCCAAAGTCCAGAGAGTCGTGACTGCGGCTGCATCAGAGCCAAAGAAGCACATTTTAAAATGAAATCATCTTATCGGCAAATCGGCTTAAAAAGTGTCCGATACTGACTATCACAAAAATGTTGTGGGGACATTAAAGAACAAGTATGGAGAAGCATAAACATCCTGCAGACACAAGGCTGCAAAAAAAAACCTTTGAGTTTGGTATCTGGGAGTGGGACAGTGAAGCTGGCCAGCGGGATTCGTTACGCCAGCCGGAGAGACGCTCACAAGACCGTTCCCGTAATTGGCCTTAATTAACACCGCGGCGGAGCGAAGAAGTGAGAGAGAAGACTTTTAAGATTTTTTAATTATGCCTCCTGTCTAAATTAGCATGAAAAGCTTAATTACTTGTTTTGATGCTATCGTGTTTTGAAGGACTATGTTGTTTTCTTTAATTAAAGCGTGCTTACACCTCGCCGGCCTTAATTTCCAGAACCGCTTGTTCATTTATACAAGGATCTGCCTTTGTCTTTGTAGGTCTCTCACACCTGCTGTGTGTGCTGCCAAGTGAGAACAAAAATAGGCATCAACAAACTTGCTCATTAAAATCCAGACAGCTGAGAAAAGCAGCTAAGTCCGTAATCATAGAAAAAAAATTGAAAATTATATTGATTCTGTTTAGAAATGCCCGCCATAGACAATCCTAAATTATTTTCAAAGGTTTACTTGTCTGATCATGAATGGTAAAACGCCCATGTTTTTCCGCCTCTTCAGAACGAGCCATTGCCAGACACGAGGTGGCCGAGGTCGAGCAGCGTCACAGCGGAAGTGCCGGACGGGAACCCTCGGCCCCGGCGGAAAGAGATGACACGGTCATCATCTACAACAGGGTGCCCAAGACTGCCAGCACATCCTTCACTAACATCGCCTACGACCTGTGTGGGAAAAATCACTTCCACGTCCTGCACATCAATACGACCAAAAACAACCCCGTGATGTCCCTACAAGACCAGGTGAGGACGTGGCCCATCACCGCATTCAGGAGCGTTTTTGTGCAAACTCTAATAGAGATTCCAAAATCCCACACAAACATGAAGGGTCAGAATTTATTACAGCATGTGAACTGTCTTACTATAACTGCAAATACTTTGCTTTTTTTACATCGCAGTGAATAAAATATGCCATTCAGACTCTCCCTCTCACATTTCTAAAGTAGAGCAAATTTCTATTGTAAAACCCAAAACAGTGTATGATGAGTCATTTGTTGGCACAACAGGTGCTCAGCTCATCGCAGGCTTGTGGGCACTTTGATCATCACAACTGAAAATCTGGAATTAAAAAATATCCAATTTGAAACACGAAACATTTTTGTCATGAGTGTAGGAGCTTTACTACTTTAATATTATAGTGGCTTTGAGCCCTGCCTTTTAAAAAGTCTGACATCTGTGCAAGCCATTACTTCATCAGCAGCTATTGTCAATAAGTCTTTAATGGTAACTTCTATTTTTGTATATTTGTGCTTATCACCCGCATATCTTTCGTAACTGCCAGTGTTGTTTTTCAAAAAATACAATCTATTGCAACCCTTGTCGCCATGCAGACAGTTTTACTGCTGGTAAATGACCTGCTGCCTTTCTTTTTAGTTGCTCCTATAATAATCAACTAAGTAATTAAAGTCTGCAACTCTTTACAACACGTTTGAATCACGTTTTTGTGTGTGCAAAAGTGAATCTGCTCACCAGATTAACTATGCAACACCTATTTAACCATTTTGGCTTGGTGTGTCTTGCAAAAGAGATATTAGATAAAAACTCTGAGGCAGTTCTGAAGTGAGACCACTTCCATAATGTTTGGTCCTCTGTTAGCAAACCACTGTTCTACCTCAAGTCCCCGGCTGGTGAGAGTCTGCTTCAGTCCTGTGAGATCCTCAGTGATCACAGCCTGCAGACTGTTCATGATAAAATCATTATTCATGCAAACTAGTTGTCAGACTCATGTTTGATTCCATAGTTCATCTTGACAATAAATCTGCTGCTTGACTCTTAATGTCAGTGTAAAATATTAGAGGAGGTGGGACAACATGAAAAACGGTTGCTGGAGACTATTGAGAAGCATTTGTCTTGAAAACTATTCATCTCTTGGTTCATATGGTTGCTCTGAGTTGTATCTTTGTCTGTTTGAGAAAGTAAGCATCCTCCATTTTCCTTAAAGCTGAAAGTCGGCACAGATTACAATTATTATTAGAATAAACATTTCTTAATTTTTGAGAGAGTGAGATAAAGTTGAAGTTCTTAAAACGTGTCACCTGTGTGTTAAAGTGTCTTACACCACTCTTGTAAGTTTATGTATGTAGAGTGTATGATGATAAAACCTACTGAGTCTTAGGCTACGACACAAGACAGTACATAAGAATGTACACATGATCAGTGTGCGTCATCCATCTGCTGCGCTGTTGAGTTGAACAATGGATGGAAGCAAGAACGGAGCCCTTGCGATAGTTGAATTTATGTGTATGGAAAACATCCAATCAGGAGGAGGAGGGGGAGAATGTGAGCGCGGCAGTGGCTGGGGACAACGTTGCTTTGTAGACGCAGGTTGTATCAGCATTGTGAGATGGTCTTTCCAAATTTCTGTCAACATTTTGTCCCAGGCTCCTGACAACAGCCATCTTTGAACCCCTCTATCACTGGTACATAGGACCCCTGTTTTTGAGGAGCCAAGACAAAAGATATGTTCACCACGTTGTCATCTTCCGTGTGTGTGTGTGTGTACAGTATATACCCACTCTTTGTATGTTTCCGTCTCTTGAGCGTGTTTGTCTCCGCTGTTGACGCGATGAAAAACCTCGATGTTAGTATCTTTCTCGTGCGAACATACAGACTGTTTCAAAAGCTCTAGACAATATGTGCGGCATCAGCCTGTTACACTGAGTGCATTCATACTGCTGTCAGAACCGCTTCGGACACACAGTGTAAAAAGCCCCGGAGCTATTCCAGCGTTATTTTTGGCTGCTGGTGTCAAGGTAATATCCTGTCTGCCATCTCGCAAACAGCCTCCTCCGTCAGAGACGAGTGGAAAGACTCGGTCTGCTGATACATCACAGTCCAACTCATTTCACTAGAGGAACATTCAAGGTTGTGTCCAGTAATAGCATTTAGCTTGGCCAACAGCGGTGAATACTTTTGACTTTGTCATGCCTTTTTACTCCACTGTGTGTGTGTGTGTGTGTGTGTGTGTGTGTGTGTGTGTGTGTGTGTGTGTGTGTGTGTGTGTGTGTGTGTGTGTGTGTGTGTGTGTGTGTGTGTGTGTGTGTGTGTGTGTGTGTGTGTGTGTGTGTGTGTGTGTGTGTGTCTCTTTGATTTTAACTGTAGTGTTTTTGTACATTTATGTGAGGTATTGAATGGAAACACAGGAGGCCAAAGTTTGTTCCAATGATTACAGTAAAAACACTGTTAAAGTATTGTGATTAGGGCTGCAACTGACAATTAATTCCACACACCAAAGATATTCAGTTTACTGTCATAGAGGACTAAAGTAACCAGAAAATATTCACATTTAAGAAGCTGAAATCAGAGAATTTTGACTTTTCTTTCGTTAAAAAACTACTTGAACCATTTATCGATTATCAAAATAGTAGGCGATTAATTTAGTAGTCCATTACTAATCGATTAACTTTTGCAGCTCTCGTTGGGATACACGTTTTTATTTTATTCACTAAGGGTGTCTTTTCTGTTTGGGAATCCTCTGGCATCCTGTCCTCTTCACTTTTATAAAAAAAACCCTTATAGTTTCATTTTCACACACAAAAAATTCCCTCTTACTGTGCTGCCACTAAAATCCAGTCTGCTCCGTCTGGGTTGAAAGAGATGTTTCCTCACCAGCAGCAGCAGGAGCATTGAGTTTTGAATGTCCAACTTCATACAGGCCACCACACATTTGTCATACCTGTTGGGACTGTATGCATTTGCCAGATTTAAGAAAACATTTTTTTTACCTCCTCTGTATGTGTTTCAGAGTTTAAAATAGAATTGAATGTTGTTGCAGTAAGTGATAATGACTCTTCTTCATTTGAGTATGATGGAAGAGGAAGCTGCTACTTACGTAGTAGCTGTAATTAGGAGATTTCACCTGAGACATTACACCTTTTTAAAAAAAAAAACTTTTATTAAAGGGAGAAAGCCCATTAATCCACACTTACCTTCACCCATACTGACGAAGTGCAGCACATAAGAAATGTATTCAACATCCAAAATTCAAATCTCACATTTCTACAAAAGAATTCAGAGCTTCATTTGTCGAAGCCCTTTTGGCAGCGGTTACAAGCTCCCCAGTTGTCTTCGTTACGTCTCTACAAGCGCCTGCACACCTGGATCTTGGGCAGTTTATCATGTTCTCTCCGGCTGATCCTTTCAAGCTCTGTCACATTTGACGGGCGGTTTCTGTAAACTGACATCCCCGTGTCTCTCTACAGCTGATATGTGGGGTTTAAGTCTGGGCTTTGACTCAGGGACAATGTGAGACTTTGTCCTGGAGACACGCCAGCGTTGTCTTGGCTTCATGCTTCGGGTCAATGTCGAACTGGGATCGAAGAAGAGAATCTTTTCCCTCGTGCTCTCAGAGTCCTGCAAGTACCAGCTGGCAAAACTCAGGCAGGCTGTCACATGTCCTTCACTTAAAGTTCAGATTGATGAAGTGCTGCTGAGCTGAGATGGTCGTCGCTCCGGCAGGTTCTCTCATCTCTGTTGGAATGACTGATGGGTTCTTGGTCACCTCCCTGACCAAGATCCTTCTAGCCTGGTCGCTCAGTTTGGTTAGACGGTCAACTCTACTCCGAGCCCTGGTGGTTCCACGCCTCTTTGAATTCCCAGTGACTGAGGCCAATGTGCTGATCGTGCCACAACAGAGAGTTCATTGAACTCCACAGCTTGGTTTTGTCCCGACATGCATTGAGAATTGTGGGACGTTAGTTACGCAGGTGCGCGTGTCTCTTTAAACGCTGTCCAGTCAGTTGAATTTACCTGAGGCCTTTTACTTTTGTAAATCAGAGGTTTCAGTGTTTTTTAGGGTTTTTAATATATCTGGAACATAAATCAAGTTGTAGCAAACGTGAAGAGGCCTGAAAACTTTCTGAAGCCACCGTATAATCAACTTAACCTGTATGGTGTATAGTTTTTAATTCTGACACTGTGGGCCGTCCCTCAATCCAGCTGACTGCACCTTTCCCCACAGCTGCTCACAAACATCTGAACTACGCCCATGAATCATTCTGAGCATTCATCATGTCAGAAACTCGGATTGATAGTACAGCATAGGAATATTAATGGATTCCGCCACTGATATGTACTTGTCTTACTCTATTTGAGGGATATAGTCTCTGATGAATTGGTATAATAGTATATAAATATAGGGAATAGCATTCATGTTTTTAACTTTCATTTTTTTTGGTTAAAACTTGTCATGTTTCCCAAACTTCTGAAACATACACCTTTAACATTGTCCCAGGAAATGTGTGAGCCACACTGATTGACCTTTTGATATCATCTGCCGCATTTCCAAAAACAATATGATCTCCATTCAAAGAATTCTCACGAAACGGTGTCCTCAGACCTGCGAAAACTGACCACAGCCTCTTGAGCATAAATACAATACCTTCTGCTCCATAATACGTTTTTCATTATCTTTCGCCACAGGTGCGCTTTGTCAGGAACGTCACCTCGTGGAGGGAGATGAGGCCCGGCTTCTACCACGGCCATGTGGCTTATCTGGACTTCTCCAAGTAAGGCCCTTCATTTCCTGTGATACCATTAATATCCACATTAGCTACAAACAGCTACCAGTAGCAGATAAAGAGGAGGTCTTGTATTGACTGCTAACGTGCGCTGAAGTGTTGATGAATCGCATTGTTGCGGTTATCTCCCCCTGACACCGTCACTTCACTCATCACAGGTAATTACCCTAATGGTCGGAGTGTTTTTCACTGAGCGAGATCCTGTTAAGTGGCAGTCCTCAGTCCTCCGTCATGCTGCCACCCGCTCGCTAATGGAAACGCTGATACTCGAGTATGAACAGTATAAACTTGATAAAGAAACGTGGCTGCCTTAGGGTCTTTTGTCATTTGGTCTTCAATTATGGTTTTTCAGTTTTCCCCTTTCCTCTAGTGTGTTTTATACTGTAGGATACTGTAAAAAAGTCTGCAAAGTTAAAAAGCCCATAGTTTGCGGCAGTTTGTGGACTGGGACAGGAGCTAAAACCAAATGTTTTCAGACAGACGCTGGAAAGAGGAGCTGCAGGAAAGGACAGTCTGAGGAAACTGATGCGCTTACTGAAACCCAAATAAAAATGATTAACCTGAATATGAATATATGTCTCTTTTTTTTTGTAGATATACAGTGAAGGGTAAGCCAATGTACATAAACGTGGTGCGAGACCCTATAGAGCGGCTGGTGTCCTACTACTACTTCCTACGTTTCGGAGACGACTACAGACCTGGCCTGCGACGAAGGAAGCAAGGAGACAAAAAGGTCTTTAACTCACAGCTCACCGTTCTCAATAATATTCTGTTTGATGGCTACTCCATCAGCATGTTCACTCATGAGAGCGCGTGTTCGTGTTTGTCTTTCAGACCTTTGACGAGTGCGTGTCATCAGGGGGGTCTGACTGCGCTCCTGAGAAACTCTGGCTGCAGATCCCCTTCTTCTGTGGACACCACTCAGAGTGCTGGTGAGTGAGCTGCACCGGCCCCCCCATCACGCGCAGGACACGGTCACAGTCACTTCACGTTAGGGTTTGTCAATTAGTTGTTGATGTCCCACCACCACTGTGGCACAATAACTCAAAACATTTCATACTATTACTATAAAAGGTACAATATATAGTAGAAACTTCATACTTGGACCACAGGTTTCCCAAATGGAATAGATGATCTGATTTAGATTTTGTTGTGGCCTTGCTGCATAAATCTGCTTATTAATGAGGTCAAAGTGGAGATCATGGAGAGTCAATAAGATAAGTCCTACTTCAGCTCTTTTATAATTCCAAAGTATGATTTAAAATAAGGATGGGCATGATCTTTGGATAAAAAAAAATTTGAATAGTTAATGCGACTA
Source organism: Scophthalmus maximus (assembly GCF_022379125.1). Taxonomy (NCBI): domain Eukaryota; kingdom Metazoa; phylum Chordata; class Actinopteri; order Pleuronectiformes; family Scophthalmidae; genus Scophthalmus; species Scophthalmus maximus. The sequence continues at coordinate 21,282,156 of NC_061527.1, forward strand.
TCGTCTTAATATTTACACACAGTATATCCCATAACAGGTGCCCATTTTAGTTCGGCTGTTTACCACACGGGGGCAGTATCAGGACAAACATGCTGAGACTACTACAGCGGACAAAAAGTTCCGTGTGGAACTCCGTCAACAGAACAAATGAAAAATGAAGTGCGGGGCAAACTGTGCTAGGTAAAGCTGGCATATCATAAATCCAAAAAGACAATGCACAGCCATTTGAGAGCGAAGCACCCGGCAGAAGACGGGAGCCCAGCAAACAATGTGGAACTTTGTCACCGGACGAAATTAGTTTGAAACAACGGCCCTCATCTCAAAGATGAATGCTAAACACTGGCTTCCCATCAACTTCGTTGAAAGCGAGGGGTTTACAACTCATATGGGTTTTTTTGAGGCGGGGTCTCCGGTCCCATCAAGAAAAAAAACTTCTCGAAAACTGGAGAAATTATATCAAGTGAGCTGCGCACTCCGCCAATGTGTCTCTCACCACAGGTTCATGGATGGCACTTACAACTAAAGCTTACGTTACCATCACCTGTCATGACATACTGAACTGGTGGATAGAGAGTGCTGTGCTGCAGACCGAGCGGCGTTTGGCTGACTCGTGTGATCCCCTCTCGAGGAGCGCTGAGGTCATGGGTGAACAGTTCACAGTGAATATCAAAATTTGTTTCTGCTTGAAAAGCCCATCCCTAATTTGAAAGAGTTCCAGTTTTAAGAATGAAAGTGTCTTAACAAGCTGCAGCAAGCAAAAGTGTCAGCAGGCAGCTATGTATTTGACCTGCTATAATGTCTGTGCATTAGCGCAAAAGATGGTCAGTTGGAAGAAGAAAACACCAAGCTGTAAATTTTAGAATTTAAAAAAATTATCTTTTATTTTTTCTGTTTATAAAAGACCAACATTGGCAAGTCTCATCTTAGCTCAGTAGCTGTTGAGTTTAAACGACAGACTATTGTCTCTGGTCTAATTTTCTTGATTAAACATTTGTGCACATCTTAAAACTAAAGTCTAAAAACTTCAGATCTGTGAAGCAGCTCATACCGTCAGTGAGCGAAGCAAATTTTAATGTCAGCTCAAAAAGCTCTACTGCAAAACTGTCAACAGCACCACAATAACATTGTGTGACACGAGTTCCCAGCACTTTGGCATTATTATCGTAGATACGGCAGCCCTGCAGTACGTAGTGAAACCAATGAAGAAGCACACAAAAAACAGCAGAAACACCAACGGGATTGATCTCAAATGTACTGATCCCATGTTCAACCGCTGTGTGCAGGAACACCGGCAGTCGATGGGCCCTGGAACAGGCCAAGTACAACCTGGTGAACGAGTACCTGCTGGTGGGAGTGACCGAGGAGCTGGAGGACTTCGTCATGATCCTGGAGGCAGCTCTGCCTCGCTTCTTCAAGGGAGCCACGGAGCTCTACAGGACAGGTAACGGCCACCCTGCAGATCATCGCACCCAGGGCTCCTCAATAACTTTTTACATGGGTTGCACTGGTGCGCCTAACTCCTCCATATACGTGCACCCAAAAACTTTCACTGAACCTTTTGGCATCGCAATAATACACCTGTTTAGAGCTGCAACAGTCAATCATCTATTAGTAGTCAACTCCTAAATGAATCGCTATTCTATGTTACTCTATGACAGTAAACTAAATATCTTTGGTTTGTGGACAAAACAAAACATCAAGTGCGGGTTCAGCGAAACACAATCCACATTTTACATCATTTTATGGAAAAGTTTTCTCGCCCTGTCACCTCCCATTCACTTTGCTCCTCTACCAGTCACTATTAACCCCTCTTGTCTCCCTCCAGGGAAGAAGTCTCATCTGCGAAAGACCACCGAGAAGAAGCCCCCCACCAAAGAGACCAAAGCCAAGCTGCAGCAGTCCGACATCTGGAAAATGGAGAACGAGTTTTATGAGTTCGCACTGGAGCAGTTTCAGTTTGTGCGCGCACACGCCGTCAGGGAAAAGGACGGAGAACTCTACGTCCTGGGCCAGAGCTTCTTCTATGAAAAGATCTACCCCAAGGTGAACTGAGAGGCGGGGCCAAACAACTGGCGACGAGGGCTGCGCAGACAAAAAAAACCAACTATGACTGAGTCGTTTACACTGGGACACAACGAGAGACGCTAACGAGTGATGTTGGATTTATTATTCCTCTATTTCAGCTATTTCTGGTGGTCTGATTTTGACCCTGTTCAAGCACAGGAAAGCCTTTTCAGACTGTACCGAGGAATTTACGAGGCATGTGTCTAATTTTTTTATTGCCGTGCAGCAGTTGAGGAAAACCTCACATGGATGAACTGTCAGTACGAGCTGTGAGACAGAATCTCTGTGACTGAATATGGTGCAAAACCCCAAAAAACACACGAGGATAATTATTAAGTAATGTGTTTGGTTTTTTTGGTGGGAACATAAAACACATAGCAACTCAAGCCTCAACTACTTAAGTCTAAAACCATGTTTCAATGTGTTGTTTCGATTGGAGATGTAAACAAACTCATCTGGTTTAGTACGTCCGTCGTATTTGCACGATGCATCTTGTTTACAAATGACAGAAGATTTAACTGTTACGAAAACACAAAGCTGTGTTCACACACACACACACACACACTAACATACAGCGGTATGTTTATTGGGACCAAATGATATCAACAGAACATAGACCGAACCACTGCCTCCTTTTTTTGGTGCGTGATATAGTTTCCCACTGAGATGTTCATAGACACGTTACAACACATCGTGTCAGCATTTTATCACAGATTTAGTGACGTGGTGCATCTTTGATATAACGATTGCTGCTGGGGGGTTTTTTAGCCTGTGAAAGGAGAGATGTTTTTAATCAGCGCTGAAGAGATTGTTTGCCCACAGGGTTAATCAGAGGTTAGACTTGGTTACAGGGTTGCTATGCAGAGAGGTTGAACTGATAGTGCCTTTAATTCAATGTATAGGGGAGTTTTTTGTTTTCTTTATTTTCCAGTGATCCCACAATTATGTGTCCTCTTATTTAGTGTGTATTTTTTAGTGTGAAAAATGTCTTGTTTACATGTTCACCAAGACACTAAGCTGCAGCAGCATCTTCCTCCATGACTTTTAGTTCCTACAAATATCATCCATGTCGGCACTTACTGGTTAATCTGTCAAGAATTTGACATGTACAAATAAATGTATCATCCAATGCCCCTGTGTCGATAATTGTGAGGAATCACATCCCACAACCTTTGATGGACCTTTGAAATGGATCTTACGACTTTTATTTAGTTTGGCGCGACTGTAATTGATGCTGTGCTAGCAGCTTTGAGCTCATCCTGAGGAGGACGTGTGGACGAAAGTGTGAGGAAATAATATATTTCATGGAAATATTATGCTTTTTGTGTATTATTTGACTGGCACGGCTGATGACAATCAAGTTTCTCTTTTAATCAAATCTGTCATTTGGTCCCGACAATGGATCGGAAAAGAAAAAAGAAAAACTCCAATTGGCTAAAGCTCAAGATGACGCCTCCTCTTGCCTCCTCTCTGATGGGAGAGCAGACAGGAGGGAGGGCGAGAGTCTGCGTCCGCACGCTCCGCCAGTCCGCGGCCTGTTCTTGTGTCGGCGCAGAGACGAGCACAAAGGCCCCCCAACCCACATCTGACGCTCCGTGGCCGCGGACACAGGGAGAGAGGGGCCCCGCTCGTCTCAGAAAATAGAACTCAATTAACAGTTTTGCCGCGGGCATATTGGAACATTGTTTCATTAACGAGGTGAATACAGTGTGATAATGACTTCATCTCAATTAGAAAAAAGAAAAAGAAAGAAAGAAGAGAGCGGGCTGCATGTATTGATCGTGGCTGATGAGCTTGAAGGTTAATTAGGAACACAATATTTCAAAAACAGTCTGTCCTGCTCTGTGGGAGCTGTTGTTAGAGGACTCTGCAGGTCTCCCCGTCACAATAAGACTTCTTGATTTCAGCAGTATAACTCCTCACCTTGGCTCCAGCACTGTGGTGTTTGAAGTCCCCCCCCCTCCTGCCTCGTCGTTGCGACCCCGCGCCACCAGAGGGAGCCTGCGGCCCGCGGTGCTCTGGAGGCCCAACAGTGCACCTGTGCAAAGCCAGATGGGACAAACATAATAGTGCATTTGCCATTAACGATACAAATTACAACCGTCAGGGCGCATTTGGCATCGTGGTGCCTATGAATAGATTCACTTGCTCTTGGGGCAAATCTTTGCGGCGCACTTGTACAACAGCGGCGCTCGTATTTAATTCCGGCTGCTGGTGAAAACGGCGTGGTGCCCGTGTGGCCCGCGTGTTGGGAAAGGAGACATTTTTGTGGGGGGGGGGGCGCAGCAGCACAACCACCTCCGCGAGAGGAACTTGATCTGCGGGGGCATCGGCTATAACGTAAGTAGAGATGACTCCACTACATCCCATCCCGAGCGTTTACTCCTGTTATTGCTGTGCACAGAATAGTGACCTCTTTTCTTTTTTTTTGCCGATGGAGAGTTGACTGGGGCCTCCAGAAATGGCTCTCTGGATTGGTTTTGGACCCCTTTTCTTCCCAACCCTCCCCCCAGCACAGTTTTTTTTTTCTGACCTCAAAGTGGTTTTTACTACTGCTCCATAAAACAAACAGAGCAGAGCAGAGGCAGCTTGGCTGCCCCTCACTGGGACACTGTGGACAGGACCTTAAAGGGCCCTGGCCAAAGGGGACTATTATGTCTACCACTTTTCCACTGTGTTTCTATGTAAATGGGCCACGCGCGAAATGGAAAGGTGAAATGAAGCCAGCGTGTCATGAGGCACCGGGCCAAGAAAACCTCAAGTGTTCCTGATATTCCTATTGTCTTTTTTTACCGGAGCCTGGTGCAGATGATGGATCGCAGTTGATGGGGTGGGGGGAGAAAAAGGATGGACGCCATCACCGTCGTAAAGCATTGCCAGGTTCATCCATTAATGGTTTTCTTGCCTTTTTAGCCCACGTGACACACTGACAATTGACAACGGGAGGAGGATACTTGGGAAAGACCAAGAGTCTAGCAGCTCTCTGGAGCAACACCTCGGCGCGGTCATGTATCAGCTTCAAAGTTACATTTGGAGTCACGGAACTTTCGCATCTGTTTGTCTAAAAGATAAATACCCAGCGGTGTCTGGGAAAAAACTAAAACCCAGACAGTCATTTAACCAGCGCTTCATTGTTGTTCTCAAAGTATTTTCAGAATCATCAAAAAAAGTCTTGTAACCATCTGGATGGGAAAAAAAAAAAAAAGTATTCTCACCACTGCACATGAAAAAAAAGAGAAAGAAGATGAGGCACACAAAGACAGTGTCACCGACATGCCAAGAACACCTCCGCTCTCATGGCCACAAACATAGATCACAGGCTCCGTCTTTACCTCAATAGTAATCCATTCATATGTGCTGCTAGTCCAACTCTTACGGAAGGTCAACGGTGCCGCAACTCTTTTCATGCACATCTTCTTATCAGTTAAAAGGAAAACGGAGGGGAGGGTGAAATAATAATAAAAAAAAAAAAGATTTAATCGGTTGCATGTAGGAGTACACGGCGTATTACAAAATGGACAATGTGAGCCAATGAGCACAACAGGGAGGTTGACCCCAAACAGGAAACTCTCTGATACTCTTAATTAGATTGCTGCATTGTAGTTTGACCTTGGTGAAGACACTCTACACTGCTCCGTCCCACCCTCCCTCCCTGCCTCCCTCCCTCCCTCCCTCGCTCGCTCGCTCCCTCGCTCGCTCCCTGTCTTTCTCCTGCTCTTGGTGGTGCTGGCAGGCTGCGAGCACATAGTGGAGCATGGGCATTTTGTCCTGGAGGGTAGGAGAGAAATGCAATCAGCAATTCAATCGTGGCCATTGTGTTGCAGTGCTGATGAGCTTTGCAGAGTAGATAATGGATTAAATTATTTATCCCCCCCCCCCCCCCCGCCCTCCTCCCCGGTGCTCATTGTTGCCTCCTCTTTGTGCCGCTACAGCGGTACACAGGCGCAGGTTGAAGGCCTAGATCACTCGCTGCCTTTCATAGATCTAATTTTTCTAATTAGCGCCTGAATGCCGAACGGTGCTCTCCCCCTTTTAACCCCTTGCCTCCGCCGCGGCGCTCGTTGTCGGGTACATTCCACGAGGTGAGCATGTGAAACTATCAGCGTCCAATTCGGTGACGGAGAATACCACCGCGCCGCCACTCCTGCCTGCACTTCTCTCATTGGAACGCTAAATGATCGCGATAATAACCTAATCAAGGACAGTTTTCTTTTTTTTCTCCCTCCAAATGAATGTTGTTAGACAGCAGCAGCCGCGCAGGAGGGGCCCGGCTGATCTGGAGTCTGAGGCCGTGCGACCGCAATGTCACCCCTCTAAACGTTTTCAATTACGGAGGCGACCGTGTGGAGGAAATAAGAAAAACCGCTGGACCCAGTTCATCTGCAAATTGAAACATGGACAATCCATATATGATACTGATAATGTAGGCCATCGACCGGGAGTCAATACACATTTTACTGAGGCCTGTGATGCACTGCATTCACGCTGCTGCTGCTGCAGCAGCTGGCGGCTTCTTTATCAGTAGGTCATTGGTTGGTTCCTGAAGATGAGATAAACTTTATCAGTCTCATAAGGGGGAAATTACAGTGTCACAGCAGCAAAAAGTCACCGCAAAACAGATGAGTTGTGCAGGCAAGTGATGCAAATACTTTCATATACACATCACTACATACATGCTGAAATATACAAAAAAGTCAGCCCGTGTAGCTTTTGGCTAAACCGACAACATACTACCCTTTGTTAGTTTGTGGCTTCAAGGTCAGAAAAAAAATCATCTCATTCAACGCTGTCTGGCGGTATCACGCAGTCTGTTCAACAGTGTGTCGTTCAACTCTTCACGGCTACAGAGAAAATGTTTAAAGCAACGTATAACATCAGTTTTAGCTTTTATTATTTTGAATATGTTCAATGTGTGTTGACATATTATGCAAAAATCACTCTTTCAGTGTTTGTGGAGCATGCCGGCCCACAAACTGTGGAAAAAGACCACCCTGTAGTTTGTTCGTGAGCTGGCTAGACCCTACAGCCTGGCTCTGAACGACCGGTTCAGACTTCTCTCCCACTGTGATGTCACAGTTGGATTCTTTTGGGGTAACCCCGCCTGCAATCAGAGAATCTCCACTTTTCTGGTGAAGGGGTGTGACATTTCCTACACATTTTGAAATCGGTTGACCAATCACAGCAGACTGGGCCCAGCTGGCCAATCAGAGCAGATTGAGGTCCATCGGGAGGCGGGGCTAAAAGAAATCCAGGCGTTTCAGACAGAGGGTGAAAAGAGGAGCTGCAGGAACGGGCAGTATGAGAACACTGATGCCTTTTGTGAACATTAGAGCACGTAAACCTTCTCAAGTGGCAACCCAAATTAAAAGTATGAACCTGAATATGAGCATAATATGTCACCTTTTAAAGAAGGACCCAACAGCTGAAAAGGCCCAGATCAATAACATGCGAGTCCATCTCACAAATACTCTGAGATGGTGTCGTGGTTCATGCTAAGCATGTAAATCACAAAACATAAGCAAACAGTTTCCTAAAACAGCCGGGCAATGTAGTTTTTTTTTCAACAGATATTTAAACTGAGGCGAAACGGAGCACTGGTTAATGGGGACTATTTTCAGCTGCGGATTAATACACATTCAGTGAGCTGGATAATATTTACGGCCGCGGGTCTGAGTCTTGTATAAACTGCGGCGGCCACATTCACGGTAATGAAAGAAAAACACGGCTGACGTGTTTTCAATAGTTTTTGGACGGCGGTGAAAGCCGAGGGCACAGAGAAACGAGATACGTCGGGCTTTGATATATACACACACACACACACACACACACTCTCACACACACACACACACACACACACACACACAGCACTTGGTAGAAGGATTTATGTGGTGTTGTTTTGTTTTTTTTCCGATGAGATCTGTTGACAGCGGAATATTGCAAACTCTATTTTTAAAACATGTATACATGCGTGGTTAAGTCCCAAAGCCCGAGACCGCTTTTCCCATTGCTCACTCTCTAGCTACCAAAAAGTTACGAAACAGTTACGAAAAAATCCGGTCCTCTCTATTGGAGAATACAGTATGCATTACTATTATGAGTAATAAGCCACTTTTAATATGCATTTGGCTTCTACGCATGTGTCGTCGCAGAGAAGCAACTTCACCAGTTGCACCAGGCCCATGTGGCAGCGCTCGTTCCTCTCCCCTAATAGCCAGCTAATACTGGCCCCACTTCAGTGTGTTGACACATGACGGGACTGTTGTGGTCACAACCCCCCCCCCCCCCCCCAAGATAAAGAAAAGGGCCACCAGTGTCTGTGATGCAGACTCTGTGTCTACAAACACTGCCCATTATTCCCGCCCGCGTTGCCCGGCGGAGGCCTTTGCATGTACTGTAAGTTCCGCAGCAACGGGGCCCTGCTTGTGTCACGAACTTTTCTTCCTTTTTTTTCCTCGGCGGGCCGCCCTGCCTGACAACTGGCAACAAAGGGCTCCATTGAGCGCAGGCCGCGACGACCGGGGCTTTGATGGGTGATCTGCATGCGTTTGTAGACGGAAACCGGAGCCGGGTTAAAGGAAACAGGTGCAGCCAATTACAATATCTCCAGGTCCCCTCTCCCCCCTGGATTTCCTCCTGCTTCACCCCCCCCCCCCCCTTTTCATTCTCTTTATCGTCCTTGTTTTCCTTGTTGCGAACTCTTCATCGCCGGGGCAAAAAAATTCCCCCCTAATGAGACTTCAATGACACGCGGTAGGCGGGGTCCGTTCACCTCCGTCCACGCGGGTCAGACATCAAAGCGGGCGAGGTGAGACCTACGAGGGGGGGGGATAACAGACGAAGGCGTTTTTTATTTAATGCGTTTTTGCGCCCGCACGCGTTCCCTCTGCACGTCGCCGGCGAGCTGTGCACCTTTTTTCGATGAACTGCAGCAGGGGGCTGACACGCTGCTGGACACAAGTCCGTCCCGGTCAAAGTGCACGTAGTCGGCGGGAGCAAGTGTTCGGTCCAAAGAGCCAGTTTATGGGAATTTGCGAGTTCGCTGGGGCGCAAGGTGCTAAGCATCGGCTCCGGGGTGGATGGGATTTCCAGTATTTCAAGCAGTCGGGCTCAGAGCTCATTCTGTGTCGACACACCAGGTATACATTTTAACCATGAACCCCCCCCCCCCCACCCCCCTCCTCCCTTTTCCTCAAAGCTTGACAGCGTTTTGTCCAAATCCAATCCAGATAAATCATAAAAAAAATAAGCTGCTCAATCCAAAATACCTTATGCGTTCGACAGTCATCCGTGGTATTTTTCTTTCCCAAATCATAAGCAGATTTTTTTTTTGTTTTGTCACAGGGCTGATCTGAACTTTTGGCGTGCACGCTAGAAGGGATTTCCATGTTGATAGCTGAGCCCCAAATGAAATCGGCAATGAATTGACCGTTCGCTGGATAAGCTTGGCAACCAGGGCCACGGCGAGATAGGTTTTTTGGGGGCAAGAAGCTGTGGAAAGCGCAACGTACCGGGCATTCGAAGAGTTCTGGGGATCGTGTCTTTTATTTTTTTGTTTTTCACAAAAACCACGAGAGAGAAAGTGTCAGGAACTGATCAGACGGCGTGAATGTCTGACTATAGGCCGATGGGACGGGGACATCCACTGTGTCATACTTGACACAGCTACTGCACTGTACTGCACTGTACTGCACTGTACTGTACTGTACTGTACTGTACCTCTTTGTTTATGTTTCCAGCTTTGTCTGGACTTTGGGGGGAAATGACAAACCTCCAACACCAACCTTACTGTCACCCAGTTACATTTGCTTAACATTTTCTTGCTTCTTTCTTGCTCCACTTTGACGATGAAAAACAACGAGGCGGGACTCTCACACCACGCCGTAACCCGCGTCGCTTTAATGAGGAACGTCATATGAACAGATGCACAACGTAGAAGTGGGACCGCTTGTGTGTGTTCATGCAGCCGGGGGGGGGGGGGGGGGGGGGGGGGGGAAGAAAAAAAAAACGCCTCCGAGAATTTGTTCTCTCTCCGGTCTCACACCGCAGCCTCTCTGACATGAAAGCTGGATCAGGCTGTTAATTGATGCCTTCAGATCTCCGCCCTTTTGTTCCACTTTATCTCACGCGTCTAGTCCTTGAGCTCTCCTTTATATCGCAGCGCCATCGAAATAGACGGAGTCATTCATTTGCAGCTGCGTGTCCCGTGCTTCCAAGACTGTCGGTGAAACAAAGTGCTGAACTTCTGCGGTTTCCTCCGTGGTACGTCGGAGGGCTCGTACTTTAGGACCTTTTTTTTTTCCCTCTTTCCCTTCCTCTGTCCTCTACAAATAAGTCTTTATAATCTCGACGCATGTAGAGAGGTGGCTCCCCTAGGGGGGGTGGGGTGGGGGGGGGGGGGGCACACAGAAAAAAAGCTGTTATTCAGCGATACAGATCCGTTCATGATGAGTGACTCACATTAAGGAGATCTGCTATCTTTGCAACAACACATTCCAAAGGCTACGTTTCATACGGGCTGCCATATTCTGCTCCTGCGCCGCCACACCTCCCGAGCAGATTAACTCCGTCGGCGTGTGTGTGCGAGGGAGGAAAGCAGAAACAACCTTGCACCAACAAAACCATTATTAGTTCGTTATGAATTAGAGGGCCACATCTGCAACTAATACGTGGCCAGGTGGGATTTGTAAAGCGGAGTACAGTGTGGAGTTTGTTCCCCTAATGCATTATAAACACTGCGAGAACATGTGGCCTTTGAGGTTATGGTTACGCTGAATATGAAGCTCGATGTTGCCCGGATATAATGTTTCTCACGTGGGTCAACATTTTTGGAATTAAACAGCGCAGGGATGAAACGGAGCGGGCGCCCTTTTTCTCTCGCTGGAGAACTCTGATTTCAGTCCGCGTCTTCTGCGACTCCAGGGCGCAAATTCTCTCCCATTCCGTGGCCATTTGTGAAAGAAGAGAGTGCTAATCAAGTCCAGCGATCAAGACAGAAGGGAAGGCCACAGCTAAAGGGCCCTGCTGGATGTTTTACCCCGCACGACGAGATGAGAAATGCATCCATAAGGCAATCAGGAGCCCATTCCCCCGTCCAGAGCTAAGACACAAGCAGTTTGTTTAGTCCCTGCGTTCCTCTCAATTCCATTTAGCTCCGAGTTGTGCTGACAACCCTGCGACGAGGAAGGTGGGCAAAAGGGGCCATTTTCCCAGGCTGCTCAGACAGATTCTGGCATGAAAGGGAAGCGCCGCAATGAGAGAAAGGGGACATCAAAATTGGCCCCTTGTCATCGGGCCCCGGTATGATCCCCATTTGCCTTTCTCCGGCCGATCGTCCGTCAGCAGGCCTTGATCAAAAAGGGATACGTCTTCGGAGCATTCCCCCCCCCCCCCGTTCCAAGAGATGAGTGTCCCTCGCTGTCCTGCTGCAATCACTTCCTGTGAGCCAGGAAGCCCCCCCCCCCCACCCCCCAAAACAAAGGCCTGCCTCTTTCGTGAGCGCCGGAGAAGGAATACAACACATATTTATGAGATTATCTGCCGTCTCGCGTTTCGTTACAATGAAAGAAAGAATTGTTTCAGCCTCGCGGGGTGGAAACATGCGACACCAGGAAACGGTCCGGTGCCGTTACTCTCTTGTCTGACAGAGGGAGGGTACTTTTTTTGGGCAAGCGAGATGAGTGATGGCGCTGTTCAGAGAACTAGTCGGACAGCATGGGATCAGTGGGGGGGGGGGGGGGGGCGACATGCTGTTTTGAGAATTTACTAAAGATGCAATGTTGATAATAATCATAGTCTCGTCCTACCGCCCCCGAATGACGACAATGTGAATATATTTTTTTGGATAAGTAGAGCAAACTTTTACTGAGGGAGCTTGCTGGGTTTTTTTTATCAGTTGGATTCTCAACACCAGCTGGGAAAATGTTGGTGCTGAGAAAGGAATGAGTAATGTTTTCGCCTCCACGAACAACCGCTTTGCTCCCATTTGTTCTGCTAATGCTGCTCTGAGGCCAAAAGTAGACGCTAGCGGTTGCAAGGGCGAAAAAAACAAGAAAAAAAAAACAAAAGGGAAAAGACAATGCACGCTCAGCGAAATCTTTCCCATGATTAATAAAGGTAAAAACATCCACAGCAATGGGGACAGTTGCCCCCTCTGAGGTCTGCTCCGCGTGCCCGAGGGACGGACGGAAGTCACTTTCATCGGGATCGTCTGTAGAGGTACTGGGGGGGGGGGGGGGGAGTCCTCATGTTGACTTTTCTCTGAAGTTCACATGTGGAACAGGTGAGTTTCAGGTTCCACTTGTGTCCACGTGTTGATGCTGCCTGACTCTTGAACCTTTATATATTTATACCTTTGCTCCTTTGCAATATGTCAGTGTATGAGAAGATTGAGCGGACAGACGAAACTGTTAAAAAAAAATCACCACAGCAATTCGGTGGAAACAACTTAACGGTTATGATTATCTCAATGGAAATGGATACGTTTTATTTGTTATTATATTTTTGTGTATACTCCAATTGGTAATTAGCATACATATATATATTTACAACTCCCTGGATACTGGATGTCCAACTTTCCTGTCACCCTATTTTCATGGAGTTTGAAAACATGAACACTTGCTGTGTGTCTATATACTCTACGCTCAATTAGCCTACATTAGCCAGATTTGCTTTTTGGCTGTGAAACATGGAGATCCTCTTGGTCCTCCTTTAGATGCTCAGTCCACTTCACTCCCTTTTCGTAAAACCGTAACTGACTCATCGGCATGCAACAGCAGAATGCAACCGTGTTATGGGGGAAAAAATCAGGACATTAGTGGTTTTTCTTTTCTGATGTATAATCAATATTATCCAGCCATCAACAATACAGCTTTATCCATTCACTGTCTCCTATTAATCTAACCATTGAACTGTGGGAGGAGGCCACAGAACCCACACATACATGGGGGGGCATGCACACACCACACAGAAAGGCCCTGGAAACGGGGATTCGAACCCAGAACCTTCTTGCTGTGAGGCGACAGCGCTAACCTGCTACACCACTATGCAGCCCTAATCAGTAATCAAAATCAAAATCGAAACAAAATGTGTTTCCAAGTCTCCAGTGGAAGTGAAATGCATTTGCATTTGTAATTTTTGGAAACGGTCAATTTAGAGTCTCCTATTAACCTAAGAGCCCCAGAACCTTCATCTCACACACTTGCAAAGGTGTCATCCGGTCACTTTACAATTTTAAATTGGAGTAGGAAGTTGTGTGCTAGCAGCATACTGGTGCTGAGTGGGTCATGGCAGCCAGGTTTTATTCGACGTCAGCAAGAAAAACTATGAGTGGCAACTGCACATGTGCAGCAAATTCCACAACAGAAAAAATAAATATATATTTTCAGTGAGCAACGTGTCACGCCAGGTGACTTCTTTATATTAGACCATCTTCTTCATGTAAAGGCATACATGTGAATACATAAAAATGAGATAAAAAGCTTTTCAATGATCTGTGGCACGGCTCCAATTGAAGTGTGGACGCAAGATGGTTTATCCTCTCTAATTAAAAGCATTCACTTAACGCTACTCGTTCAGAGATCATGGTAGAATTCCTGTTGTGACTCTGACGTGGCCGACATAAGGTCACCTCATGTCCGTTCAACACCCATAGAGGGGATCACTCAGCTCAGGGAAAACTCAAGTAGACGTGCTTTGGACTCACTGATGGGAGTGGGCGTTTTAAATTGTCAGCATTCAGAGTGAGGCCGGAATTATAATTCATAGAAGATGAATGAAAAACAGAGAAGGGTGATATGGAGAACCAGACGTCTAAGACATCGGTGGAAATCAACCACATTTACCTACTGCACAAGGTCCACGTACTTGACTTTTCTTTATTTTTTTGTTTTTCTGTGACTCCGTACTCCATAATGGTTGAATTTCCTTAGAACTACATTTCTAAGGGAAGTGCTTCGCTTTTTCTTTTCACTAAACTCATTCGACGACTAATTCTGCCGATCAAGAATTTATACACCAACCCCGTGTATAAGAGTGAGGGCAAGGTGAATGTCTATGCTCATCATTGACATCCCACCTGAACAACAAAAACATGCACATTTTTCATCATCGTGTTAAATTACCCGAAATTTACTAGGGTCACAAATATTATTGATTGATTGGACCTTTAAGTCAAGCATAACCACTTCATGCTGAGAGATTCTCTACAATGCATCAGTCACTAAGGCACAAATGAACAATGCTTTGGCGTTTTTCCATTAAAATCTAACATTAACTCTGGTCTATTACATCCACAGAGGTCTGTTTGCTCAGACACTTGGAAGGAGAGTTATTATTTCCCTGATTTACATCTCTTCTTCTTTGTGTGAGCGTCCACCTCACAATGTACACATTCACATCACAAGACAATGGCTTTTCGCTCACGCATTGATTTTTCTAAGAAGCATCAATCTTGCCTCACTTATTCCCATCAGAAATCACACGGAAAAACAGGACACTCTCCAAGTGACTAATTGCACTTTTTGACACGCCGTCAGATTTTTCCTGCAACTCGGATCGAGCATTCAATTCTGATCTGATACAAAAAATAATAGTCCAAGCCCCCCCCCCCCCGGAGGAATGTTCCCCCTCTCCGAGGAGAGAGGTGGAAAGGTGAATGTACATTGTTATCTGCTTTTCATCACAAGCAACCTAAGCGACTTCTAAATGAGGCAGGGCAGTAGAGCTCTGCGACGGTAAATAGGGTGTCTGACTGAAAGATTGGCCCACCTGGCCGTGACTGTCAGGAGGCCTCATCCAAGCGCAGGTGACCACGGAGCTCAGCCGGCATCCTTCAGCACCCACTTCCCACTCTGCGTCGGCCCCAAATAGCCTGGGACTGGGACCCGTGTCAGAGGAGATTGCTTTCGGATCGCCGTGACTGGACCCTGATAGAGGAACACTTATCTCTGGGTAATTACCCTCCGTGCACAATGAACAGAACGAGAGACGGCTCCATAATCTATGTTGTGGAAAACTCTGAGATTACCGAGAGACACTCGTATTGGAATATAAGACCCAATATGCAGTGATGACAAACAAGTGAGCTTATCTTTTTGGTTTTTCTTGATATAGAGTGAGAACTGTTCAGATTTCCTTTACAGCTGAATTCATATCATCTTCGTTTGTGCGATGCGCATACTTGCAAAATCACTCTGCAACTGGATCTGCTGTGTCCTGTTGAGCATAAAACAACTTTGGTGTGTGTACCACGAGATTTCCTCTGTCTCACACACACACACACACACACACACACAAGCATATTTGATTTCATTTCCCAGGAAGGTGAGAGTGTTTTTCGCAAAGTCACTCCATGCTTATGGATATTTTCAGTTCCCCATAGTCCCCCGTCTTTGTGGAGGGTATAAGACTTACCCGCTCCATTGTTGAGCTTTGTAATTGGCTGTGTGTTCGTGACAAAAGAGGCTCATGGAGGGACCCTGATGAGAAACTGCCCCAATCCAGCGTCTCTGTTTCTGGATGGGCTTAATTAGAATTTCTGCAAAGGAACCCAAGGGCCAGAGAGAGCGCCTATTTAATTTTACTGTTGTCTTTTGTCATCCTCACATCGTCTTCCCTAATTATTTCCGAGCCAAGGAAATCTGCTGGAAGGACTGAGTGAGTGTCTGAAGAGGTCAATCTCTTAGATTACCCAGAAATATATCATTGGAACTGGGACAGACCAACATTTGAGACGGAACACACTCATTCCAAGGGGGCGCGTCATTGGTGCAAGGTGTCAAGAGTTGTCATACGTGTGCATGTCTTGATCTATGAGGAACATCACAGGCCGACCGATAGAATTTAGAGTCACATATATTAATTGTTGAAGATTCCTGTGGATAAAGGAATAATTTGACATAATAATAAATATATAATCTGGGAAACATGCATGGTGGTTTTCTACCACTGTCAAATCTGTACAATAAATACGAAGCTACAGCTAACAGCTGCTTAGCTTAGCACAGCACAGCACACAGAGCGATGACTTCCTGAACTCCCCACTGGTTGCCTAGCAAAACTTTAGAGCTGCTGATAGGTCCCGACTTTGTGCTAAGCTATAAGCTAAGTGGCCCCCTGGCAGTGGCTCCATGTTAGCTTTACAGACACACGAGTGGTACAGTATCAATCTTCTCGTCTTTTGACAAGAGAGCAAAGTGTATTTCCCAAAGACTCCCTTTTGAGGCCAACGTGACGCCAGTCGGTTAAACGGCCTGCGACCTTTGTCACCCATTAAAATTTGCCTAGTTAAATGTCCTGTAAGTGATTTCTGCATAACTAAGTTAAAGTAGGCTTTGCAACCAAAGAAGAAAATGTTCTTAGCTTTAGCTATATCTTAATATTCACACCCACTGAAAGCCAGGTCTGATCGGTTGTGTAGCAAACTGAACTGACAAAATTGAAGTTGTCTACTTTAAAAAGTGACATTTCTCAAAAAATATCTACACACGTTAAATTACCAAAAAGAATGCATGCTAACAATAACTAAATATTGCTGGTTAGGTAAGCATTATTGCATATCTGCCCATTCTATGCTAAATACTGTAAATACTCCTTAGGGTGTTTTTCAAATATATTTACATAAGTATAACTAAAATATCTACTCTGGACTGGCAGTTTAGTGTAATGTATTGCTTGGCCACCTTAAACTGAGTTTTGTCATGTTAATCTTGATTGCTGTTCCAGTTTACACATCACAAGTTTATTTAGACATTTCTTCATTTTAAAGGTGGGAACCATAGCTGGCGGTTGTAGTTACTAGCTAACTAGTGATTCTTAACAACTTGGGAAAGACTTAGCTCATAAAGTTTTCAAGTGAAAAACCTAATGAAACCCTGATGCTGCCTATGTACTTGTACAGTACATTAAGCTTATTTAGTGGGAAATTATAATACAATCACCCAAGGTGCAAAAGAAAACTAAGCGACACAATAGCCACTGCACCTCCATTTCCCACACGTGCGACATCGGCACACGAGGAGCGAAAATGCCTCCTGATTTAAAAGGTCCCTGACTGTGCAATCTGGATCACAGAAATATCACACTAAATGAGAGGTGTGAAAGAGGCCGCGGTGCCATTACTGGACGACACAATATGACTGACTCGGTGCAACTGGGTCTGAGCAGCTATCACTTGACATAAATAGCCGTAAGGGTAACAATTTACCTGTTGAATTTTACATGTTAAAGCCAATCACATCGGTTCCTCCTGCACATACTGCCTGTACCGCGGTAGAAAGCTGTTTAGCAGGGATGCCGCGCTGTATGAGGGTGATAGGAGTAATCAAGGAGGGGAGGGGGCTTCTCCATAGGAAGTTCCTGCAAACAGAGTGCACCCACTTTTTAAACCCCATTTGTCTTGTTAATGCTCCCCTCTGATTACCTGATTGCACTGGATGACTGTGGAGAAATCTGATTGCGTAAAATTATATAGAGCAAACTTTTGATTGGGGAGGGGATCTGGCGAGCCCGCTGCCGCCATTGACAGGCTTTGTGAAATTTGGCCTCGCTGATTTGAAATCAGCTAAGTGTCACGTCCCGTAATTGTAATCAGAACTTAATTTTTTTTTTATCCTTGTCCTCTTTCACGGTGCAACTTTTCCCATGTAAACTTTCGAAGCTTGAACAATGCTGCGCCTTTATTCCACATACAATAACGTCGAATGCACACATCTATTTTCAAAGTGATCTTTCACCGAGACATAATTCCCTTCTACTGTATGAGTCAATGACAATACATACTCATTATGCTCAGTGTGTGCATAGCTCTATCTTAAACATGCCAGGTACAGAATTCATTAACTTCTTCAACTCTTTAAACACATTGCTATAACCATACTTGATGTTCCTGCCAATTCTCATTTCATTTTGCACTTTACACTGAACCTCTTCTTGGTCCTTCAGAGCCATCTGGACTAAATCTGCTTAAATGTCAGGAATGAAAATGAATGCCAGATTAAGTAGATACCATCTTTATTCATAGCCAGCAGCTGAATCATAATTTTTAATAGAATATTCTCAATAAATATATAAGAAAAACCTCAAAAAAGAAGCGACCAGAGTCCATATTAATGGACTTTGCAGTATTAGTAGTTAGCTTAAGTTAAAGCTTTATATTGTTTCTTCATTTAGCTTAGAGATGTGAAGTTCAAGGTAATTAAAAATAGTTTTGCGAATGTAATTCTTGTGACATCTCAATGATTGGAAGACTCAACCCTAGGTACAACATTATATACTCTTCATTAATAAACTTCTTATAGATCACTGACCTCCTTTTCCAGGTTATGCTACATGAATACTGCAGAAGTCTCGCAGCGAAGCAAGACTTTTTAATAGAATAGCTCCAGCTAAAGGAAATCTGTGCTGGTGCTGTAGCTAAAAACAGGAAAATGAAATTCTAATCATAAGCTATGACTCTTCCACTCTGAGAGAGAATGCCCAAACATGCCGTTTGAAAACATAATCACAGAACAAAATGATTTTCAATCGATCGTACAACATTTTTAAATGCTATTCATGGCGGCTGTTTTGTTGGGAATCAGCCTTTAGAGATGTTTCGGTACAATCAACCAATTAAAATGTTCAAATTTAAGTGACTATTCTGAAGCCCCCGACACTGGGGACTGCGATTGTTGTTGTCATTCAGCCATGATACTTAATAAATTACTTACTCTTTTAAAAATTAATTAAAAGACAACAAAAGCCACAAAAAAAATCCTGATGTATGTGATGACTTGTTTTGTACTGAGCTGAATGTCACAGCTTGAACTAGACTGACTGAATATACAATTCTGACCTGTCTAAGCTTTTAATCCTTTGTATATATATATATATATATATACATATATTGACTCCTGCAATTTTAAGACACCTGTACTATACGTAAAAAGACAAATCAATAAAATTGTATTATCACTTTTCTTGTCAGTTTCAAAATGAGGGCAGCTTGTAGATGTTTTGAACAAAATTCTTGGAATGCCGAAAGGCTGATAGACCTACGAGCTGTGTGTCCCCGCGTGGATACTGTGGCAGCGTGTGCAATTTCCTGTATTTAGAACGGAGTTAGCTCAGGCTTACACGGAGTCGAGCGCTCAGAGCCTTTAATCTGGGTTTGTTCACACCTTAAAGTCAAACATCTTGGTTGAGCAGACCGCAGCCAAGTGGAAGGTAGAATGTCGAGAGAACCAAAACTGAGCTCGTTTTGCCCAGAGTGCCTTTTGTCAGGAATCGGTAGAACATTGTCGAGAATGTCCCAAGTGTAGTGACGGTCGCTCTGCGCCGAGGAGACTCCGTTATAAACTCAGCAACCCCTCAACATTTTGGACCACCTCCACGCAGCAAATTCTTTTCCGGCCTCTCAGCCTCCAGCCACCTGCACAACTTGTAATAAAACTGTCACAAATGAATGAAAGTCGGGGGAGGGGGGAAGGGGGGGGGGGCGACGATGGGGTTAACACAGATGTCCAAATAAAGTGTGAATGATTCATTTTGCCAAGATTAGTGGCATTCTCCGGCAGAAACTTTCCCATGGCAAAAAAGGAACCGGGGCTGCTTTCATTGTCGTCATAGATTGATTTTCTCCCTGAAAGACAAATTAAATTGCATATGAAATACAACAGAAAGAACAAGAAAGTGTCTGTTTCTCCATTTTCCTCCGCCGCTCCCCTTCCCTCCCTTCTCTTTGTTGTCCCCTTTTTTTTGTCACTTTCCCATGTCTCTCACATCTAAGTGATCCGGAGTGTTCAAACTTAAATTAAGATCTCTGGCAAGATAAACAGTTAAAACCAGTTCCCATAGTTACGGCTCACACAGCGTGGTGATTGCATTATAATCCGACAGCAATCAACTCTAAATGAAACGGGGATGATAAGGGTGCTATTTTCTGTGTGCGCGCGCGTGTGCATGCTTGAATGTAGCTTATTTCTTCCCTTTGTTCGACTGAGATTTTTATTACCTTCCAATCAGGTCAGCTCTGCAGCCGAGGCTTTTTTGGACAAACATGGCCATGATGTG
This sequence comes from Scophthalmus maximus, assembly GCF_022379125.1. Taxonomy (NCBI): domain Eukaryota; kingdom Metazoa; phylum Chordata; class Actinopteri; order Pleuronectiformes; family Scophthalmidae; genus Scophthalmus; species Scophthalmus maximus. The sequence goes on from NC_061527.1 coordinate 21,302,268, forward strand.
GGCAGAATGAGATTAAGACACGACAGCGAGGCCTCAGTGAAGAGCCCTCTCTCTGCTGCTGAGGAACATTTGTGTGTCCGATGACCACTCGCAACTAATTCAATTTATATCAAGTGCTATAAGAGTCCTCTCCTTCAACTTGTCTCACCCAACACATCCTTTATTAAAAAAAGAAAAAGAAAAATATAAATCAATGTGACAGCAATTTACAGCTTCACAAATACAGCTTTACAAATACACAGTCACTAAATGTCCAAAAGCACTTGGTCAATGTCATGTGGCCCTACTCATTGAATCGTGTCATGAAGCAATAGAATGTGCGTTTAACAACTAACACTGGGACTCAGACACGTGCGGTCGTCTGTTGGATGTGGCTCGGACGAATTCGACATCAGCCGGCGACGCGTTGCGTGGGCCCACGATACAACACATGCAAGGACACATTCCTGATCCTGAGTACCCTGTTAAGTGATGCCGTATTTCTATTGTGTGTCTCACAACTGTGGTGCTGAAACATAGGGCAGTTGCAGCTGTAGTACGTTTGAGAGTGGCGAGTTCTCGACTCGCGAGCCTCCGAAATCATGGATCTATGCGACCTTTTCACTGGTACCCGCTAATGGTAAAATGGTAAGTGGCCCGGATTTATATAAAGCTGTTCTCGTCGGCACAAGTCACAATCACCCATTCACACCCATTCATTCGGCGCTGCTATTTCTGTCACACTCATACAATGCCGGAGGAGCCATCAATGGCGATTTAGGATCAAGTGTTTTGGCCAAGGACACATCTGCATGCAGACCGGGGGAAGCGGGGGATCGAACCACCGACCTGGCTGGTTAGTGGACGACAGGACAGGGGCAACTTTCATACCGAAATGGGTACACAAAAAGTCTGCACAAATCCGACCTCAGCTGTGCCACTTCACTCCACTTTGGTGCATGGCTCGCCATGCACATGACAAAACAGCCTGCAGCCGGACGAAGGTTGAATCGCGACCACATTTGTGCTGGTACAGGTAGACGCGGTGAAATATGTGTTCATGAGACGGTGTTTCAACGACGACCTCGTAGGATGAAACGTTGCATCGACAAAATTGCATTGTTTATTATAACTCAAGATTAGGCAGAAATATCCCGCATGGTCTGGTATAGCTGCAACACAACACAGTAGCCGGTCTCGCTTTATAATCATTGTCTTTGAGCGTCTGTAAAGCTTAAATCATTCTCATGATGAAAATTCTTTGCGTTGTACCAGCTATGCAAATTCAGTTTCAACATCACCATCTCCGGGGTCCAACATAAAGTGCCTCTCCCCGCCATCGGTGGCTCGACGCTAAAACAGAAAGACTTTTTCTGTCCATTCTTCCGTGTCTGAGACTTTGTGTCTCCGTGGGAGGAACGGCGCTCATCTGAGATGTCCGCAGGTTGTCAGAGCAAGAGAGGAGAAGGAGTGAGGGTTGAGGCGGAGCCCAAGACAAACAAGAGAGGCATCTGTGGGTGGAGGCCACCATCAGTCATCCTGAAGAAATTATCCCCTCCGCCAATGACGCACTAATCAACCTGGAGCCGCTTGCTCAGACCATGGCCTCCTCGCGAAAAGACAAAACCCTCTTTCAGTATTGTCTTGTTTTTTAATCCACGTCAAAGGGGGTGCAGATATCAGTTCTTCTCACCACTCCGTTCAATCCAAGTGGTAAATGAACCAATGAACACGGACCCCGGTAGATTTGGTCTCCGCGTGTCATTGAGAGAAACATTAGCAAATTCTGAGGAGGCAAAGTTGAAGAGAAACATCACCTTCCATACTGTATTGTATTGTACAGCAGTGATTGTACGCAGGGTATGCATTGCAGTGCACGTCGCTGTAAATAAAAAAAAGGGAAAGAGCAGCCATTCAGCGGGGTTGGAGCCAAATGAAATATGCTCTCAATTATGGCAATGGTGTAAGGAGCTAATAAAGTGAATGTCCCTACAAGATACTGAACCCTAATGGATCCCAACTAATTTGCTTTGACTGATGAATTTCCCACTCAACTTGTGTGGGGTTGAATAATTATGAAATTTATCACAAGACACCGAGGCTCATTAAGGATTCACGACATTTCATTAAAGCAGTGTTGTTCGAGGAGGCACACGGCGTTCTGTTTGTGTTTATACGCGTGTGCACACGCAGAGTCTCAGATGTGTGTGTCGAAGTAATTATCCAAAGATTAAAGCACTTAAAAGGGAAGGGCTGTTTTTTCGCTTCTCTGTCATTTAGTTTGTGAATTTCATCATTTCACATCTCTCTCCCCCCTCCCCTTCGTGCACATTCAGCTCTGTAAAGGGCTTCTGGTGTGTTTGAAAACGTGCTCCCCGATCCATCAAACACCATTACATTTGAATGAAAGTGTCACGACACATTACATGGGTTCGTTATATAGCTTTATGGGGAAAATTTAGCTTTCTGAAGCCCAAACACTGCACAGGTTTTGGCTCACACTACAGTTTATTTTGGGTAGGAAAGTCCCTCATTGTTTCACATTATCAAAGGAGAAATAAAAGCACAGATTTAAATATCGTGTAAGGCATCCAAGTTCTCCATGTGAGGGATAGAATGACCAATATTGTCCATTAAAATGTAACTCTGCTCGGTGGACACTCCCCCCCCCCCCCCCCCCCTTTGCTTGCTTTTTGTTCTGAATCTTGTCAATTGCTTCACCATGTGCAGATATTTATATCTTGTTTGCCCGAGCAAAGTCCTTCAGGCTTCAGATTAGTCCTTTTGCAACAATGGAAACATCCAAAAATGAGCCTTTCAAAGCAGTGTATCGTGTTCCGCACAGCAGTGACTTGCTATGCAAAGGGAAGAAAGATGTAAATAAAGATGCAATTTTGATTTGCTGCAACCCTAGAAGATGATGCTACACGATGGGAACTAGTGCTGCAGGACATTTTGTTGTAAAAGGGAATAGTTCAAGGTTTTGTGAAAAAACAAAAACAATAATTGCTTTCTTTATAACGTCATCTCAGCTAACTGGCCAGATAAAATGAGACAGGAGAGGAAAACAAAAGAGGGAAGACAACACAGACAACAACTAAAACGCAATGCAAAGAAACTAAACACAAAGGGAAACGCCTCACTGGCAGCGAGGCTTCTGGATTCAGCTTTCACACACAGTTTGGTTAAGTTTAGGCAATAAAACTACTCGGTTAGGTTTGGGAAAGGATCGTGGTTTGGGTTAAAATAGACCCGAGTTAACCACGGGGAAAGGCTGTCGAGCAGAAAGACCGACTTCTGCCACGTGTGGCCAAACCAGGAAGGAGGGTTGACACGACACCACACACAGAAAACTCAAAGACGAAGAAAATTCAATCATGCAACTTCTAAACTAAATACGACGGAATACTGTTAACCAACTGTGCACGCCTCATTACAGTGCAGTGTCAAAATGTCGCTATTAACAAAAGTCTCAACCAAAAAGTCTGCAGACTAGCAAGGACCGTGGTAATGATGGTGGAGGGTATATGAAACCATAAATCAGCCTCCTTTTGGATTTGTATGTGGACTGTGGTGATAGTGGACGAATATGACCATATTTCACAGCAATAGAACGAAATGACAACCACAATGATCATATTAGTCGCACATAGCAGGTTTCTCAATGATTGCAGGATGGTAAATCAATAAGCTATTTTAAACTGAGATTTTAATGCGATATATGTGAGCGGTGATCTCATAGCGGCGGGAATAGTGGAATAGTGTACAGTTGTACAGTTTTTACAGAAAGTGCAGATTGACCAAATTAACTTTTTTTCTTGTGGAAAATGCATGCCACTTTACTTACACTTCCAGTGCTCTGACCTTTCCTTTTAAATTGTTATTTAACACATTGGCTGTGATGTTCTCCATTTTATAAATAACGTATACATTGTAATGTCTCCACCTAACTATGTAAAGTGCCAAGCGTATGTTGTGATTTGGTGCTATAGAAACAAAATTTTATTGAATTATTGAATTTGTGTAATTTATAAAAAAAAACTTCAAGGCTTGGCGATTTATATATATTTCCTAATTTGTCAATAGTAATAATTAAATGGCTTTTGACCAAGAATTTGTAATGCGTAACACAGAGACTGTTTTAGAGTGGTCGGACCTGCCTGAGATCAAATACTCATATGGGACGTGATCATTGAGTGTATATACATCTTAGCAGCTTCCATTGACATGTTTTTTGCATGTATTAAAAATGTGCACACTGTTGCAAACTTTCCTTTTTATTTGAGGCCTAAATGAGAGACAACTTCAGATTAATCATTGCCATGTGCATATATAATAGCATATAAATTAATATTGGTTTTGGGACACAACAGTTAATATATAAATTCAACAAAAGGGGGCCTAGAGTTGACCCTTGTGGAATAGATGAAAGTTGGTAGATGAAAGTTGGTTGTGCTGCATTAAAAAACAAAACAGATACAACTATTATCTGGGTAATATTATGAGAATTAATCTGTCAAATGCCTTTCATAAACAAATAAACAGTTATTCTGTGAAAGAACAGTTGAATGACTGACTCTTGAATAAAGGGGATATTAGCTTTGGTTCGTGTCTTGTTATCTGCTCTGCTACCAGCTTCTCCACAACTGTATAAAGTAAAGGTAGGTAGCTGATTGGCCTCTAGTCACATACGATCCATTATGTGATTTTTATAATTGAATGAGCTATTGATACACTCAAATCATTAAGTCTGAGGACGTCTCAGTATTTTAGTCACATAACAGTCGAAACAATCAACTTATTTTGAGAGGAGTACACTGTGCAAAACACTCCTGACTGTTTCGTTGTGTCGTGACCCAAGTCGAGCCGAACCACATGGTAAAATGGAGGGAGTGCAAGGAAACACGCCACAGGAGAAAAGCAACACGGCCATGGACTCCGATTGAAGGGTTTTCATTACACTAATTGAGTCATTCTGAATGTGCTTATTTTCATGCCATTTCAATTACACATTGCATGACTGTAGTCTCTCATAAACATGAAATGGAGGGTATTTATGTGCAAAGTAGGCCTACTGAAAAGAGTGGGCTCTTATGGCATCCACAAATGCACCATGCCTTTTGTTGTTGTTGTTGTTGTTGCTGCTGTTTTTGAGATCTTTCTCCAAAGTCCACCATGCTCCATGCAGTCGTGGAGTGGTACTACCTCTCCATCTGTAGACCTAGTACCTCTCTATTTGAACTCAGATCCTCCCTCATTTTCTCTAGAACACACACACACACGCACACAATAAAGTGATTGTGGCGCTATATCACAAACTGAGGGCAAAACCACACGTATCCGTGGTAAACAATCCAATGTGATCTGATGGAGTAGACTGTGAGAGAATGTTTTTGGTGACCCGCCAGTTATTTAGTTAGGAGATTGCCTGTGGTGTGTAAACTTGCAGATTGAAAGTGGCCTTCTCTGTGGCTCATGTCATGCTAATAGAATAAAGCACAGAGTGAATCCCAATGTGAAGTCAGCCACCACGTTGAATGGTGGCCCTCTTGCCTTTTTTTCCCCACAGGATAAGAAGCTTCATTACGAAGCGACGTGGTCTCCTTTTCATCTCGGTGAGATCACCCCTGTGGGGAGTATCAACGCTGCGAGCCACATCTGACGCTCTCTTGTCCCTGTTTAAACACTGGAATAGTGTGTCGTCATATTGTTGTGTCGCTTGTGTTTGTGTGTGTGCCTCATAATGCAGCTGCTTGGAAACTGCCACAGGACTTGAAAGATCTCTGCGGAGAAAGGAGATGATCAATTTCTGAGGGAACACCCAGACCCAAACCCCCCAAATCTCCCTGACCCCTCAACCTCCTCCTCCTCCTCACTTCAACATACTGCCCATTTATGAAAAGCTCATTAAAAACAGGCCTGGAACAAACAAAGCTGTTCCTGTGAGGCCCCCCCTTTTCAAATTCATTTCATAATTTCCCCCTGTTTTAATCATTTATATCAATTAATCATTCCTTGGCGGAAAAGATATTCTTTGCCGTCTTCTGTGTTTTTTTGTTCTAGCGAGTGAGCGACTTGATGAGCATGTCAAGAGACTGTGGCTCGAACCAAGGTGGAGAAGCGATGGCTTTGCCAAAAGGGAAATCAGCTTGATGCAGCATAATCTCTTCGGAGCTTGCAGGAATAATTAAACAATTAAAGTCAAGAAAAAAAAGATCATCTTTACGCATCTGATGTCTTCCTAATGAAGCCGGCGGCGTCTCATAATAGAGCTGTTTTGTCATGTAAAAACCGCTCGACCCGGTGAATCTCAAGCAACTTTTCTTCATCCGTTGTTTTTTTTTTTTTGCGCGGTACAAGCTTCGACACTTGCAACAGCTTCTCTTCTGGTGAAGCCTAAACCGAAAAAGAAGAGGAATTACCTTCTCTTTCAGCATCCTTGTCGGAAAAACATGTCAGTGGGTTTCAGTTGCTTCCAGCTTGCATTTTGTCTTTGATGTCTCACATGATGGTGGAGGTGGGAGGGGGGAGGGGACTAAAACTGTACGGCTGGATTAATTAAATGATCTCAGCCAAATCGAGGTCTTGCAGATTAGCCTTAATAGGTGTTGAAACCAATGACCTGAGGCCTAATGGGGTTGGAAACGACAGCGCGGGCCACGCTGCGATTACTTCCAGTGACAGACGATGGCGCCACTACGCAGCTATTAGGGCGCCTCGCTGTTTTCCCGGAGGTTGGAGTCATCGTCGGTAAAAACCCGAGTAGTTATTGAATGTCAACTAATTAAACTCGAGACGTGATTTGAATGCGGCACACACTGGATGTTGCCATGCACCGTTCAGTGCTATACAGATAAGGGGGGGGGGGGACCTTTTCTACCACGATAATAATCAACTATCGAAGCCGATAACTATTTTTTTTTATGAAGAGTGCAAATGGTTATAGAAAATAATAAATTGCAATCATCATTGCAACTCGTTGGACGGGACAGACAGAAAGGTTTATCATAAGCACCTTACTCTGTACTTTGTGCAGCCTCTCAGACTGTGGCTGTTCTCCCCCCCCCCCTTAACAATCTCGTCCCCGTGTGTTTCTCACCTCTGCGGGTCCACCTCCGCCGATCGCCCTCCGTTCTCCATCCCTCTCTTGCGTGTCCGTCCGGAGTCAACCTCAGCCGCGGCTCCGATTGGCTGGCCGTGCTGTTCCTCTCGCGCGCTGATTGGCCGCGGCGGCGCCTCCGTCACGCGGCTAAAAGGCTTGTTTTTTTTTTAAAGCGGAGGCTTTTTCCTTTCCTGTCAGCGACACATGTAGAGCAGGCGGCTAACGGGACCCGGAGAGCAGAGCGGAGCGGAGCGGAGCAGAGGACGGTCGGTCAGCCAGCAGCCTGCCTGTCAGCCTCGTGATTTCTTTTCTTCCCCCCCCCCCCTTCTCCTTCGCTCTTTCGCCGAAAACACACGCACTTCTCGGGGGACATTGCGGCGCGCGAAGAGCCGTGTCCGCGTCCTGCTATGGACTTCTTTTGTTCCGGCGAGAAAAAGAGAGAGCAAGTGAAGCAGCAACAGTGAACAAAAAAAAGAAAAGAAGAAGAAGAAGAAACCCCTCCAGTGGAAATACTATCTGACAACTCCATTTGCTCCGCGGGTTGCCAGCGCGAACGGTACGAGCACGAGATCTCGGCGCGAGCTTCGGCCGTCGCGCGGAGCAGGAGGCCGAAGGAAGGGACCGCGCGCGCGGTACCGTGTGTGTGCGGGTCCGCTGTATACCTGCACTTTTTTTTTTTGAAGGGGCAGAAGGTTGGAGGGGGGGTTTGACTGCTCCTGCAAGCCTACCTGTTCAGCCCACACTCGGCGGTCGAGCCGTCAACTTTTACAGCCATTACGCTGAAAGGAGACACGCGAGGTGAGTGCCTTTTTTTGGTTTTGGTTTTCCAGCTTCTCCGCGCGGCGACTCCTTTTTTAAAACTGTGTCGTTTACCCCGGTCTAACTATAACCAGTTGTCACCCGGTTCTACCGGTGTCCAGTTGGCGGTGATAAGTTGATAGCCTTTGTAATTCTTTAGACCTTCGTCTTCTTCTTCTTCTTCTTCTTCTTCTTCATCTTCTTTGCGCGTAAATGCGCATTTACGCGATTTGCGCGTAAATGCGCATTTACGCGCAAAACGTGACGCTCCATTTCTGTTTATTTTCCATTAAAAAGCAGCAGCAGTCAGCGGACAGGACATTCTTCTAGCACATGGCTGCCTGATAATGTTTTTTTCTTCTTCTCCCCCCCCTCTCTCCTATTTCCATGGCTTGGTTCTCTGCGCCCAAATTGCCTGCCCGTGTAATTACTTGAGTTAGCCCATTTAAGTTAAAAGCCAGTCCCCCTCCCCTCCTCTCCTCTCCTCTCCTCTCTCTCTCTCTCTCTCTCTCTCTCTCTCTCTCTCCTTCCTTCCCCTCCTCTCCCTGCATCCCTCAGCAGGAGAAAAAAAAACAACCCCAAAAAAACAAAACAGGAACTCCTCTCTGGATGAAACTTGACGACGGTCCGTCTTGTTTATCCTGGGAGTCATGTTCAGGTCGCCCTTTTTTTCTTTTTGATTCATCTGGTTTTAGATTGAATCAGCACTGAGGTTTGTCCCTAAGAGCCATCGCTAATGGGCTTACTGAATGCTTTTCTGTGTGCCCCCCTCCTCTCCTCCTCCTCCACTCCCCTCCTCTAATTAGCCTACCTGCCTTTCAACAGAGATTTGGCTTTATCCAGGCATGTAGTCTGCCTGACCGTATTGGGAGAGGGATTACATTCGAAGGAAGCCCCGTTCATTTTTGCAGGTGAAACAAATGCCGGCATTTCATTAGATGAGAACACTTAACGTTGTTACAGCAGCTCTGAGGCACGTCAGGGCTGCGGTACGTGTCATCTTAAATATTGGTCTAGAGGCAGATCATATTCATCGGGCCAAAGGAGAGCATCACGTGTTGGTAAACACCGGGACTACGTGGCACACCGTCACTTACCAACCATACCTGCTTTCAGACTATATTCCTTTTGTCGTTGTGGGATAGCCACCGCCTCCCAAGTGCAACAGAGTGCAGAGTTAGTGTTGTATTGTGCCGTTCAGAATTTCTCAGGACGAGCTCAACAAAAGCCCGCGGCGCTGCGTAATTGTTCCTCTGGCCCCCGGTATTATCATTTTACAGACAGAGTTCTTCGTGAGAGGTCCAGTGAAGCAGCAGCAGCACGGGGGGATGAGACGGAGATCAGGGGCAGATTAAGTTCGCTAAAAGCAGAAACAGGACTCGGAACTGTTCCCTTAATGAGATCAGCTATTGTGCTTCGGTGTGATTTGCAGGCTCGCGGCTGCTCAAGGACGACACTGATGCGACCAGGTTTCCGATGGCTGAAATTTTAAAATTTGCTAATTGATAGGTTCACTTGTGGAGCGACATCTTATATCCCATGTTACCTTCTGACCCATCTCAGGTGCCCACTGTGTGCTAAGCGATACTTACGGCACGAACCGCAGCCCTCTGGGTGTGACACGCAACAGGCCGATGAGAACGCGTCCACAAACCGTCTCTCCCGTTTTTGTGTTCGCAGGGACAATGGTGAATCCCGGAGGCAGCAGCCAGCCTCCGCCGGTGGGCACGGGCTCCCTGTCCTGGAAGCGGTGCGCGGGCTGCGGGGGGAAAATCGCAGACCGCTTCCTCCTCTACACCATGGACAGCTACTGGCACAGCCGGTGCCTCAAGTGCTCCTGCTGCCAGGCCCAGCTGGGCGAGATCGGCACGTCGTGCTACACAAAAAGTGGCATGATCCTCTGCAGAAACGACTACATCAGGTGAGACCAAGCCCGCGGTGAGGCGTGCGCAGAGCAGAATTCTTTTTTAAAGACATTGTCGTTGATTGTCATTACGTAGTAGCTGTTGGATGAGTCATATCACATCTTGCATGCATTTTTAAGAAAGTTTAATTTCTCAGAAACCATAAAACTTTATACACAGAGTTAAATTAAGGATGCTCTTTTCTGGTCATGCAAGAAAAACACACGTGTCTCGCACTGTACCGACGCCATTGGCCCTAATTAAGGTGCCATGGCTAACATCTGTCTCCCTGATCAACCCTGGAACTGGTCAAACACGCAGGCGTGTTGACAGAGCACAGACTTAAAGAGTTGTTCGGCGTGTCTGTCCTGTTTGCTGTTCGTGGTCAACTGAAGGGCAGAAAACTGGTCGTGTGGGATGTGTTTGCCCTGCGATGCATGCATGCGTACGGTGTTCGTTTTCTTTTCCGGTTGTCCCTTTTTTAAAATGACAGGAAAGCACCGTTTAATTACCAAAGAGAAGCCTTTTTAAATATTGCAGTAGGCTATGCCAGACGCCCCAACCAGGGGCTCGTGATGATGACACCCTTGTTGTGATGGTGCTGGGGGCGACAGGACGAGGCCCCAGTACCGGAAGTTCACATACGTTCTTGAATCACCTTGGGGTGAATAGATTGTATTGATTTTGAAACCCATTCATTCACTGTTTAAAGTATTATTTTCCAACAGTTAAGTTGACTTTTATGTTTTTGTCTTCACAAGTTAAAATACGTGTAAATGCATGTATCTGAGTTGTAGGCCACGATTCACTGTTGTTTTACATCGACAGCCTTAAATGGGGAACGTACAGTCGAGGTGCAACACCGCGATTAAATCTGCACAAGGGTAATTCAAAAATGTGGAGTGTGCCTGCGCGCTCTCCTCACACCCACCTCATGAGGAAGTCAATGAGGTACTTCATTCATAATGGGACTGTAACATAATTAAAATTAGAAGGGGGTGGGGTGACGTGGATACACCTTTCCACTCGTGATGAGAGCATGCTCCTCGGTGGAAGAGCTAAAACGCATATTATGGAAGCATGAGATCTCTATAGAGATAGGAGCGGGAGGAGGGGGGGAGGGGAAAAAAAACATCTGACAGTGAGTCTACACAATTAAATGCTTTAATTATAGTCCCCCTCCATTTCCTTTAGTCCTGATGGGTTTTATCTAATGAGATCTGGTCCCTGGCTTGTATCCGCTCCCAATGACGTGTCCGAAATGAATGAGAGCCACACTGCAAACAAAACATTTAATTAACCAAATTGGCTTTTGAGAGAGAGCGAGAGAGATAGACGGAGAGAGACAGAGAGAGAAGGGGGATTATTGTGAAGGCCATTCGCTGCTGGGGTTTTTTTTCCGCCCTTGATCTTAAAGGGGCAGACTCATTTTGTAAGAGCCCGCTAAACTGCCCGTATGACACACATTTTTTTTTCAGCTATAGCCCCCAAACTTCCATTCATACAGCTGATATGAAAACGCTCATTTGATGCAGAACGCATCACATCAGCGCTGTACTGGGGTGTATGCCTCGCCTGCGATGATACCCATCTCCCCTCAATCAAGACAGAGCGAGTCGCAAACATCGCAGGACAAACACCAGCTTTTGTTTTTCGTGCAGCGCCGCCACCGAAACGCTTTCAACTTGAAGCCAAAGTTGCGCTTTGCTGCGGGGATCATGTCGCTCTAAAGCCGGGGCTGATATTATTTCTGTGGGCTGCTCGTGGAGGGAGAATTAATTTACTTGTGGCTGCCTGGATTCAGGGAGAATGCTGTCCCCCCCTTAATTGAATAAGCCTAGGTAATTAAATGGCACTTTTCCAATAGGACGTGTGAGGTAAATCTAATAGTTGGTTATTTAATATCACTTTGAAGTCTGCCCACTCAAGCACTATGACAGCACAAGAGAATGTGAACTATTAGGGGCCGGGAAGAAGAAGAAAAAAATGGGATCTCCAGAAATTAATTAAATCGCATGCAATTTGGGGGGAAACGTTTATCTTGATTTGTCATAACAGAATTAATTCCATGCCTTCAAATTCACTTGGGGCCAGATCTGTTACTCTGAATTAACCAAGTGTAATTTGGCTGATCCCCCCCACTGCCGCCAAAACACCACCGCCCTCCGTCCGGGCACCCACACCCACACCTCCCAATCCCCCCCCCCCAAAAAACCCCACATGCACGATCGCAGATCCACACGCGCCCGCGCGCCCTCCCTCATCCTTGCAATCTCCCCGGCCCCTCCCCACCCTGTCCCTGGCCCCTCCACCTCTCTCTCTCTCTAATGCAGCTCTTGCCATTATGCAAAGCTCCGCTTCAGTATCAATATGGCCTAGTGCTTTTAAGGTGCTTTGGCTGCTGATGTAGAGAGGCATTTTTAATGGACTGTGTTGCAGAAATCATTGTTGTGGGGGTAATTTTACCCCACTCAAAGGCCTCGGTGAACGAGGTCTGCATTTACCAGACAGCCCAGCAGCCAGCCGCGCTATATTTCACCTGGCAGTCAGTGCCGAAATGAAATCCAATAGTCGTCGCCTACATAGACGACAGACAGTTCTAAATGTGTTTTTTGTTGTGTTATTTAATTTAAATCAGACGTGTTGGTTGTATCAAAGTCACATCCACGACAGGAAGAAAACAGATAAATCAAGATAAATCCATGCCCCTAGAAAGCTGGAAAGAATCCACTGTTTTTTAAGGGGGGGGAAGAAAAAAGAAAAATGGAAGCAGAAACCAGATGTGTCATTGCAATTAAAGAGTCCCTTGGCCTTAATTATACTGACCTGGGGTGTCTGCTTCACCTCTGCGCTGTAGTTCACTGGCAGAAGAGGCCATTAGAGCCCAAGTTCAAACCGATACAGCAGCTTAATTGAGCACCTAAAGGGCTTTGGCTCCCTAAATCAAACGCTATCAAGAGCCTATCCCCTGGTCCAAATAATCAACCTTGCGTGACTTCCGCACTGTAGTGAAACCAAAAAAGAATGGCAGCGGCGAAAACACTGTGCAAGTCTTTGTTTTCGACACATCCCTTCGCAAAAAGTCCGAATTCGACGTGAAAACTCGAGGAGCGCGTTTTCAATTTGAGCAAAAAGCAAAGACTTCTCCAACGAGGCCTCTTTGATGTCCTCGCAGGAGAAGGGTAGCGTCTCGAAGCGGGGCCTATATGTTCAGATCCACTCCCATGTTTGTCCCAGTGAAAGCGGAGAGTTGGCAGCGTCGCGACGACAGTCTCCAGTTAATTAGTTTTCCGAAATTGAGTTTTGACGGAGCCCTCCCAAATGATGCCAAGACAAAAATTTGCTTCTGCCGAGGCGGCCTTACCGAGAGCCCTTTCTGTGTCCCTCTGTTTGTTTCGTCAACACATCTAACAACTGCTCGGGTTTTCGGCTGGCGGATACCTTTATTCCCCTTTAAAATATCTCAAAACACTTTCCTCTTGTTCTTTCTTTCTCTTGTTAAATTTTTTTGTTGTTGTTGTTGGCCAAACAACTTTATCTGATGCACACGCACACACACGCACGCACACACCAGTGTTAACCACCCCTCCCCGTCCCTTTCTCTCTCCCTCCCTCCCTCCCTCCCTCTCCCCTTCTCTGCGGAGCATGTCAGATGCCGTGGTCTTATTTGATTGCTTAGGAAAAGTGCAGTGATAGAGCAAACACCCGGTGAGATATGATGACAAATGGGTCCAGATCCCAGTAAATTACTTTCTGCTCAAATCGAAATTTCATTCAGTTTGCTGCTCACCGAGATGAAGTAATCTAAATTGTGGACTCAGAAGGAAGATAGAAGGGAAGCCGCAGCAAGCATTTCATTATCAAGAGGGAGAGGGGCAGAGAGAGAGAAGGTTAGGGACGAAAGAGATGAGCAGAAGCAAATCTAAAGTGTTGACACCATGATTGAAAAGGTTAACCCATGCACATTATATATCAACCCCCGGTAGCTGCTGGTTTCTAATGGAAACACGGCACTGACGGAGCGTTCGCAGGAGTCCTAATGGCAAAAGCACTATGTCTCCACCTGGACGTACAATCAAATCCTCTTAGGTCCTGATTGCTTATGTTCCAGGTTATTATTAGGTTGCAAAAAAAGAAAAAGTGCACCAAAAGTAATATGCAGTTTCAGTGCTGGATGCTCGCGGAGAGCAGAGCACTGCAGGATTCATCTTCCTGTTGATACTGTGATGATTTCCCATTTCTCTCCCCCTCTCTCCCGTTTTCCCCCCTTCACATTAGAAACGGAGCTGGCTAATAGTGAACTTGGCTCTAAATATAGTTTTCATTCAGTCACACACTCGGCAGACAAAAAATGGGGGATGCCACAGTCCATTACACAGGGCTAAATCTATGCAGATGCACACAAGTGCTGCCATAGTAACGCTCACTCTTTTTCTTCCCATCCCTCTCTCAGATTATTTGGAAACAGCGGAGCTTGCAGCGCCTGTGGCCAGTCCATCCCGGCCAGTGAACTGGTGATGAGGGCGCAGGGCAACGTGTACCATCTCAAGGTGAACGCCAGTTTCTTTTGATGAAGCTTTGAAGATTAACAAGACTTTACACACAGTTCTTAACTTTATAGGGTTTTTAGGGTGGGCGTACACAATGGCACCAATAGGGATAAATAGAGTTGCTTGAAAATGTTCTCATGTCTTAACATTTGTTGTTTTGGAAAATAAAGATTTACTAGATGTTTCTAGGTAGCACAATAACCATCTATCCGTGTTCAGAGGGGCTATTGTTTTTTGAAATGTATAATTATTTAGCGACTCACACATTCACATTGTTTAAACGATAACCGTATCATAAAAGCAAAAAGGTTTTCCTTTTTCTTTTAAATTGTTGTACATGTCAGCTAAAATGGGTGAGGAAATAATTGCAGGGCTGAAACAATGAGTTGATTTATTAAATCAGGAACTCATTATCTGGTTAATCTAGAGCAAAAATGCAGAGCATTACCCTGCTTCAGCTTCTTTACTGTGAGAAACGCTGCTCCTTTTGGTCGCATTGGTGTTTCGGCCATATACATTTAACTTATCGCCGCTGTAGTGTCATGGAGTCACAAAGACGTGACTCTGCAGAGTGCTTTTAATTTGAAACGACGCACACGCAGGAAGTGAAATCGCGGGGTGACGCCCGTAGTTTGTGCAGCAGCAGCTCGGGAAAACTTCACCGGCTTAAATTTAACACAAAATCAAAATGAATCCCAAAAAAAAAGTCAGATGAACTTTTATTACCTACTTTTGTTCACTCTGAGCACACACCAACCATATGAATGGGGGAAAAAAACCATGGTGGAAACACGGTAAATATTACATGGGTCGGAACTGTTGGATCAACGAATCAAAATCTTATGACATCCCTTTTTTTCTTTAGTATTTGGCGGGGGGGTAATATTTCTTGACCATTTATAGAACAGACCATCATTCGATCAGGAAAAGCCACACGTTGTAGTGAACAGTTTTTTGTGTGTATTTTACAACTTAAAGCACCCGGGCGCCTGCACCAACAGCTGTGCAGAAATGCGAACATGTCTGTGCGTATCCCGTCATGAGCGTGTGCGTATGCGCCGAGGTGTTGTTACATAATAGGATTGAGCCGTGCCTCATGGACATCAGGCCTGGTTGTCATCGCTTCTCCCCCTCTCCTGCAGTGTTTCACATGTTCCACCTGCCGGAACCGGCTCGTCCCCGGGGACCGGTTCCACTACATCAACGGCAGCCTGTTCTGCGAACACGACAGACCCACAGCACTCATGAACGGCCATTTGAGTTCACTGCAGACGAACCCACTACTGCCCGACCAGAAGGTACGACCCACTCCCCCCGCCCCCTTGTCCTCTCTGCACCGGTGAAACGCGCTCCGCGGTTCTTTTGTTGCGTGTCGGTCAAAAGCTCGGCGAAGAACAAGTCAGTAAAAGCTTGTCATCAGTCAGCTGGAGTCATTAGCAGCGAAAGAAAAACATCTGTAATATTCAAGCCAACATTTTTCACCGTGTTTATATCGATGTCGTTGATTCAACTCCACTGCGAGGCACGCAGCAGATATTAAATCTTACGGAGCAGAGATGAATTTTATTTTTAGACAGCCAATGGATTTTTCCATCATTCTTGTTGGAGGACACGCACTCAGAAAATCTGTATTAACAGTCAGCACAAAACGTGAAAATGATTTTTTGTGTGTGTGTGCGTGTCCTCACACTCACAGCGGATACATATTTTGACTCATCTTAAAATGTATCCGCCGTCCCGAGCCACACTTCCAATTGTGCTGACAAATGAAGAGTCGCCATTAATACAGAGTGTTTAAAACTGCATTGACTACTCCATCAACAAGACCGGGATCACCTGGGCTAAGTTATTACTCCCAAGGCCAAAAATATGTATCCAGGACCTGAGGTGGAGCACAGACGGCGAGCCGCCGCCGCAGCCAGTATATCATGAAAGCTGTCACCATGGCTTTCCCTGATTCGATCTCGATGCCTCCAGTGAAAGCAAAACAGAAGGCCTAATCATATACGAAGGATAACTTCATTCTTCAGGATAGCTTCATTCTGCCCGCAGGAGATATAATCATTTTTGCCTCACAACAAGGGGCCTTTATTGATACCTTGTCTGCACACACAGCGCGCGCCGAGAGATATGGGAGGTGTTCGGAGTGTGTCAGAGTCTGACTGAAAGAGGAATTATGTTGTTGGGAGCATGCATTTCACCTTGAGTGGTTTTGTGAGTAGAGGAGAGGTAGAACTCCATTAAGCCCCCACCCCCGCCGCACCCCACCCTCCCTTCCTCCATGTCACAGGCCTTTTAAGGGCTTGTCACTTTTACAAATCAGCTCTTAGAGCTCTTAGAGCTACTCACATTTAAATTGAAAGCTGTTGCATTATCTAGCTTAATTTTAAATGTCTGTTTAAGTCCTTACTCGCCACCCCCTCCACCCCCGCCCTCCCCAATGTCTCTTGTAGTGCGGCTGGCGTAGTAAATATGAGCCCTCATTGTTTATTTATGCGCTAACATCAATTGTAGTGAAAACTGCTGAATTATTGATGCTAAAATGCAATCTGGATATTGGCCCTGGTGCTTTAATTATAGCAGAGAGAGAATTATTAAATAAACAGAGACACATTGCTCAGTGGGAACAGTCTCGGGACGCCTTTGTTATCTCCGTGAGTGAAGCGAGGGGAAGTTCGCCCGCCCGCTGACGCACCGTGGCGCTGAAAGCAGAAGTTGCTCGGCGTTGCAGCCACACCGACGTCCAGTAGGATAACAGCTCTCCGAGTCGATGTACAGTCCCTCGCGTGCCCTCGACGGCGCAGCATTAAAGGGGATATTGAAGCAGGTGCCGGTTTATCCAGTGACCATTGTGTTGATTATGTGCAATTTCGCCGTGACATAATTGTCGTCGTATGCGTTTCGCGGCGTAGGATATTCGACGCTCACTTATTAAGCCTCCTTCCCAGCTTCTTCCTAATCTCTTTGTTCAGAACAGACAAATTACCTCTCTCACACAGAGCTGCTTTGACCCAGGGGAGTGAGACCCTCCCAGCGTCAGTCACTTTAATTAGCCCCCAAGTAGGAGCTTGCAATTACTAATAGACCGGAGCCCTCCTAGTGATTTGAGGGATGAAGGGAAAAGTAAATTGCCCCTTAGAATCATGAAGAAGAGAAAAAAAGAGGGGAAAAAAGGGAGAAGCAAAAGGAAAAAAACACAAGAAAGATGAAAAAGTTGGATGCTGGTGGAACCCAGACAGATAATTGTCTTTACTCCCCTGCATTTTTTCTTTCACAGGATCACCTCGCGCCGCTGTGTTCGAGCGTGCGTCTACTTATAGCGAATGGCTTCATGAATGCACTTTTGAGTTGAGGCAGAGTAAATAGGACTCCAGGTGGTTTTCAAAGCTGGAGAGTTGATTCATCACAGTGAAACATTGATGGCGTTTTGTACCGAAGGCCTAAAGGACAGCCCACAAAGTTTTAATTGTTTTACTTTATTCTCTTTTTCTTTGTGTCTTCATCATTCAGGTGTGTTAAGCGGGAGCTGTGCAGGAAGCAGGATGTGTGCCTTCATTCTAGCCCTTACTCATCGTCACCCAAGACAAGCGTGGATCAGCAACACCCCGCCGGCCTTTCAGCTGCGCTCCCAGGCCCTTTGCCCCCAAAAGGAATCCTCTACCCGTCCTTACCAGTAACCCGACTTTTATTTCTGCAACCCCACACCCCGACGCTCAGCCTTCAACCTTGGCTTTTTTCCCCAAATACGGGTGGATACTTGCACTTAACCGCACCTGAATCAGGACGCCGAGGACTCCCGTGACCTTGGAATAAAAAAAGAAGAAGGGCGGAGACGGATCAGAAACCGAGGGGGACTCTTTGAAGAGGAGAAAATTCAAGTAACACACGAGAGGATGTTGTGACTGAAGTGAGGGAGAAGGAGAAAAAGACTAATGAGGTTAAAGAGATGCAGGCTTTTCAACTGCATATTTGTTTAAAGACATTTTTTGGGGGGGGAAACCGGTTTCATTTTTCCTCTCTTCCTTTTTCTATCCTCATTTCCCAACAACATGGTGTTTTCACTTTATATATTTTAAGTGTTGTCAAAAGGGAATGTGTTTTTTCTCTGTTTTTCTTTTTCTTTGGTGGTAAATGTATAAAAAGATGGGGTTTAAAAGAAAAAAAATCTGTGGCTTTTTGTGGAAAACAAATCATGAACACTCTCTTAGGTGTATTTGTAAAACTACCATGTATGTACAGTATGCATGTAAATGTCGTTGTCCAGGCGTTGCTACAGTACATTCAACCTCTGCTCCAGACCCCCCCCCCCCCCCACCACCACCACAACCCCTGAACCCATGGCAAACTGAAGAAAATCTGCTCATAGTCAGTAATGTAGAGATCATCACCAACATATAAATGCCGAATGAGAGAGAAATTTATTTGTGATATTTTTCCGAGACATTTGCTCAAGTATGGTGTATTTAATTAATAAAAATATGTACGATTTAAAAAGAAGCCTCCGTAAATTCATTGAAAAGCTGTTAGTTCACGCGCTCGTGTGAGACAAATGTGCGTCACAATGTTGTTCGAGGCCTTATTGTTTTCACCATTGAACCATTTCAGTGGGCTTCTTTTGTCTGAATTACGTAATTACTTCAAGATCCCATTAGCCAAGTGCCCACGGATTTATCTTTCATGAGGAAAGGCCTGATCAGCGCGTGACTTGCCTCGCCCGCCGAAAAAAATCCTCTTATTAAAGACGCTGCGGCGCTGCCATTCAATATCCAGCCTCGCAATCATCGAGGCGCATGATGAGCGCGGCAACCGAAAATGGATAAACATGTATCGTCTCTTTCTGTTCAAATGACCGTTTTTCCTATTTATCACCGGAATACCTGACAGAAATATAGGAAAATGCCCCTTTGAAGATTCAATTACTGCCGGGAGGGGAGAGCGGCGTCTCTCTTTGGCAGGCACAAATTGAATGGGCTATTTGCAGAACAAATTGGTGTTTGAAAGTCCCTGCAAGACCTAATAGGTCTGAAGGAGGGACCCCGGGTAATGGCTGACGCGCTTGTCTGCCGAGTCGGGGGGTGGGGGGCCCACCGTGAGCCGGCTTGCCGTCGCTGGAAACAACGTAGCTGTCCGGGATGAGACCTTCGTGTAAAGATCAGCTCGAGCCGAAGAGGAAAACGGGGCCGAAAGAGCAAACCCACTTTAAATCGCAATTGGAATGCCGCAAAGCTGCGGAGAAACCGATCTCTTTTGAAAGCCAGTGTCTTTGAGGACGTCTCCCAAATGCATAACTCTACACACTCTGATTCCTAAATGTTGAAATGTGGGCCTGACAGGTATCTTTCGCGAACGTCGCGGCGCACTGAACCTCTCGGGTAGAGCTCAGGAGATCTACATATATTTGAGCGAGATATCAAAAGCGACACACGAGCCTATATACAGTAGGTTTATATGCATATATATCCGAATAGTGTAAAGCAGGTAGAACTTTTTCCACCGATACTTTGACGTGTCAGAGCTGCTTCGGGTTGCAGGGTGTTCTTCACACTGGCAAATCTGGTTGTATTTCAAGATGTCTGGCAAAAGTAAATTGGATTGAATTAAACCATCTCAGACGAGGGCGCAACAAGATGATGTCATTGGAAAAGCGCCCGTCAAACCTCCAACAACTGAAGACTATGCAGAGAATGTGATGGAAATATCATCTGGAGCAGAAACTTCAGCGATGTTCACGTCACAAGCTTCATGTTCGCCTCTCTGCTCCGACTTGAACCGCGATATGACCGTTCACAATGTCCACTATAAGAAAAGGGCAGGGCTTTCATTAATTCATTTGAATTATATATTTGTAATTATGTATAGTTAATGTATCTGTTTACATTGAACAGGTAGGTTTTAGGTTGAGATTTGAGCGTGGTCACATCCGGACAGGGCCTCGTGTCACATGTCACACTGACACCTCGGTACACTGTCGACATGTTTTTGTGTTGACCTGACAAACAGCACCCGAGTTACGGGGGCAGCAAGGTTCCTACGGACAGAGTGTGTGAGAAATACAAACAGCAACAACAGTATTTGGAAATCCACAAAACTTTACCAAAGAAGTCTGGTGGCTGCATTTTGAACAAAGTTGTAGTTGCCAAATAACTTTAATAGAGTCTGACCTAAACTAGTCTAACCTGCTCCACATAAACATTTCAAGATCATATCTGGAGAAGAGTCCTCTTACTCTATTATTATATTATTATTAAAAAAAGGGCTGATTTCAGGAGCTAACACCTAAGTTGTCCAGATAGTGTAGGGAGGTATGGTTAACCAGGCTCCGCTCCTCAGCCTACAGTGGCACTGACATAAAGAAAAATGTACATTTCCCTAATAAAAGAAAGTTAAGGAATTAGATTCATTTAAAAAAAACTAATAAAAAAAACCTGAACAAATGCAATCAATACTGTTTGGGTTTGACAATCCTACATGTGAGCTGGAAACATTAGTGGTGTCGAACTGAACTCGGAAAACCCCCTCACTCGTGGAACTGAATCTCACAAAGAAACAATCCGCTCCGGTTTATGTAAAATAAATAAATAAATAAAACAATCTCGAGGGGATAATTTCTCGTGGCATTTAAATGGAGCTTTGGCTGGAGGCTCTATGGACGACTTAAAACTGCAATTTGGGGTGGGGTGGGGTCGGGGGGGTGGGGTCGGGGTGGCCATTGAAACGTCATGGGATGCGGTCAGCGCTAATGCAGGGATGACTGCAAACCGCTTCGAAACCATCATCCTCGTGTAGCTTAACTGTCGCATTTGATTTAAGGGAGTTTTAGGATCATTTGTCCACGGTGTTAACCGGAGAACCGCAACGTGAATTCCTCTGCCACCTGCTTATCGATTGACTGTGAGGCCAAAGAAGTGTCTGAGTGTCTGATTTCAAAAAAAAAGGGAAAAAAAGAATGATCCTCTGAGTTGATTTTTGTGCGACCTCAGTAATCCACATCAGAAACAACACTGTGTCGTGCCACACTATCGTCGGCCTTGTCCATTATGAAATCCGCTTGCTTTCCATTAAGCTGTTTGCTCACACAAACCCACACAGACACACACGTATTCATGCACACACAGACGCACACCCATTAATATACATAAGCCGCACACGTGTGTGTGTGCGTGTGCGCGCGTGCACAGATCCAAATTGCTCACTTTAAGATTTGCTGAAATTATAGAGAGAGAAAAAGAAAAAACACATTTTGCTCATAATCCATATGTGAGAATTTGCTTTGATGCTGCGGCAAACAAGAGTGAGGGGCTAATGGATCTCACCCACAACAATGGAGCACACTTAAATGGCATGTCTGCCTGGGGGAAATCATGTTGCTTCAACTCCAGCTCCTTCCTGCTCCCGCCGGGGAGTCCGCTGATGCGCCACATCCAGATTACTTATGATTAGTCACCTTGCATTCGTTCGTAATTATTTGACGTCTTCATTCTGCCGCATGCTTCTGATTATCATCTATACCTTGGTGTGTGATTGGGAGATTTTTTTCATAATGGCGGAGTCGATGTTGCGGTCTTCTTGAATTCTATTTAGAAATAACAGCATCCGCCCCACCGGCTAACTGTAACGGAAATAATGTACACATAACACCTTCCAGATGCTTTATGAAAATAGTTTCAACACATTCTTTTTCACAGATTTTATTTATGAACGGTATAACGGCGCTGGGGCCTGGGCCTTCTGCTCCCCCTGTAGCCACGCCCCCTTAGGCTCAAGCCCCTCCCCCCTCACCATTCAACATTCCTATTGATGGAGATTCAACGACCCCCCCCCCCCCAATTCTGTGAGGAAATCATGTTGCTGCATTTGTGACCATGCCTGTTAAAGTTTTCCGAACTCCTTTTCTTTAGTTTTGTAACAGATGTCAGCTGTTTCCACATTCATGAACTGAACCAAAAGCCTCTACTGAATATTAAGCCATTGTTACTGTATACTCTCCTGCAGTCTACCACATGCCTTTTTTTTCCATTTCGAAAAAAATAAAGTTTGCATATAGAAACACATCTCGTAGCGGAGTAGCAGTTTGGCACCACAACTGACGCTGTCCTCATAAAAAAATAACGACGATTCTATGAATACATTTAAAGCAATGATGTTAGGCACTTTGAGGCACAATAGCATACGAGTTAGCCGAAGCAACGTCAAGGTGAAGCTAACATTTACATACCCAGCTCAGGTATAGAGGAGAGTCCAAAGTTTCCGAGGAAATTGTAAGGAATTACATTTGTAAGAAACAAACCCCCCCAAAAAAACATTGGGCTGAAATCAGGAGTATTTGGTTGTTTAAGTTTTTATTCTAAATTTGTAGCAGGTACCAAGTCCCAAAAAAAAAAGGTGATAAGCGTTAGACGGGAAAGAGCTGGTTGCATTTGCATTTAATAAAGAACAAAGAAGCGTGAGGAAAGCCAAAGTCTACCTGCAACTTTAAAGCTCACAAATATATTATTCTTCTACAATATATTCTACTTTGTTGAATTTGTTCAAACATGGAAGTGTCAGTTTGCTTCTAGTCGTTATGCTAAGCTAAGCTAAGCTAACCAACTGCAGGCTTTAGCCTTATATTGACAGAAATAATAAGGGTACCAATGTTTTCACACAAGTATTTGCCCAGACAGCAAATGAGGCATGTTTCCAAAATCTGGAACAATTCACATAAAAATGAATGAGCATTTCAAAGAGAACTGTTGGCATTCTTTTTAACACGGTTGCCTCTTTGGCTAACTTTAGCCAACTTGACAAACGTAGCACAAAGCTAACATAGCCGTGTTCCTCTCAGATCTGTACTGGCATATTGCATAATATATCATCATATATCATATATCATCCACTCATCTGTTTTCTTGGTCAGTCTGGACAATTTAAGCAAACTGAGGGCCTATGTTTGGAATTTATACCTATTCCAGCGTCAAAATATAATGGTTCAAAGGTATTTCCTACAGACTAGCAGGAGTCTACTTGGCAAATCAGCACCCAAAAACCCATTTCTATAGACTTGCTTTTATGTGATGTCGTCTTTTTATATCGTCTTTTTATATATTATTTTTTATTCTTTTTAAATTCAGATATGTGACCTGAAAAACGCATTATTGTTGGAATGCTGATTTTAATTGTCTGTGATTTATATGTTTTTGTGAAAGCACTTTGTGAAGGTACTCCTAAAAGGTGCTATATATATAAAATTATTATTATTAATATTATTATTGTCAAAATATTTTTGGAACAGTTAACATCTGTCAAGTCCAGACCAACCATCCACCGTCAGGTACACGTGCGTGACTTTTAGCAGTCCAGAAGCCCAGCTTTCAATGAAACCCGAAGCCCCCCATCATACAATGATGGTGTTAATTGTGGTTCGGAATTGTCTTGTGTTTCAGCCCACTGGAATCAGCAAACGACCTCAAATAGGGCTTGGGTCGGGCGCTCTGCTACTTAGCAGGGGGTTTCGATAACACAGAGGGGGGACATGCAAATATTGGTAAGGCAATCATCGGCAGTCATGTTTGGCCTAAAGTAGCAGGTAACTCTATCCCGTCCATTATGTGTGTGTGCCGCGAACTCTGGTGCAAGTAGCACCGTCAGAGCTCTGCTATTCCCCGTTAAAAGGCTTCTTACCTCCTGACAAAAAGAGGGCTCACTTTACGTTCAGACGTCCTTCGCAGGACAAAATGGTCTCGTAATGTAGCAAGGGGAACTAAGCACCTCCTGGCCCCAGGACTCAGATCTCCTTAAAGCCACATTTACCACATGAGGAATTTTTCTCACATGCAATAGTGTTTCTTGATGAAGAATGACAACCAACGCACGGATGAATCCATCTTTTCACATACGAAGACTTATGTCAGACCTCTTATGTGTCCAAAATATCAGTCGCCAAAATGGAATTTCTGTATCAATGACAACAGGAAGAACTATAACAAGATTAGGAACGTTGAATCATTTCATAACCAAGTAACCTCATCATTTTCTTCTTAAAGCAAAAATAAAAATATACAAAATGAATGGGAGGCTCTCGTTCTCCATTGACACACATGTTTATTTCACTAGAGAATATTGCAAACATGCCATCTGGGCTCAGGCTTTTATGAGATGTAACTGAAAAAAAAAATGAACACAAATACAAAAGGAATGGAATAGTCAACATTCATGTTATGTTTACGCATGTGCGCACACACACACACCATATACACACACACACACACACACACACACACACACACACACGCGCACACACACACACACACACACACACACACACACAGGCCTCCTCTCCTTTTACTGGTTTTGACTCTTGAAAAGCATTCCTTGGTCCATTTTCCCCCATTCTCCTCAAGAATGCAGTAACAATAATAATGCATTAAGTGGGCTGAGTACTCTAAACACTCAGAGAGCTTCCTCTCACAATAAGTGCAGAACCAGTTTGCCTGCTGTTGAAAGCATCTTACACAGAGTCCTACAGAGAGCAGAGAGTTCGCCCCTACACCCCTACACCCCCCACCCCCCGCTCCTCTCTCTCTCTCTGTCTCTCTCACACACACACACACACACACACACACAACAACACACTGTCTGTGACTCTGGATGATGAAAGGAAAACGCTGTCAGACTCGGGGTCTCGTAATGTCCGTTGAATCAGAGGGCCTCAGCGCGTGATATCATGGTTTTTGTGCGGGCGTCCTGCGAGGCGTGCTGAAATGTTCCCATCTGAGTTCAGGGACACGTCGTGCTCCTGTCTGCTGGAGCCACCTGCATGGTGCAGCTCTGAGCAGGGGGTTAAATCCCCCATAAGAACGCCAAAAGGTCACCAAATGCTGTTGTTTATTAGACATCCAAACGGAGCACTTCATCCTGCGGATTGATTGCAGCCCTTCTGTGCCTGCATCATTGCAAAACGCATCATAATGATTTACCCAATAGTCCATTTTAAACAAACACTTCCTCAAAATATAACAAGGGATGTACATTTCAAGGAATTACCATATGTATAATATATTAATTAAAAAAATCGGCATTAAAAAGCACAGTTTTCCCCATTACTGTTTAGTTAAACATCATGTAGAAATTAGATTTTCTGTTATAAAAGAGAAACTGTGCCTTAAAACAAGCTGTGAAGAATTTCATAATTGTGTATGTGTGTGCGTGTGTGTGTATGTGCGTGTGTGTATGTACCTCCCTGATTAACTCATGGTGTTTATTTAGTTTCAAAACTCACACGTACAAACCACGCGTGTGGGTATAACATGAGAGAGCAGATGAACCCCACCATTGTATTTGTGTGGGAGCGAGAGAGAGAGAAAAGGAGAGCATGAGCAGCAGCAGAGCAAAGAGCGCTGCACACAGCTCTACAATGAAGCATATACAATGAAGTATATATAGTGTGTATATAATATCCTATGTACAATTTGAGTGCAGGGTATGGATTACCCCTCCGATGCATTTCATTATTGTTGTTTATTGTTGTTGTTTTTGACTCTTTTAACCACACACCAAGGAGAAAAATCTAATGTAATTCCCAAGGACAGTAAGATTATAGACCAATGACTAAAGTTTTTTCTTCTTCATACCATAGCATTTGACCTCATTACACCTCTGACTGGCCATTGGCATTTACCAATGAGTTTTACCAAGCTACATTGTTGGGTTATAACAGTGGTTGGCCTGGCTGTACGTCCTCCAGTCAGAAGACAGCATCTGAGACATCTTAAAGAGATGTGCAACTACATTGAGATGTTTTTTTGTCCTAAAAACCACAAATATATCTTCATTGGCACATCAACACTTCAAATAGAATAATACAAAAGTATGAAACCTTTAAAGCTTATTTTTTGTTGGGTATGACATTACTCAGCTGGAATCAAACCATATATGTTAAATTATAGTGATAAAATTATATATTTAAGTAGTGGAGCTCTTAATAGCCAGAAAAATATATAATATATATAAAATATAGTTTAAAATATTAAGATTTAGCATTGCACTTGTCCGACTGAGTTTTTGAAAATTCATGCGCCAGAGCAATATCAGTTCTTTTATTCTATCATTCTCCTTCCCTTGTCAAAATCAGACAAAAAACTTGACCGCCGTTACTTCAGTCAGTGGTTCAGGTGTGTTATGCTAGTGAGGGCTAATGTTGCCCTGGACTGCTAGTGTCTGGGTGAGGTCGAATTGTCAAATTGTCCTAGTAAGTTTCCTAAATCTTGACGTGACCCTGAAGTATTTGATCAGCAGCCATGATAAGAGCTATTCGGATTCTCTAAATGCATAGGAAAGGAGCTTCAATGCTTCCTTTCCTATCTCCTTTAGCATAGGGTACACTAGAGCATCCTTTGTGAGAGTAAGGAGATATAGACGCGCCACAATTCATTGCGGGAGCGATATTTAACGTAAACGATTCAATCCGAAGTAGAAGAAGTAAAAGAGTATGAACATGACCCAGAAGAGACAGACGTCATCATGTCAGTTACTGTTACATATGAATCATTTACATCTGATGTCACAAGGTGGTGAAACGTGCTGATGGAGTCGCTGCGTTTTTTTGTAGTTCATCTTTGGAAATTTGTAGTTTCACCACGGCAGACGCACGTCAATGACATCCGCCGTCGCGTGATGACGTAGTGTAGTGGAAGTGGAGTCGGACTCTCTGAGCAGCGCTGTCGGCTTTTCCTAAGTCCTTTGAGTCCTCCTTCACACCTTTCCTTGACCTCATGGCGTTTTCCACAGAGGTCAAGGAATAGTAGAACATTTCGACCTCACCCTCTCATAGAGATGAGGAGGCCATAGAGGTCTGGTGGATCCCTTCTTTCTAACTCTTCACCCTCAGATTTCTTTTTTACTTCTCAGACTTCAGTCGTTCTTCAGCCCTGAACCAACGCCGACTGAAGTTCACCAGACTTCCTGCAGCTCCCTCCAAAGCCGGTGAACTTTCGCCAGCCAGTGGAATCTTTCTCGAGCTCGGGGAAGTCAAGCTTTGCTGTGTAGCCGCCCGACAACAACTGGGTTGGATTCAGCGGTTTATTTTTATTTTTGTGACTCATCAACTTTTTGTTGATAATAAATGTGAAGTGATGGAATTCTGTTTCCAGTCCAGACGAGGAGCTCAACGGTACAAAATTGGAGCCATTAAAGAGCACTAAATCAAGTCGCCAGTTGTCTCAGCTAAAGACTGTATGACTTGACATTATCTTTGCAATTACAAGGAAGGGAGTGGGATCTGCGTTAGATCTCTCTGTCTATGCCCTTTATACACACACACACACACACACACACACACACACACACACACACACACACACACACACACACACACACACACACACACACACACACACACACACACACACACGCGCATGCATGAGAGAGTGATTGAGCAAGACAAGCACTCCAGAAAGAAAATATACCTGAGGAATATCTCGTGTTTGATTTCACAGCTCTATACTGCCAAAGTCCCAAATTAACTTAAACCCCATCGTGATATTAAAAAAAAAGAGGGTAGGGGGATTTGGTGTGTTTGAGGGGTGTGTTCATCCGAGTTATGTCTATTAATCATTGCTATCCCCCCCCCCCCCCCAATGTGTCATTTCTTTTTGCCGCAGTTGTCACATTACATTAAGGGAGACCGTTAGGAATTCGTAAATACCCTGAGATAAAAATGCAAAGCACAAGACCCAGAAGCGGAATTTCTATTCATCCCGTGGTCAACGATCTACAGTACACATGTAATTAAGGGACCGGTTCGAGCACAGCCCTGATGAATATCCTGTACCATCACCTCATTGCCTCAAAACTGATGTTTTTTTGGTGGGGGGGGGGGGGGGGGGGGGGGGGGCGTTTGGAGCAGCAGCTTGCTGTTTCTTCATATGTCGCAAAGATTCAGAATCTGCGACCTGAAACAGCCCGAGGAGAGCGACTTCACAGGCAGTTTCCTCGGGGACTAATGTGTTTTCAGAGCGGCGACCATCTTTTTCCCTGTCTAATGAGCTCAGTCATAAATAAATGCATGGCCTTAATTAGCCTGCGTGTGGCGGGGGCACTGGAATTAGTGTGGAGCTGCGGAGATGGCGGCTCCATGCCCGGGCTCTTCTGGAGATGGTGATCCGGGCGTGGGGAGGTGGCCTTTGAGCAGATGCTCTCCTCGCTCGCCGCTGGTGGAGGCTTCTTCGACTACCTGCTTTCATCTTAATCTATTAAGCTGCTTCGCACTGAGCTCCCCCTGTCCAGTGGAGGGGCTTATGTCGAACAGTGGGTCAAACCTGGGCCAAACCGTAGTTTGGATTTTTTTTTTTTTTTAATCGATTAGGTCAGAAACGAGGAAAGTAAACTGTAATGTACCTTTTTTTATTTTATTCTTCTAGTAATGAAAGTGAAAACAAAGGAGAACATGCAATTATTAACTAATCTGTCTGTAAAATTGTTTCTTCTTTGTGTTGCATTAACTGTGTCTTTTCCGGAGGGGAAATTTGTCACCCATATTGTGCGCAAACAGTTACTTTTCATTCCCTATTTTCTGCAAAGTGTCACTCAATGGTCTTTGCTTGTTTCAGACTGACACAGATGTCATTTTCCACTGAGGGCGTGCATTGTTTGAATACCAAACGCACTTGTGCACTTCTGATCGCCCATTGGTCTTGTCGGTCATAAAATGAGGCGTGGTCGGATGCAGTAGTGCTGTTATCTTGAAGCAGCAGAGAGTGATTAAGCTTCTGACCAACATAAAAACCTGTTCTGAAGTCAGTGGTACATATTTCACTGGTAATATGCATCTCCATAAGCGGGCGCACAACCATTGTACACTCTGCTTAGATGGCACACCTGGATTTTTAAATGGAATGGGAGATTGGGCGAATCTGATTGGTTAACTCCATGTCACATGCAAAACATATAAAAACACATGCATCTGGTGCATTAAACCATCAAAAGTGGATTTGCACACACCCTCAACATGATCTGCACCATGGGGTTCGGATCATGCGAACCCCTCAGTGTCACCCACTCAGTCACTCGTCTTTAAGTGTTTGCTTGCAATTACATCTCAAGTGCTGAGAATGATTAGGTTTGTCAGTTTCCATTCGAGGGTCCCTAAATGATAAACACTCACACGCTTTATGAAAAAAAAAAACAAGAGTCTGTAGTGTAATTTAGTGAGAGAGACAGATTCCTGAATACAATAAATGACTGATTGAGGAAGATGACTGATTGTCTTCCAGCAGAGGTCCGGTGGCCGAGGTGAGGATCTCTGTGGGCAGCTGTAGCCGAGAGACAGGAACATTTACAGTGCACAGGTGGCGACAGAATCATTGCTGTAGTGGGCGAAGGCCTGGCGCAGACGTGGTGACTAATTCCGCTCTCGTATTGCACTCTAAGTTACAGCGCAACTATGAGCAGGCCGGGGGCCCCTCCCCCTCACACACACACACACACACACACACACACACACACGCTCATACACTGACACCACTAACCAGCCGCGTGTTGATGAAAGCAGAGTGCGCCCTATCATCTCTCCATCATCTGCTGTTGACCATGTAAACAGCTCTGGTGTACGGTCCACTTTGCCATCTCGCCGCACGCCGACATTTGTCCGGAACAATTTGCCGAGAGTGGTCCCCGGGATCAGGATTGCGAAACGACATTAGGAGCGGACATTAGTAATATTGCCGGGCCATATGTGTGGCAGACCGCTGAGGTCACCTGACACTGAAGGTCACCTTTTTTCAGTTCAAATTATTAAGTGCTTCCCCTCTAATCAGATGAGACGTCCCACATGCCGCCCGTGCACACAGCAACCAGTTTTATTTATAGGCTCCAAACCGAAATGACCAGTTGGTCAAATTTAATAGTGAGCAATAGGATTATACATGGAAACAAATTACCTAAGTGGGGGTACTCACTACCAAAATCTTTTCACAATGATGGAAACCACGGACATGATGTCTCCCAGTACTATTTCATTATTGGGTTTAGCGTCTGCATCTGTCAGCTAGGTCTGGCTTCTGGATGGGCCCAGCTTGTGTCCAGACTGAAGCACAGCTGCCAGCAGCTCACACTGACCCCGCTGGCCACCGCGCGCTCCAGGGTCGTGACGGGGAAGGCCAACGTCCCACGTGACCAGCAGCAACCACACAGACCCGGGCCTATAGTTCCCAATTACAATTACATAGCCTATACTGTCAAAAGAACCAACCGGGGGGCAAACGTGTCTCCCAAACTACTCTCTTCATCCGCAGATCACGACATCTGCCATTTAGTTTTTTCACACGTGCTCGGGAGCAGAGCATCCATTCTGACGCTCAGGCTCCTAAATGTGAGTAAGCGTAGACATTATTTAATCTGATAGAGTACAAGGGGGCCGACATCAGCATACGAGCAGAAAGCTTAAAGATGTCGTAGTAAACCATTTCTCCTCTTAAAGAGTTCTGCTGGTGAC
The DNA here is from genome assembly GCF_022379125.1 of Scophthalmus maximus. Taxonomy (NCBI): domain Eukaryota; kingdom Metazoa; phylum Chordata; class Actinopteri; order Pleuronectiformes; family Scophthalmidae; genus Scophthalmus; species Scophthalmus maximus. The sequence goes on from NC_061527.1 coordinate 21,333,069, forward strand.
AAGTTTTTTTTTTAAAATATATATATATATTTTTTTTAAAATATTTTTTTAGGAAGGAATGCAATTAGACTTCAGCTTTAATATCTCAGAGGCTGTCACATTCTCAGACTACTCTGCTATGCTTGCCAACTGCAATCAGAAATAACTCTGTCCCTTCAACTTAATGAAAAACAAGTACTTGGCTATAAACTTGTAGTCATCCTCTATCCAATCACATTGTCTTGAGTAATTAAAATGATTAGCTTAATTAGCTTAATTAACTAAATTTGACTACAGGACATGGCCATATGGTGAGGAAAAACAAAGATGGGAGCTAATTAAAGTTAAAATAATGCAGGTTTTAATTAACTCAACCCTTAGGCATCAACATTTTCAAATTTATCCAAGCTGATAATTAAAAAGTCCTCTTGCCCAAGCAACATTTCTTCTCTGAGCTAATTAAATCTGGAAATAAATTAGCAACATGACGCTCCAAATATTAATTCCTGCTAGAAGATGACTTCACTTTCTAATGAAATTAATTAGCTGCGCTGGACCCTCAATCAGATGCCAGGCGCTGTCCGTGAGCATAGACCTCATGTAATCTAGCGCTCGGCTCAGGGCCCGGGGGCAGAAATTTACAATTGTAATGAACACTCTTTAACTGTGTGTCTCTCTTAATACACCAAATGAACATGTAGATCTATTTATGCCAAGGGCTGCCTCATTTATAAAGGAGTGGTAAGACCAGCTAGTTAAAACTTTTCTCCCCCCCCCCCCCCTCCCAGAAAGAATGTGCAGTGCGAAAGAGCACATAACCACATAGCTGCCAAAAGCGATGCCAAGACCAGCTTCAGCAGCCTGTAAGGTTCCACAGGCTGTGCCTGTGCGTATGCCAGCCTATTACAGAAGGCCCTCATGAATTCACCCCCCTACACTCTGTTGGCAGCTTAAAGGGATGACACAGTGGACAGGCGGGGGGGGGGGGCGGATACATAAAAATGTATCCGTCTGCATTTTCAGGTCCTTACTGTCGCCGCCGCCTATATGAATGTAATTCACTGTATATTCTGGTGGGGGGGGGGGGGGGGGGGGGGGGGGGGGGGGGGGGGCGCAGTGTTGTAAAACAAACTCCATTATCCGCCATTATGTCTCTGTTTGAACAGGCGTCTGGCTGCGTGAGACACCTCCAGAGTCGGCAAAGGGCAGCGAGATTGCGGCTCATATTCTTTCAGATTTTTCTGGAGACTCGCCGACTAGACTGGTCGAGCGCGAAGCACGACACACAGCAGCAGGGAAAAGCAGGTTACAACATATACACTGCACATTAAGATTGGGATTACAAAGATAAGATCCGGATGAAATTGGAATTATCCCCGCAGGGAAAATGCATAAAAATAAAAATAATTACAGTGTGCGGTGCCACGACGAGTCAGGTGCCATTCTAAATTGTTGTAACTACTGCAGTGGAACATGAATTTAGCTTTTTCAGCCTAACAATAAAGCCAAAATTTGAATTTAACTTTATCACACAGCAGAGTAAACGTCTTTCGGAGCCTTGTTCAATGCATTCATGTTAAATGATACTGTCATCAATAAGATAATATAAGAAGTAAGTTATCGAGACAAGCTTAACTTGATTACAGCCAAGGAACTTCCACCTGGAACAAGGACAATCTGGCACTTCCTCTTTTACTCAGGATCCACAGAGAACAGAGATGCAGACTGTACAGTAGGTGTCCCTCCAGAGGCTGCACCGCGACCCCCCCTCTCCGACGATTGTTGAGGCCCATTGGAGGAGTGCAGCATGAAGGGGCGAAACCCCTTTCGTTTCGCCACGGCGACAGAAGACGCTCTGGCCTTTGTGTCGAGCGCGTCGCCTCTCAAATGAAAAAGAGCCCGCCGTGCCTTTAAAATTGAGATAATTGTGTTTACTGGGCACAGTGTGGCTCTTTTGTAGACTGTGCAGACAACAAACTACGAAGAAGGGTGGGGGGGGGAGCTGCTCTTTTGATTCTGTCAGTTTTTCAATAATTAATGCTCTCCTCTGGCAATTTTGATCCGACATGTAAATACTTTCTCATCCCATTATGCAGAGCATTGATGAATGTGACAACATTCCGAGAGATGACGGTCCAGCGCGCACAGTCGCGGGCAAAACGTTACAGTTCGCGCTAATGACCCGGGCCCGCTTTCGACGTCGGCCCGCTTTGAGACATTAGGGAATTTGAAATTAAAGGTATACGGTCGGCCCACGCGACAAAGTGGCCCCTCGTCTAAACGGAATACTCACATCAGTCGAGGATGCGGCCGCGGCCCGAGCTTGGAGCCGGTTGCAGCTCGCATCAAAGGCGCGTCATCGTGCCCAACAGCTCCCCTTGCCATTTGGATCCCACTGAATCGGATCCTTTAGTTACATTTTTCCCCCCGAGCTATCTCTCCCCCTGGCTTTCCACGCTTAAGCACCATTAAAATGAAAACATATATACATAGTGTTGTCTGCGTCGGGGGCCTCGGCCTTCGTTATTTCACAGACCTGTCCTTGTTGTCTTGATCGCGGTAAACAAGCGGCGCACGCTCCTCTGACATCTCGGCCCCCCGAGTGTGGAGTCGTGTGACAAAGTGGTCAAGAATGCAGACACAATTAGCGCCACAGAGAAATGTCTAGATATCCAGCGAGCTGGTGCGCTGACCTTTAAAACAAAAGGCCTGCTAAACACGGGGATGATAGAAGTGCGCCGGCTGCTGCCATAAGGGGTTCAGCCCATTCATCTCAGGTGGTTTTCATATGTTCTGGCTTTTGAAGAATAATAGATCTCGAAGCTCTCATCACGCCGCCATTCCCCCCGTCAGATATTAATAACGCGGGCGGGGGGGGGGAGGGGGGGGGAAACTGAAGAAGGCGTTAGATTGGGTCAAATGCCTACACAGCTTTTAGACAGAAATATAAGTATCTGATGGCGTCTTGTTTATTTGAAGTTCAGAGGCCCACTTTTCCTAATTATCCCGCCGCAGATTCAATTACGAGAGAGATTCTGCCATTTTTTCCCCCTTCATCCGATGCGGATCCTCTTTAAACCGGCTCACCAGAGCGCGGCCGTGATTAACTTTAAAAGAGGGGTTGGTTGAGAAATAGCTTTCAAGGGCCGCATGACGGAACCAGGCAGAACGCCTCCAAATGATGTAACTCCGAGGCGAAGACACCACGCTCGCGCACACACACACACACACACACACCGGTCTCGCTCAGCGACCCCAAAGATACAGTCTGTGCTTTAATAACCCCCCCGACAGCGCGCGGGAGTCATCTCCGGAAGACACCCGACACATGTACCTGCGGAAAACACGGGACCGCCTGTGAACGATAACCCTTCGAGATCCGCCTTAAATGAGCCTCAACGCGTCTCCGACTGCACCTTCCGTGACCTGCCTCCGTCATGAGAGGTCAAGTCCGTGACAGGGTTAAAAACTTCTCTGGCCTCTCTGGTCACATAACATCCCAATTACTTTAACCATCTCACAGTGAATGGTGGGGGGAGAAGGGGGAGGGGGGGAGAGAGACGGAGCGAGAAGGAAAATACAATAGATAAAAGTCTGTCTCAGAGTAGAAAGATAAGTTCTTATCTTAATCTAATGACTCCACAGCCTTAATTTGTCAGACCCGGCTTGCCTGAGAGGAAAGGGGGTGGGGGGGGCACTTTCTTGTACACAGTGTTAATAAGGGACATCTCTCACGTCTCGGCGTCTGCGAGCGGCAGAGAAAAAAGGATCATCGGCGGAGCGGTCGGTGGCAACGGGGCGAGATGTGCCGACGGATTTTTTTCCTTTTTGAAAAAAACAAACAAAATGTCTGCTAACAGTTGCTAATTAGCACCTCATCGCCCTCCAAGTAGCTGCACGCCGCGGAGACGGCCAAGCACAAAAAGTATTTATAACCCGACTCCGGTGACTGGAGGAGATGAACAGCTCAGCGTGGCCGGTGGCCAGATCCCCCTCGATTTTTTTCCGCTCGCGCTGTGAAGCCGCCGAGCTGCGTTATAGTCGGACAAAAGTGTGCGATCGGTAAAGAAAATGTTGCCCTCTTTTTGTTTTGGATCAATTTCCCAAACACTCACTGGTTACTACAGTATACCATATACCATCACGTCAGTTTGAACGACAGCAACTTTCATGTGATCGAAATGAGTTTTCACATGATCTTGTTGATGTTTCTTTTTTTTCTCTTTTCTTTTTGTTGCCCCCAGCCATCGCCGTGAGCGTCTTCATTAATTGCATGGATGGATCTCTTCGGGAATCAAACTGTTAGACCTGGCAGTGTTGGTTGACATGCTTTGCTGACGGAGCTACACGGGACCAGACTGACGTGAACGACACAGACCAAAAAAAAAGAGAACCGACAAAAAAACCCCAACGCAACGCCTCTCGAGCTGCAATTTCTTGGACGAGACAAAGAAAATAGATTGTGAGCACAGTGTGTGTGTGTGTGCGTGTGTGTGTGTGTGTGAGAGAGAGAGAGAGAGAGAGAGAGAGGGAGAGAGCGCAAATCTCAATAGATTAATTTGAAGTGTTCACTGAATTGTGATTCCTTTTAATTAATGGTAGAATTAACTGCTTTGTTAATGCGCTCCTGGAGGAAATGAGCTGCCGGCGAAGTCTGCGGCGAACAAAAGAGGGGAGGACACATCTCTCCCGACATTTACACGAGTGCAACTTTTGCCAGTGTCGGGGTGCGGCGGCTCGCGTTGGGGTGAAATTTGTCTTGGAGGTATGTTTTTTCCCCCCGCGCCGTTGGCCGACACACCACAACGGAAAAACACACAGTGAACTGGGATGTTGCAAGGGTGTTGATGTTATTTTTGAAGCTGCGCTCATGTTGCTTTTGTACATTTTTCACCTGCATATTGTCGTGACGACAGTCTGACACCAGATAACAGCTGGCTGGATAATTGCAGGATCATTTGGATTCATTCCAACTTGAAACCTTTTTGAAAATTTTGAAATTCAATTTTATTTCCGCCATATCTGAGAAAACTTATGGCCGGCTGCACTTGCAGCAGGGAAGCCGCTTTTTGGATTCGGCCCCACAGATGGTACAGTCGTGGACGACAGTAAACACAACTTCCTCCGTCGGCGTAACCATGACAACAAATCCAAAGTTAGCTTTGCGCTCGTCTCCTATGATCTCCCGGGCAACGTCTTTTGCGGCGAGCCGCGAGCAATCTTCTCTGCGCGTACGCGCGCACGTGTGTGTGTGCGTGCACGACTAATGTGTGCGTACTTACACATGCGATGCAGTGAACGCCGTGGACCAATCTGCATTGGAGTAACGGAGCCCCACCGTAGACGATAGTAGCAGGAAAAGCGGTGGGGGGGGGGGGGGTTTCTGTTAAAACTTTTACATCAACTGTACATTATGTCGCCGTGATGCAGCACGTTGCAACACTGACGGGGGTGGAAGAGGAAGTTAGTAGGTCAGGGGGTCAAATATTACAATGAATCAATCGCCGACAAAAAAACAAAAAGCCACAAGCTGCCGATGTGGCTGCAGACCACCATGCTTCACATTTTGACGGGCATGTGCTGGTTTCCACGCAGAGGTCGGCCCCAGTGAGACACTGGAGGCCCCGTTAAAGAAAACTATATTCCATTTTACAGTCAGGATATGTGGGTTGTGTTTGACTGGGTAGGTTGTATTCTGTCGGGATATGGCTTGTTCACAAGCTGAGCCTCTCAGCGGTCGGACTTTGCTGGAGCAACGTCAGCAGGTATAACCAGCAGTAGTGGTAAAAGAACAGAATTATGCTCCGCGTTTCTCTCCGTCGACTTCAACTCCAAAGGACACGGGTGATTCGAAAAGTCTTTTACCAGTAGAACAACAGAACTTTTTCCCGCCTCCCACAAACACGCGTGCCGCTGTACGCCAGGAGGTCGACGTGACGCTCGCGGGGCCGTGAAGTTGCGGCGGCGGAGCGGCCCTCCCCCTCGCCTACTCTTAGCGTTCGCTTAATTAAACGCTGCCTTTGTGGCGAATGTCTGCAGCGGCTTCCACGTCTGGCAATGCACGTCGGACTTAACACAACATGGACCTTCGAGACAACATGAACTCCTCCGCTGGTGCAGATGCAGAATTTTTGAATGGCTGTTTCCGCGCAGCAGACGACAAAGAAAAAAACACAAACGTGTTTTACTGCCCTACTGTGCACAGGGAAACATCACAAACGACGAGGTCGCCGATCTGTACAATCTGCTGTATGTACGAGCGCCTGACAACGGGCACATTTCCACGGCATTTGGTCGGATTTGGGCTCACGGGGGCCTCGAAGTGCGTCGGCGTCGCACTTCTGTTGCCGGCGCCGGTGTCGATACACAAAACATTCTCTTTCTGACAGTGTACTCTGCGGATGATTTTGTGCCCGGGCGACGCGCCGAGACAGGAAATCATTGAGATTTCACAAACGGTGATATTGGAAGTGGAACTGAGTGAGTGTTGCAGGCCGCGTCCCTGCAGCGGCTTTAAACACGTGCTAAATGACTCCGCGTCGACGCCCATGCTCGGTGTAAATCCGTCAACGGTGAGAGCGTGTGTCCATGTGTGTGTGTGTGTGTATGTGTGTGTGTGAGAAGTTTACACAGCACTTCATCTTTTTCATCCAGTCATTCTGGGCTTTTAATGAACTATTTCCAATGGGTTTCTCCAGTGAGTTTGCGTATGCATCCTTCAGTAAGAGCAGATCTGGATGCTTGTGTCCATTCAGGATCCGCAGCCCGCTCCTCAGTCATGACATGACGCCACGCTGTCACCGTGCCAGCGCAGCGCAGGTGACCCGCGTCGCTCCAAATCAAATTGAACCCACATGAGCTTTGCCCACTGGATTTTTAAAGGAGGATACGCTCCCCTGACCCCTCCTTTTGGACTACGATTTCAAGACGGTTTCACGCGCCAAGCTCGGAGGAGGACGCGTTCGCGTAAATGTCACCTTGCGTGAGCGGTGCTACCCCCGCTGACCCCTCCCCGGATATAACCCCCCCCCCCCCCAAACAACAGCTGCATATTGTGTTCAAGAGCAGGGCAACGGGGCACCCGCACGAGCTTAATATCAGCGAGCAGGCGATTTTCCTTGCACAGGGCCTGTCAAGCATGATGTACGTAGTGGACCGGTATCTTTCCCCGCCAGAGCTCAGATAGTTTTGATATTTTTATTAGCATGTCCTCAATCATAAATCACCGCGGGGGGAAGTGAGGCCGATCCCTCCCCTCCGCGCAGCATCAGATTACAGGCGGAAGACAAAGTTATCGGACACCTTGCTGCCGCGTGTCTCCTGTTTAAGCTACAACACTTTTCGCGCAGAGACTTTCGTTTCGGGTTTTTTTTTTTTTTTAACGTTCAGACATTAGAGTGGAGCGGAATATAATATACATACAATTATGTAAATTCTTCATCTGCATTCATGAATGCCCGGGACAAAAAGCGGCTGGACAGGCAAGTAAAGCACTTCTAGCGCTGTCGGGCTGTGATGTCATATCGCTTTAAATAACCTCGGAGGACGTCGTTTTGCGTTATTGTGCATCTCGTGATGTTATCTTCTCAACGGAGACACATTAATGCATTGTTTAAGCACAACGCTGTGTCCATTTGCATCACAATAGGACTATTTTTCTTGCCCCCCCCCCCCGACTCAGGCCAGGCAGCCGCCGAGCCGGTCTGCAGCTGCACACATTTTCGTGTCATACCAAGTTGCTTGCGTGCGCAAAACTGTCAGACTCCCTTAAAGGCCCTGGATGCTATGTGTAATTCCTTTAACACGAGGCCGGGGCAGATATCCTTATCATTGTTGTAATGGCGTGCTCATGCCACCCTGCATCCTGCGAGCTTGCACAAGGCAGCTGGTGATTCACTTAATTTATTCGACGCGACCCCACGCTGGATCCGACCGCGCCGCCGCTCGCGTCGTGTTGACGCCCCCCCCCCGACTACGTGGCCGGACACTCGGCAGCCTTCGTCCTTCAGAGGTGATCCCAGGGTCATACGTGATCCTATCGCAGGGTCCTTTTTTTGGACTTCCTGTTCACGAAGAACAAATGTGGCGGAATGTAAAAGTCCTGATCAGAATTCACGTTCCGGCTAATCAACATTTAGTCGTTGCTTTCCTCTCATCAAGTCTTGATGAAAGATTTTTATTTTTTTGTCGCCGTCGGAGTTGATTTAATATGCAAATACCATCTGCATTTTTTGGTTTAATCCTCCTCAACAGGTAGCCAACTCTAAAGCAGATCTCCTGTCACTCCCAACCTGGGACCTTTGGCACTCGGACGCGCCGACTCAAATCTGTGTGTTGGTGCTTCAAAGCAACTATCTCGTTCACATGTGGTGCGGAGCGCTGCGGGTGAGTCCCGGCTGGATCTCAGTCGACGCAGTGCGGGAGCTCTTATCTCTCCCGATGGATCCGGCCACTCATTGTGGAGTGGACTCGTCTAATGAGCTCGGATTTTCAACAAAAGGCCTCGGCTGGAGTTCAGTCTGAAATGAGCGCGGGGCATTGATACGTTTGGTGAGCAGGCCCCATGCAGTTTTGAAACGGACACAAAAGAGACATTACGTACTGTGCATCTTACAAAAATGAATTAGCAGTTTGCAGGCGCACCTTTGTGACCATATACTGAGCCAGTTTCGAAATGTGGTTACAGTGGCGGTCAGTGGTGTCGTGGTGCCTTGGGTATACTGCTACTTCACTGGACCAACCTCACCCGTCTCCTCCATACTCTCTGGCCACCCTTTACCACATACGTTGTTTAATTTGAATTGTACTGTAATGGGAAATGTAACTATCTCCATGTACTCAGGCATGAATTAAAGGTACAGTAGTTGTACTCAACTTGAGTATTTCCAATCTGGCCAACTCCGTACCTCTGCCTCACAACAATGTTAAATGTAATGTTTGTTTGCGACACAATTAGTTTATTTTCCAGCTTCAGTTTAGTTGCTATTTTCTTCGCAGATGAATATTTCAGATACAAAGAAAAGTTTCAAATGATAAAATATGATGCACTGCTGTATAAGAACTAGTTAAAACCAGTTCTAACATGGCCAACTGTAAGAATAAAATGCTACTTTCACATTAATCTGTTGGTTATAATAATCCAATAATATGATTTGGCTGCAGTATATGATAGTGTAGCAAAGCACAGACTGTGGGCACGTGTCTGAATTATGAGCAACCTAATGTCACGTTTGATACTTTAGCCGTGTCGCAACTCAGGGGCCGTCTCCTTCGGACGCTAGCGGCGCGACTCCGCCGACCCATTTCAAAGGCTCCTTCAAACATGGCCCGACAAATGCGCCCTTCCATTCCCGAGCAACGAAGGCTCCAACGGCCGGGTGCCTCCCTCCCTCCCAACCCAACCAGTCACAGGATTCAATGAGCTTCGGTGACGGATTTTCTCGTACCGTTGGCACCAGCTGGTGACGGCATACAGGAAATCCGCCGTAGACCAGGCCGTATTTTTGGTTCAGCCTTCGACCCTCCACGCGGCCGACGAAGGGGACAGCCCCGGAGTTGGGACACAGCCTTCAAATTACGACTTTTACTTCTGATAGAGTATATTGCTCATATTCTTATTGCAATGTTGTTGTCATTGCTTTAACTAATTGACTGATCGTCTCAGCGCTATAGGACAATACAGTTTTGCTGCCTCTTTACCGTTACGATCTGCACGTTTGACCCGGTGATGAACGCTGACGACCGTGCATCAGAACATAATGTGATAATGTGTTGTCGGCGGCTCCATGCCCACATAAATGGGCAGCTGCAGCTCAGATGGTAGAGTAGGTGGGCTATTAATTACAGGAGTGGGCAGTTCTATCCTTGGCTCCTCTTGTCCTTGAGCAGGACACCGGCGCCCCGAATTGTTGGAAATGTACGGATACGGACATAATGTCCCGTAAATAAATATAATGTGAAAGAACTTTTTAAACAGTAGGCTGCTGCTGTCAGACAGGAAGGTAAGGGCGGATGAAGACTTCGGAGCTTGCCAGGGTTCAGATTCGTCCTGCAGGATGGCCCCGTAACCTTTCGGTTTGCCATTTGCGTCGATGCCCTGTATAGATGCAGGAGAAGCCACTGGAGGGGCGCACTCTCCACGTGCCCACCTGCCTGCCTTACCGCAGTCTGCCGTACCATGTGGAGCCCCAGATGTTGTCGGCGGAATAATCCACACACACACACACACACACACACACACACACACACACACACACACACACACACACTCATGAAAGTGTCCATCTGGCCCCTCTCGCGCGCGCACACACACACATTAAGCCCCCGGAAACCATACAGGCAATGGGGACACTGGGAAGCCTCTGCAGGCCGGCTATTGTGGCATTTACCAGATACAGCAGTGAGGTACTGCCGCGCGTCTCCTGCTCTGTCCACGGAAGGTCCCCGAGCGGAGGCGGCGCGCAGCTGAGAGTCAATGGCCGTGACCGAGAGGTGAAACAGAGAGGGACCGGGCGGGATAAGCCCGCGGGATCTCGCCACAAGGAAGTGAGAAGAGGGCCTTTTTACGTTAGCTGTGCCCCAGGCACGCGCAGATGAGGGTAAAGCTGCTGCCTGGCAGGAGAGGCACCGACACCACAGCCCACACCCTGCACCACAGCTGCTACTGTTAAAAGACTAGTATTTCATTTGGACTGAACACAGAGAGACCTGGAAATCGTTCAATGTAAACATCAGATTGAGGCCTGCCCCAAGTTTTTTTTTTATTTGTTTCCACAGACAGCATAAAAACTTTTTTCAACAACAAAAGTTAATGACGGTTAATAGCAACACAGTTTTCAATTAATCAACATGTGTAATATACAGGAACGTTTCCAACTGAAATTCAGTGACAGAGTTACACTTATTCACCGCACATTCTGAGAGAACACTGTGACTTGAGGGGGAAACAGTTGTTTAATGTGTTCTGTGGCTGCGGAGGAAGTCTGAGTTAAACATCACCCTGTTGATGTCATCGGGTTTTATCTCTGCTCGGGCCTGTAGACTATGAATTCAGAAGAGATGTGCATGTGGTACAAACTGGGGGGCACGAATACTTACTGAGCATGAAGGGTAAGAGAAAATAAAGGAAGTACTGGTTGCATTATGGGCAATGTAGGCTGCAGCTTTGGACATACAAAGAACCCAAGGTTATCGTCTTCCTAGGCCCCTAATTTTATGAAAGCACTGGCGTACCTCCAATGACCCATTAGAATGAAGTTTGTTGGCCATAGATGCCCACGTATACTACACCAAACACAAACAGTGGTATAATAGTACTAGTATACCAAAGGTGTATTAATCTGTAGATGAAAATAGTCCCCATTAAAAATAAGTTTTTACAGCAACGTCCACTTTTTGGTCCAAACTTTGAGTGTTTAGTGGTTTTTATTACTTGGCCTTAATGAAAAACAAAAAATATTGCCACATATTTTTGAATTATTTGTATCTATAATGCCAGTGGGCTTGGGTCAGTGGGTATTGAAATAAAATAACTTTGGTTTTCTCGTGGATGTTGTTGACATTAAGTAAAAATACAGAGCCTTTAACCCTGTGTTTCAATATCCTGACCTCAAAGCTATATCATTTCTTATCAACACTTTCCAACAATTTTTTTTTTTATCTGCAGATACTGTAGGACTATACACATGGAAAACATGAAGTGAGTGTGGCTTGTGGCTACGTCCGATATGAACGTCCTGTCAGACGTATCGAAGAAACCGCAGCGTTGCGTCTCCCTCGAAAAACACACAGTATAGGTGCAAACCGAAAAGCTGCTACATTTGAAAATACAGCGTTAGACGACGTGGCGGTGACAGAACACGAAGGGCTACTTGCTGGCACCTTCCTCCGTCTGTATGATAACGGTTATGTTTCGGGAACCCAGAGCGTCTCACTGGTGAAGAAGGTTCTCTCGCTTTGTGTAGCGGCGGCGGGACAGACGCTGCTCCCCCCCCCCGTCCTCGTCACCACCTCACGGGCTATTCAATTAGCGGAAGGAGCACGGGAGATGGAGCCATAATGGAGCTGATGAGATGCACAAGGACAGGTGACACTAATCAGAGCGGCGCCCCATTGTCTCTGTGTGGGCATCATTAAGGGAAGAGAGAGAGATTTCAGCCTTTTCCTCCCTCTCCCCCTGATCACGCTCGTGCAAGCTGCGTGCATTCCCTTCCTCATCATCACTTTGCAATAGGCGAGGCTATATCCACTGAATAAAGTGCAAATACAAAAAATTGGTTTTAAAGTGTAAAATCTCCACTAAATGCTACGCTGATAAAGTGACGTGATTTTCGTGAATGGCTGTTAGACACAGCTAATACTCCAAAGGATTTACCCTTGGCCGCCCTAATTCTGTAAACTCCTGTTTGTGGTTTTTAGAAAAGGTAGCCACTCTCCAACACATCCGCCTTCCTTGCGTTGACTTGACTGGCTGCGGGCGCTGATGGGGCGTGACCCGCCGCTGGGCCCCGGCTCGCTCCGCCTTCACCGGTGCCCCTGGCCCGGATGGTGAAGGCCCTCTGCTCAGCCTGCCGGTAGCGACCGCTGAGGAAGGTCGCCAGACACCTGAGAAAACACCACCGAGGTACAAACATGAGGAGACAAAAGGGACTTGTGGATGTCTGACTGCGCCATCCCACATATTTCGAATTAGGTACATTCACACTTCATCTCAAATAACGTTGTTAGTGTTATAACATAATCCTAATCTCATTATTAAATTCCTTCGCCTATTAACCGAGCCTTCGGCGAATGTGGGAAGCCCCTGTTGAACTCTTGAGTGCTGCTTCGCCTCGTGACATGACTGGACCATGCCGACTATTGGGACCCAGACTCTCCAAATATTTAGGTAGAGGACATATTTTCCATGTGTAAAATATAACACAACTGTACTGTCCAGGGCCAAGAGCTGATGTCTAACGTTGACTTTAAAACACCTCAACGGTATCTGTGTGAGAACCTGCAGCAATGGAATTAAATTTGGGCATCACAGTCAACGCTGTATCCTATCAAATACATGTACATACTACTAATTTACTTTGCCAGGCACATTTCAGAAGAAACATAGTTGTTGCCTGCATTAAATACTCTGGCCTCCTTTTGTCCAGGTGAAGCGAGGCATTGCAGTACAGCAGAGGAGTCGTACATGGGAGGTTAGCATTGATTTTTGTGTTAACAAAGGATAAGACTCCACATAGGTGTATAGATTGTTAAAGTGTCCATCTGCCCATATCCATACAAGCATGTCTACGGTCTGTTTTTTTTCTTTCTCTGCAGTATGTCAAGGATTTAAGATATATATTCAGGTGAAGGTTGTGGTTTTGGATGTATATAGAAAAGGTAAAACCATACAGTGTTGTGCTTCAGGCCAACAGATCTTCAGGCTTTTTAAATATAATTATTAATGGGCATTATTTTCCCCAATGTAACCACGCAGTAATTCTTTTTTGGACACCTGTGGACAGCAGAATAAGGTGTGAACACATCAGTGACATGTTAACATCCAAATAAGCTGTTAGCAAGTTAGCTAGCCAAGCCAACAACTCAAAGACCAATATTCACTTTACTTTTAACTCTGTTTTTGGTCTCCACCACCCCTGGAAAAAGTATGTGATTCTGTAACTGTTAAATGCCCCACTATGTATCAAGTAGAGTAGGGTAGGTGTATCACTGTCAGGCTTTCACAAAATGGCAGCCAATAACCCTATAGCACGACACAAAAGCACAGTTCAGGTGCAGGAACGGGGTTTTAATGATCAAGCAGGGGGTCAAACCAGGTGGTCAATAAGGGCAGCAAACAAATGCAGGAGGGGGAAGGCAAAAAGGAAAGTCAAAAAAGGCAGGTCAAAAAACACATACAGGCAGAAGCAGGATCAAAATAACAGAATGCTGGAGAGCTTAGTTTACACACTAGACAATCTGGCAGAGAAGTGAGGGAATGTAGCGGCACATATACTGAAGGGCTGATGAGCTGATGAGGAGCAGGCGAGTGTGGGGGTGGGGCAGGCCAGGTGAATGGAATCAGCAGGCGGGGGGGTGGCAGAGTCCGAAATGAACAGGAAACAGACAATGAAAAAAACTAAAGCCTGGCTGAAGTTGTGACAATCGCAATTCACTGATAGCAGTGTTTCCGCTCGGATTTTTTTCAGCAGCGGGGGCAGGCCAATGAAAGGGGAAAATAAGTCCACCAAAGCAGCAATCGGGGCAAAATGTGACACTGAAGTGCATCAGTGCACAACATCGAACATGCGTGTTGAGGATCTTCACTGGAGGAGTAAAAGCCCTTAAAGGTCTTTAAATTGCAACTTCATGACATGTCATGAAATTCTGTCGGAGCGGCGGCAATCATTTGGACACCAACTGACACAATGTTAGTGAGAACAGTGACAGTGAACCAGTTACGGACCATAAAAAAACAAAAACAATGAACACAACTGCTTGAGAGGATGATAAGAGGATTCTATGCTTTTCTCTGGTTGATATTATTCTAAATGTTCAGAATTGGTAGAAGCATCCCCGCTCTCTGTGCCCGGACTAACATCAACCTGGTGGACATCCCAGTCCGGTGTTCACTCGCTGCTTGGCATGCAGGAATTACAAAAGGTCCATTGGTTTGGTTAAGATTTTTTTGACAATGTGCTCAGACGCTACAGGACAAAAAACAAGGTCCTGTCACGTCATGTGATTCCTCATGATGTTGAACACCCACAATGATGTAGGGGCCAATCATGGTAGCTGACTGTGTACAAAGCGGTTGGACAATGTCAAACTGTATCTTTTTCTTCGAACAGTAGCCACCTAATACCGAGGCCGACACCTTTCAGTCCTGGCAACGTGAGGGACGAGCAGAGAAATGAAGATGTTCATCATTTCCCCTTAGTATTTTTCCATCCGACATTTTCGATCCTTCATTGCGATTCAATAGCTTAACATGTTTAGGAGCTGTTTGGGGAAAGGCAATACGCTGGACGGCAAACACAAAAGCCGTTTCGCGGCACATTGACTGAAGGCATAACCTCAGTCCACAAGATAATTGTCTGCTGAGGCAAATCGATGCCTCAGATCAGAATTGAACATTCTGCTTGTTTACAACATCTATCATTGGCTCTTATCAAGTGTGATCAGAGCAATTTTCCCTCCCTTAATATAGGGTTTGATGGGACGAAGAAAAGCTCAATTCTCGGAGAATTGGAAAACACATTTCTCGCGCTCCGTGGTAACTAAACTGTCAGCAGATAAGAGAGTCCATAGTATCAACTCGTGGGTAATTCATCTTACAATTGCGCCGTCGTGTTTTCACTCGGAGCTGCTTGGAAATATTGTTTGAGGCCTTTGCTCGAATGTTCACACAAAAGGGAAAGTGTGGGAAAAAAAGGAGGGAAATGTGGAACCCAAAATGTGCAGCGTGCTCTCTCTCGCTCTCTCTCAAATTCTCTCAACTTATGTGTAGTTGTTGCTTTAAAAACAAAAACCAGATTTGTACGCTTGTGTAGACTATTATCTGCAGAGGGCCGACGAGCCGCTCGTCCTCAGGCAGCTCTGCAAACTGCTGCAGACAGTAGCGTGAGGTGAGAGAGCAGTGTAGGCCACTTTGTATCATGTCAGCGCTAGCGGTTCGACGCCATCTCCACAGTGTCCCTTGTCACCAATCACATCCTCTTAAACCACCCAGGGAGCTTGACACCCCCCCCCCCCCCCAACACACATACACAAACACACACACACACGTACACACTCCCTTATCTGTCAATGCTGCTTAAATAATGTAATTAATGACTTAATTAACATTTCCATAATCTATTTTAATAAATCTAACACGGCATAATGAGAGTTTTCTAACCTCCAGGCAGTGGCATATAAAAATTCACAGTGCAGCGCCGCATGGCCAGGGCACCGTCTCGGCGCCGCGACTCCTGACATGACGGCGGAGGGTGGAAGGAGAGGGCGCATATTGTGTGACAGCCCTCTGGAAAGCAGTTCGAGCCTGACAAACGTCATGTGACTTTGTGAAGCTGTCCAATAACAGAACCTGCGACGAGGAGGGGGAGGGCAGCGAAGAAACCCCTTTTTTTTCAAGGTTTTCAAAAATTTTGTAAGTTTGTAAGCAGACTGCAGATTATACAGAAATGAGCCTGGGCACAATTCTGGAGGTCTCCTTTGACGTTGTTTTGTGTGGAGTTTGCATGTTCTCCCCCGTGTGTGCGTGGGTTCTCTCCGAGTTCTCCGGCTTCCTCCCACAGTCCAAAGACATGCAGAATGGAGGTTAGGTTCATTGGAGACTCTAAATTGACCGTAGGTGTGAATGTGAGAGTGAATGGTTGTCCGTCTCTGTATGTGGCCCTGTGATAGGCTGGCGACCTGTCCAGGGTGAACCGCGCCTCTCGCCCAATGTCAGCTGGGATTGGCCCCAGCCCCCCGCGGCCCTTAAACGGATAAAGCGGTAGACGATGGATGAAGAAAACTAAAAAGAAGAATGCTACAGTCCGTCTCTCAATGCTCTACAACTTCTCTACTCTGTCTGTGGCACTCGGCCTCGGGCCCACTTGGGTCCTACTGGAAATCTGTTAAAAACAAGCCACAAATATGAAGTTTCATTCTGAAAAGTATCAGTAATTTCGTCACACGGGAGAGAGACAATGGTGCATTTGTCGGGGACTATTGTCAGTTGAGGATTGATGCACATTGATGTTTTTGCTGTTTTGCAGTATCGACAGCAGCAGGACGTTGTGTCGGGGATTGAGTTAATTAATCCTACAGCGTAATGAAGGACACCGTCACCCTGCAGTGCAGTGATGTGACTCGTGGGCTCGCTGAGCGTTTTGAACAGCAATGTGACTACGACACGGAGGAATAAGACAAATCAAGCTCTGACCGCGCAGACATTATCTGTTAGTTGAAAAATTTCAGTACTGATTTTTTGTTTTCAAACAACTTCCTACTTCGTAATACTGGCAGCCTGATCCTTTAAAAAACAGGATTCCTCCTCTTTAGCATAACTCCCACAACCCTGCTGGAAGGAGGATTATAAATAATAAATCATTAATACAACAGCACCAAGAATATATCTTTTTTTCTATACCATACTTTTAGTTAATACGTTTTTTGATCAAAACCGTCTACGTTACCCATGAAGCAATGTGACCAATGTTATTTCAGTTTGAGATTCACGTGTGTTATGCTGGCGGTGGCCAGCCTGGGAACTGTTCAGACTGAAACAGAGATGCCCCCACCCCAATTTTTGCAAAGATTTCAGCCACAGCCAATGGTGACTCACGTGACGCAATTCAGTCGATTTTTCTGCACCTCCCTCCGGAGCCAAAAAAGAGATTACACAACTATTTTTCACCGATGCAGTGGTACACTGTGACACCTGCAAACACTTTGATGTGTCAAACCAGTGGCGTTCCATTTTTGGAGAAACAGAAGAGATAAAAACGGGACTGCACTGGATAATACATTGACCGTGAAAATCGGAAATATGCTATTGCAGTCAAAATAGAACTTCAACTTAAATCACATTTATTGAGAAACCGTTTTTGGAAGGAATAGTACTTATGGGAGCTGACAACCCCCCCGTCATTAGAAGGGCATCACGGCAAGAATACACAATGCAGGTGTGACACAATTTAAAAAAGTCATTCCCAACTGTTCACTTGTTCATCTTTTTGTCTGATAGTGCCTGTTTCAGAGATGAACAGGGTGAGTGGTGGGCAAGAGACGAGGGGGGGGGGGACTTCCCTCAACCCCCACGGGGGGCTGAAGAGTGACTGAGATGCACCCTGACAGGGGGCAGCAGGAGGCTGGCACATCCCAGGCAGCACAGGCACCATGGGGCATGAGCCCGCGAGGCCCACTGATCCTAATAAGGGCACCCACCGACCGTCCCACTGCACCAGTAATGATTTTAGCATCAGTTGACAGCAGAGCTGTTTAGTGCAGTAGGATAACTCCGCAGCCAAACAGACCGAATGGACAGTATTTCCACCGCACGATGACGGTTTGTCCTGCATATATCCTAGAATGCTTCTCAGCTTTGATGATTCGAAGCAACATAATGATTCTACTTTGTTCCTTTTTAATGTTTGGCAGACATTACCAGTGTTTGTATCTGTGACAGTGTGAC
This sequence comes from Scophthalmus maximus, assembly GCF_022379125.1. Classification (NCBI taxonomy): domain Eukaryota; kingdom Metazoa; phylum Chordata; class Actinopteri; order Pleuronectiformes; family Scophthalmidae; genus Scophthalmus; species Scophthalmus maximus. Next base: position 21,351,208 of record NC_061527.1, read on the forward strand.
CGTTATCACGACGACATACCTGAAACCGCATTCAAGTCAAACAACGGGCGAGTACCCGCGGCCCGAGATCTGCCGCGAAGGCGGTTCGTCCGCTGGAGCCCTGCCGAACGTGTGGTAAACAAACCGATTTCCCGTCATAAAATTACAGCTCATTACTGGCGCGGATGAAGGGGCTTCAACAACATAATGATGCAGAAGCACATTACCAGCACAACCATATTTATTAATTACCAGTTCACTAGCCACATTCCTCGCGAAGGGTGGTTAATGGGGGGAAAAAAGAAAAGTTACGAGACTTGTAGCGTTAATTACAAACAGCTTTCTCGTCTTAGATAAGACAAATACGGCAGGAGGAGGGAGACATGTCGAACACAAAGTTTTAATTTTACTGTTGGCCTGAAAAGAGACTGGAGGCTGACATCACTTACTTGCATCATATCTTAGGCAGGGGAGTCCAAATCACAGAATCCAGTCGATTAAGGTCAGCCTAGTAAAGTCAGGCTTGAATTCTAACCTGACTGGGATTGCGGGCATCATCGATCATTTATAAAGGCTAGTTTTGCTTATTATATTGCAACCAATGTTTTTTGACTTATTATTATAATGCATAAAACATTAAATGTCCAGATTGCCCCAAATAGTTTCAGACAGACGGACGAATGGGTACTTTATATGTAGTTATTTGGATAAATATGTATTTGTTTTGTGACACACCTGGGTGATACATAAATATAACATACCTGTGTAATGTCTTCATCCTATATTTGGATAAAAATACTGTACTAAAATCCTATGGCCGGCCCTGAAACCGGTAAACTCCTCACTGATGTGCAGCCTGATCGAGTCACTGCATGAGGGCAATCATGGATTACGCAACCTGTACCAGTAATCTGATTACAGTTTTCGTCACATGTTGCCTTCTAATCACAGAGTAGATATTGTTTGTGCCAGGAATCTAATGTATTATTTACAAGGTTGATGTTAATAAAAAACAGGCTGTTCATTTACTAATGGTTTACAGGACTGCAGGCATTGTTCCAATTAGCAATATCAAAATGGGAAAGAAGGCTAAATGAAAACAAGAGGGGTGGGGGGTGGGGGGGTGTCACGGGTCAGACGACAACATGTTTTCAGAGATGACTATTTGTGTGGCACGGATGCTCGCCGCTTCTTGTTTTGAAAGTCACGTAAAAATGAGATATTTCTTTGAAATATCGTTTGCATTTGTAAATTGAAAACACCTCTTGAGTGGACAGACCGCCATCATGGTTTTAATCATAATCATCAGTATTCTGACTGTGTTCGCCAAGTTATGGAGAGAGCAGATCAAGGGTACTTCTACTCTAAGGGTACACAAAGGTTAATACAGAGTCACAAAAATGTAAATACTCACTTGATGAGCATGATCTCCGTCAGCAGACCGAAAGAGGCTGCCGCCACTTTAAAGGTGCTGGGAGGCGGAGGGCTGGTGAAGACGGTCATCATGTAGTAGACGGCAAAGGGCACCAGACCCAGCAGGGCGAACACAGAGATCAGCACGAGCCACGTCTGCCACTGGAAGCCAACCGACCGCCACGGAGAACTCCACTGGAGCTGGTACTGCACAAGAAGAAAACAACAGCATGCAAGAGTGGGTCCTCATGATTTCGCACGGTCACACTGTTTTCTCTTCAAATCAAAATGGCTCTAGTTTAAAGATGTAAATGAAATTAAAGCCAGCGACAGAACGGAGGGGTCGTAGGGGCGTTGGCATTGTGGTTCCAGAAGCGGCACTGTGGGTTCATCCAGTCGATCGCCATCTAACCACATCATCAGGTCCAAAACTTTATCCAAACTCTACTTTGTGTTTAGTCGACATTAGCACGTGGTCATTCTAATTGGCTCAACTAAGATGGTAACCATGGCAATCATTTCATGTGCTTTCAGGATCAACAAAGTAGAGCCGAGCATGTTAACCTGAAGACTTAAGTATTTAGCTCTAAGTACAGCATAGCCGTAGATTCTTAGCAGGCGTTTAGACCAAAAACAGCAGTGATTTTTTTGGGGGGTGTGTTGCTTCAGGCGTACGATCAAATGGGATCCAGGAAGTGGAGTTCAGGTAACAGATCTGTGAATCTGAAGGCTTATCAGGATGACACAGGATCTCACATCTAGAAAAATGATTCCATCTAATGGAAACGCGATGTGCACACAGGGATCTAGAAGGAATGTGCGCTCGCACATATTTGACCGGCCACTGTGGCAAATCTTGATCCCTCTGTGTTGGCACGGCCTCTGATTTGTCGTATGGGCCTCGTTTCAATGAGTGAGGAGGTTGGTTTTTTTTCATGCAGGGCTAAAGTCTGTCTGATACAGATAACTGTTTTTAAAGTATTTTACTGGAAATAAATATGCAACTATGTTGACCGACTGCATAACAACAACTGTAACAGCTGTGTCAATCTCATTCAGGCTTGTTGCAATTAATATCTGATGTTTTTTTTTAATGGAACAAGCTCTAGTTTTGAAGGAAGATGACGTAACTGTTCTTACTCCCTCCTACAAATCTCTTGAGTGGTCGACTGTGTCTTCACCGGGCTGAAATAGTTCCTGATCAGAACAGCACCAGACCTATTTATACTACGTAACACACAGGAGTTGTGAGCAGGGAACTTTTACGGTGTGGAACCAGGCGATGACATTTCTTAGTCCTGTTAAAATCTGCGCCAACTGCGGAAATATTTGGGCCAGCTAATGTCTAAATGTGGCGAATAACAGACACTGATAGCACATGGGGTCATATTTGTGTTCTACTGTAAACTAGTGCAGAGTCAATCTCTCCCAGATGTGTCCATATTTCATTCATTAAAATAATTATATTTTTATTACAATGAGTTTTCCAATGCAAACCCTTATGTTCAGGGGTGTAGCACCAAATTCTGGGCCCTATACATAAGCAGTCTCTGCCCCCCCCCCCCGGTCCTACGCCCATGCTTGTGTTACAAGATATGCACAATGGTGACCAATGGCCAAATCGTACTTGTAACAGTTTTTCTGAGTCTAGTGTTTTTCCAGTTAAAACACAAAACAAACAAACACTGAGCAATGAAGCCAAAAACCAAAACAGGACAAATTTTCGTATTTGGAAATCGTGGTACAAGGGAGAGAACACTAAACCACATTGTTGGAACAAACTTAATAAGTAATGCAACCGCACACCTGCTCTGTACATTCAGACCTTTTTTACACAGACACACACACACACACTCACACTCACTCACACACACACACACACACACACATCGACATTGAAAAGCACATAAATATGCACACAGTCCCCGACCTAAAAACACCAAAGCATGCATACAGTCATCAAGTCAGCATGCAAACACTGCCCTTAAATCCTCACCAAACATCGCCTCGCTCTGGAGACACACCAAACCACTTGAACAGCGTTTGATTAGTGTCTGGAATTCATCTGCAAATGCACACTCGCCTTGTCCTCTTTCATGGCTGCTATTCATTAATTAGATTCTTTGTGCAACTGAGCTATCCTCAGTGTTTAAGGTTACATCAGGCCCCAGTAAGTGGCTGCCTGATAACAGAATGCATCCATCTTCATTACTCAGCCCCTTTCTGCCTCGGCCTGCTCCTCCACAAGTGAGCTATGTCGGGGAGGTTCTAAAGGAACTGATCCATTTCATTGCATTCGGTTCCTGAACTTTTGCCTCCTTTGATTTTGGTCGCTCTGATTAAATTACCGGGTTGTGGTTTCCAATTCATATCGGTTCCTTTGTGGTTATTTCGCCCCCCTTGAGGAGGATCAGTGGTGTGGCCAAATGAAAAACAAACACCTTTTTTTGTGTCTTTAGATCTCAAACAGTTTTTTATGAATGCATGACCTGTCAGATAAAAATTACAGCTAATGAAAATTTTTAATCCTGTTTTAATGTCACACATCGCGTCCTCCTGGACAAATTGGTCTGGGCCATTGCAGCCATGCAAGTCAGTCAAAATGGTTATCATTCAAATGAATCCGGTCTATCAAACATCCTGAACATTTCTGGTCGGTTTTTTTTTAACAGGACTTTTGACAATGCAGAGCTGTAGATCACAGTCAGGTCATTACATTACAAAAATCCATTTCAATTCATTTGGAACATGGCAACTACGAATTCAGAAAATGATTAAAACTAAAATTGGATTTCTATCAAGGTAATTATTAAATTAATCAAGTGTATAATTCAAAAGCTGATGTTTAATACAATTTATAAATCCTCTTTTGCATTTGGTTGCATAATGCAAAGGGGTTTCTCACATGTTTCTGCTGGTGCATGGGCTTTCACACGGAGAGAAAAACTGTAAGCTTATTCCATCCCGTTTTTTGCCAAAGAAAGCTCAGAGATTCAGATAAATGTCTTCACAAACCAAAACACCTGTTTTCAATCTTAGTGGAAATATGAATAGACTCAAGTCCCAAGGTAACAACAGAGGGAATGTGTTGCCACACAGTGAAGGCTCTCTTTTGTTATTCAGGGAACGAACCTGGTAACACAAGCTTTAAAAATCAGGACTGAATGTGGTGGTCAGTGCTCACCCTTTCTGGCGACTGAGAGGAATTGAACACAATTTGGTGACAATCCAGAAAAGGCCCGTTTTGAATGAGGCTGTTAGCGTCACATCGATCAGCGAGATCCCAGCTTTTTGTCATTTCAAGGTCAAGCCAGTTTGAATCCGGTTAAAAGTGGCTCAAAATGTTTATTGCATTCCCTCCACCGAATGAATTATCTGGGAAGAAGCAGAGTGAAGTAACCACAAGGAGACCATCACATCTGTCTTGTCACGTGACTCTGCATGGAAGCAGGTTTTTAGTATTTTGGAGGCGAATGGTTCAGTGGAAAAAGGAGACACAAAGGTCCATCTATTCCCAGGAAAGCATGATTAAAGACACACTATATGAGGATATGTATCACAGGCCTGGCAGACCTACCTGCCCCTTTTTGGTGAGGAACCGCGTCTCGTCAGGAATTACATTTGCTCTGAACCTAATCTTAAATTCAACTAACACGTGGTAATCCAAACACCGCCCTGAGAAGCAAGCTATAACTTAAAAAGTCAACACCCCATACATTAACCATTGGTTAAAATCACAGTGTTAATTACATCCTGATGTTTTATGACTATGACCTTTAAACACTATACCAATCAATCAATACAGGAGGGAGGAAGCCTATTGGGAATATTTAGATCCACAGATTCTCAAAGTAGGGCACTATTTATCCAAACACAATCATTATTAATAGCCGGACAGTCAACCCAAATACATTCTGCATATTTTCCACATTACCCCCTCTCCCTTTAGAAGTACAACTACCACGTACACATTGTCCAGCGAGGAGATAATTCATTGAGCTGAGCTGCCACATTAGTACAGCAAAGGGGATGAAGGGACAAGTACAATATTATCCTCGCTCCATCTGATATGAAATGAAACACCGACGTTAATAAAGTTAATGTTTAAGTGTCATTTTTTTTCTGGGTGAAACTAACTGCAAACAAGAAAAAAAGATATGGCATGCCATAGTTACATGAACAGCTGTATAATTTTTTTAAACTTTAATCCTCTTTATTTACCCCTTTTGAACTTGGAGTTTTAGGACGTTGGCTGTTTACAGTGATAACAGTTACAGATACCACCAGAAAAAAACGAATTAATTTATAAAACAACGTGCCCTTGATTTTAGATGTAAGTAGACAAGAGCTGGCCTGCCATTTATTTTGGCAAGTGAGCGTCACTTTTGCTAGCTAAAATCACAGATGTTGCTAGCAGATTATACAGGTTAGCTGGCCAGCTAATTAAGTAAATGTGAGTTGCGAAGAAATTTAATCTCTGGCTAATTTCTTTTTATTTTTTTTAAACTCACCCATTTGAAAAGAGAATACTGAAGAACATTTTATATAGTTTGTTTTTGATGGTTACAGACAGTATTTATATAAAAGTGCTGTACTGAGGCGGAAAAAAAGCTAGCTAAAGCTAATCTGTCAGAGGCTATAAAACTCAGCCTGGATGCTAGATATAGAAAAATGTTTGCTTTACACTTTAGCTTTTCTATTGACAAACAATATAGTTCATTGTTACAAGAGAACAGACTTTAATATCTAAGTCAAACTTCCCCAAAATCTATGAAAGAGCATGATATAGATACTAAAACCTAAATTCTGCTATAGGCCTACTATTGCTGCATTCCATTATAACTAGGACCTCAGAGCTCGGAACTTGGAAGTCGGGGGTTATCGTTCCATTGTAATCTTGGAATTTGGAATTACTTGCCTCCGATTGCAACTGGAATGCCCCTCCGAGTCCAAATTTTGACTCGGGAAGGTCGGAGACAATTCTCCACCCAGACTTCCGACCTCGGAGCTCCGAGGTATAACATGTCTTTGCAATCTTGCTGTAATCTATTTTTGTTAATTACTGTATGCCTTCAACTGGACTAAATGAAACTGTACTAATTCGCTATCAGCGAGAACAGTCGCTAAAATATTTAACAACCACATAATTCTAGGAGGTGTACCTGCTGCAGTGGAGATCTGGGTTTGTTTTCCTACAATGGCTCAGTACTTAGTAACCTTTCACTGGTTATTGGTGTATCGACTAACTTAAGTTAGATCTCCCAACACAAAATCAACTGTGTAATGTGGAAATGCCAAGCAGTTCCTCAGACAGTCTCCTGTGTACAAGCTGCTTGTTTGCGAACAACAGGAATGAAGTTCTACCGAGAAGGACCGGACCAGAAAGTCTATTAACTTATTGAGATTAAAAGCCTGATGCCTTCCCTCCCACACATCCCTCCGTGGGCCCTTCCCCCCAGCCGGCATCACACCTCCAAAGGAGAAAGGTGATTGATGAGAGCCATCAGGCAGCTTGGAATCTCTTTTCTCATTAGGCTCCTTATGCATCTAAGTTGTTTCAACACACACACACACACACACACACTGCGGAAGCAAGGCAGGGGGAAGGGAGTGAGGGGGTGTCCATCCTCTGACTTTTTTAGAAGTACTCACACTAAAATATTTACCTTGTACATTAATCTCTGCAAAATTAATTTCCCATTATACTTTCGCCAAGAGGGAAAAAAAAACAACTTTTTTTTTTTTTTAAATTGAGAAGTGTGCTTTCCACTCCCTACTCTTCATGCTCAGTGGGCTTTCTTCTCTTTGACTCACTCGTGGGACTGCTCGAAAATTAATGTCCCCGAGGGAGCGGTGTTTGGACGGTCGGGGGTGGATCCTATCATCGACCACTGAGGCTCTCTGGAGGAGGGTTAGCTTGAGTGGTTAAAAAAAGGAAGGGAAAGAATGTTGCATATGCATATCCCTAATGAAGACAAACACATTAATGGGAGTGCAGGGCAATGTTATGTACTAATTGCCAACGGGCAGCAGCATTACTGTAATGTGCTGCTGACTGTATCGCTGCAAACCGAGTGGGGTCCTTTTCTATTCAGATAAATAACCTCATTATACACGAGGCAATAACCAAGATAAACAGTCAGAATCAATACCGTACATCGAAACAATTTACTTTGTCCTCCATCTGATTCCTGTTCACTTTTGTATTGCACGTTTTCAAGTCCTCTGAAAAGTTTCAGACGCAGCGCTCTGGATCAGTTGGACCAACAAAACAACGCAGCGTAAATAAGGAATAATCTTTTGTCCGTCAGTGGTTGTGAAATTAGAATTGCCCACTTGCGAACCACAGCCTCTGTGTCGATTGCGACGCAGTCAAAGGAAAAGATATCTGCTAGGCCTTCCTGCACGGCACTAATGTTATTGTAACATATGATATTTACCACTCCGTAACAGACGTGCTGCACTGTTGGGAAGCGGCGGCACTCTCTCGTACTGTCAAATAAATGGCATTCCCGAAACTAAACCCCGTCTAGTGTAGCATATGTCTCCACCATGACTCGAAATTTACATAATCACAGACATTACACAGTGTTTCCCACAGGTTGAGCATCCACTCGTGGTGGTGGGTGGCATGGTGTGTCACTGATGTGCATCAGAGGACTCATGTAGTTGAGAGGGGGCTAATATGGTCCAGGTTATTTTCTGAAGCTACAATTTACAGAGGTCCCCTTAACTCCTCGCATGCCTCCTTTCAGTAGAGAAGCCTCTAGACCCAACTCAAATGGATTTGCAATTCACAACTCAGACAGGTGTGTGGCCAAAAATGAGTAAGAGTCATAAGTGGTATCTGAAGAGTTTGGAAGCTTGGTGATTGTGTGTTTTTAGATTGTTGCAGTTATGGGTTATGTTAACACGAAGGCCCGATTCAAGCCTACCTCATCAACTGTTTTGGTAAGCTGCCAGGTACAATGCCAGACTCACCGCGGTGATTTCGGTACAGTGACTATTTGCTGTTTCTTTATTTGCATGTCTTCTATGTGGATCAATTACTGGTTTGGTCATGTGTGCAGCCATCAAATGCACACTTAATAATCTTCCACTGACTTTTTTTTTTAAAAATGAGTCGCAAGGAGAAGTTTTAAAACCACACTTGGAGCTAATGTTGGCTTACTTAAATCAGTTGTCATTTAAGCCGGCAACAAAACAAAAGGTCACAGGGTAAAGATGATAAACTTATTTTAACTTATTTTTTGTCTGTTTTTTAAAAATATTACAAGAATTCAAATATGCACATCCTCCCCGTTATTTTGTAAATATCTTTTGAGAACAGAAAGACTGACAGACACATTGACAGTCACTTTGTGGATTGTCTATTGTGGCTGTGTGGCTCCTTGTGGGAAAGTGTATGACAGTATGAGGGGATGTGCATAAGTGTGTGCGAGGGAGAGGGGAAGACAGAGAACGCATTGTGTGAACCAGTGTGTCAGAGAGGGGGGAGAAAGAGGAAGAGTTTGTGCGTGAAGGTTGCGGTTTTGGTCATCTGCCATCGGATAAGATATCCTGACAAGGCAATCAGAGAGAAACAAATTCTGCAGCCACGCGGGTTCAACTCTGTCGTTCCTCACCCTGATGAGCTTTTGAGAAATGGAGTGTGGTTGAAATTGGTTTTGTATGGGAGGCTTCATATCTGTCTCTTGTCAGGATTATTGCCACCTGTCTTCATTGGCTGCAAAGGTCTGTTAATTAATCTGCCTCTCCTCCTTCGTTTTTGGCCGGTGAGGAGGGGGGGGGGGGGGGGGGGGGGGGGGGGGGGGGGGGGGGGGGGCACTGGTCTGTCAGGTGAACGATTCCAAATAAATACACATCTAATATCGTCCAAGACCACTGTGATGTGAGGCAACATCTCTAATCACTATCATTAAAATAATACATCATGTCTTTCCTCTCTAATTTTATGAGTGAAGCACTTTAATTGGATATTTAATATAATTCGGTTAATGAAAGTCATGGGAAATGCTGTTTGAGGGACACTGATATCTCTTGCGATCAACGAAGCTGCAAACAGAGCTCTTCAGATATTCTCTTCTGAGATAATGTCTGTCTTTATGAGGGAAAATGTTTGGAGCAGAATATTAATGTATATGCAATGTGCCTCGCGCTATAGGAAGGTGGTCCCTGACAAGACACGTCAGCTGATATTAGTAAAGGTAAGTGGGAGCATGCAGGTTAGCATGTGATCCAGCATTGATTCATTTGACATGGGGAGATTAATATGCCACTGGATATCCATGCCAAGCTTATCAGAGCAAAAGTGTTATTACACAACCATCAGCGGTGATGTTCTAAATGAGCAGGGGGAAACTGATTTACTAGGCCGGAATACTGCGGGACCTGAGGCAGGGAAAAAACAGCTCGGTGGACTCCTTTCTTTTGTTGCGCGAGGCCCAATCGCAATCCCACAGGAACTTGCCATTGGCCTCGGCCCCTGCAAAGTGTCAAATTGATCAAGTGCTAGCCGGGATGGTCTACTGCAGAGTGTCTGCACCTGTGCATTCCTCCAAGTGTTGAGATCCCGGTGGTTCTTGACGTGGAGTTTGAACTTGGCCCGCTGTTTGCAACTCAGGCGTACCCAGACATGCCTGGCTGAGAGCAGCTTGTGTTGTACACACACTCCTGTCACTCTCTGCTGTTACTTTGGAATGTAAACCACCAGTGTCACATCAGTGTGATATACCGGGGGGGGGGGGGGGGGGGGGCTGTGCTTTTTTCCCCTTTTTTTTTTGCAGTGCAGGTGCAGTTTGGGGTGCTGCATTTAAAGTGCTGTAGCCAAGTTACGGCATGCAAATGATTCCAAAGCACAAGAGTTACTTGGACTCAACTCCATGCACAATAAAGTTTTCTCTTTCTTTACAAGTCTGAACAAAGAAAACCATCAGATAATGTTTATTACACGTCTCCCCTGTGAATGCATGCCACGGTACTCTTAATCAACGGCACTTTTACATATGTTTGATTAAAGCAAAAATGAGCTGTTGTTTCTCCAAGGACATCTTTTTATGGGAAGAATACTTTTTCATTTAGCAGATGCTTATGTGCAGAACAGTGTTGTTGCCGCCCACAGGTATAATCAACCAGAAAATTAATAATCATTCTGCAGGACTACAATAAATCATTATGCTTTGGACAATTAATAATGGAGGCGAAGCTTGGAAGCTTGTCTGATTACAATAGTTACGATGCATATCATCAAGATTTAAATTTAACATTTCACAATGGAATTTCAGACACCAGTGCACTTTACTGATGTTTAAATTTGGTATTGGGGCGGGTCACAGAGGTTGGGGGATAGGGTGTTTATCTCAATTTACACCTCTATCCAAACCGCTATAACAAAAATCCTCTTTTTGTAGCTACATATTTACCGTTCATGCACAGTAAGAACATGATTGACTAGTGATTAAAGGAAAATAAGTAGAAGTAAAGTTCTTTATTTAAGCCTCTCGAGCAGCACATTCTATTTTGTTTAGGGTAAAATTATGTGAATAGAATTACATTCTATCCCTACCTTGGATGGTTGATTGTTCAGTTGTTCAGTCATATAGAAAGTCATAAAATGATTTGTGCAATGTTTTTTCTACATTATTTTCATGGTGGCCATGACCCACTGTACAACAAAACAAAAAAACTTTTTTATTGTTTTACCAAGACAAAGGTCTGGTAAAAGGATGGTACATTAAGATGTCCCCCAGGGAATTTGTTTGGGTCCACTCCTCTTTTCTTTGGTAAAAGCCACTTAAATATGTTTTGCTGTGGTCGATGTTTTATGCGTCTATTATTATACTGTGAGTGATTTTAATAGTATTTAATTGTGTGTGGAAAAATAACATGCTTGTCATACATGCTTAAAATAGGAAATAAACTATGTTCAAGTGTGATCTGTTAACTTTGTTTTGAAAAAATTAACAGTTAAGAATTTATATTCATTTTTTATAAAAGTCCTTTGAAGGGAGGCCTATCTACATAATATAGAAAAGCACAAGGAGAAATGTTTATCTCTGCAGTGTGCATGTGAAAATTAATTGAGATCACGCTATGTTTTTCTGTCTAAACCGTCTTGATGTGTTTGGTTTTGACGGTTTTTGTGGGATGTCCTAAACGGTGGTATTGTAACTGATTTATTTAGTGTCCGCCCCTTTACCACATTAAGCACACAATCAAAAATTGTATTTCACTCAGAAAGTGGAGGCTCCACTTGAAACCGTAGAAGTTATTGACAAATCAACAACTAATGGTGATCAAAACAAAATATAAGCAACACACTCCTAAAAAACAATCTTCATTTTTGGGCCTCTCTCTCTGACAATCACACCAATTATGAATAAGGCAATATTATTCTCTCCCTGACCTTAGTTTCACATCTAAACATACATACTTACACCACTATTTTTCCAGCACCCTCACAACCCAGGTGTGCAGATGTGTAACACTCTGTGAGGATAATTAACACCGGGTCCACTCAGTTTTGACATCCAGCTTTCAAGAGCCAAAGAAGAAACACTGAACACCATGAGGGTCCCATACCTGAGCGGGGTAGTCGGCTCATTGAGTGGACATAAACTTCCCCCACCTGACATGTGGTGGGAAGAGGATTATCTAAACACACTCAGCCTCGGCTGACTAACACTTTGTGAAATCACAAAGTAATCTCGAGGCACATTCACTTATGAGGCAGCTTGATGATCCCCGGCCAGTGATTTATTCATCCGAAGCACGTTGCGAGGCTATGAGAATTTGTCAAGTTAGAATCCTAATTAAAACTGTTAATCACAGATTCCTGTTTGTTCAGCACTCGAGTGAAATGAAAAATGTGATCAAATTATTCATTGCTCCCTTTTCAGACAGGTAAGTCAGCATAGCCCTGGGTGTCAATGTGCCGCAAAAGTTTACGAAGGCGTGTGAGGACTTTAATGCCTGACTTTTTAATTTACTTGATATATAGAAATTATAAGTTGACATCAACAATTTAACCACCTGATCAGTTTGGATTTATCTATTTATGTAGATCAGCAGAAGTTGAGACATTTCTGAAATCGGCTTCTGGCAAAAGGAAAGTATGCGGTGGACTGGATCAAAGTGCACGGCGAGAACTCACAGCAATGTGAAGCCTGTAGATTTATCACATGAAGAGGTAAAGTGACTGAGGAAATATCATATTACATATTTTCTCAGCCCTATCATTTCACACATACATTTCTATCCTGTCGATCGAATGAAATCTCCGACAAGTCACAACATTTTGTTGTCATATAGTCTTTGAGTCAAGCTCCTGCTAAGAGTCTGTGAGCACATGCAGCCCTCAGAAAAAAAACTAGAGTGATGATTGAATACGGGAAAAAAAATATTATTTTGCTTTGCAGTAACCCAGACATGTACAGTGCAGTCCTAGTCAAACCAACACACAACCGGCAAGTTAAACCCTCATATTGTTTTAATTTTTTTTAACAGACAGTTAGCACGAGGGAGTCGAGAGTCGGGGCTGAGCAACACAAATGGTTGTACCGCCGCCTGCTGAGAAGACCCCATTAAAAGCAATGTGGACACCAGCAGGCTGTCAACCTAAAGAGCACTAGTGGGCCCATTTGATGTACAGTAACTGCCTGATAACAGCTTCAAAAATGGATGAAATATATCATGAGACAGATGTAACAAGACTCTCCTCAGTGTGGCCTATGTATATTTGAGTTATGGTGTGAAAAGGTATTTGATTGACAAAAAGAAGGTATGTCAATCAGTATGATTTAGTGTCCTGTAAGCTCCATCTGGAGACACTAGTGGGACATTTAAAGATAGAGCCTGACTAATACAGTAAATCTGCCAGTTGATATTAACCTATCACAAATACCGCAAAAATACCCCCCCCCCCCCCCTTAAACTACTCCTTTCCTTACACTCTTTTTGCTGTGTAGAATGGGGCCCAGCGTTGTGATAATTTTTAATAAAAAACAAAACGTACAAATTAATAACATGCGCATGAAACCTAATGAATATAAACTAGTTTTTGATTAAGGGCCCCCTCCGCTTGGACTGAGATGATGATGGAGTACATGTCAGCCGATGAGTAATCAAAAATAAAAAATGCAGAAGAGAAATTCTTTAAATAAGCTTATAGTAATAGTAGTAGTTTATTTTGCAACTACAAAATGTCCTGAAATGTCTTGGTCGCAATTCTTTTCATCTTCACAAAGATGTTTAGTTCATCATGCATTTATATTCGAAAACCAAAATGTCAGACGACATATTGCTGTTAGTTTTGAACTCTCAAATATTGATATCAATTTCTGCCCGAAATATTAAGTTGTGGTTGTGGTTGAGAAGTGTTAGGTGGTGTACAAAATGACACTTGACATTCAATAATTGGCCAGTCTTTCACCAGGGTGAACTATTATTAGGGCCCGGGCACTGTACTGCTGTACTGTGGCGTGGTTTCATTCCTGGACCTGTCCAACCATATCTGTCATGTTTGATATGAGCATGGAAGTTAAAATCAGCCCATGAGACAATCAGGGTGATTAAAACACGGAATCTTTAAACTTCTTCAACTACTCAATAATCTGTTAAGTGACTGTTAGTTCTTCATTTGTCAAATAGCAAGTAGTGGAAGTCATGAATAAAAGTTATATACTTAAACTGTATTTAAACTGTATTTAAAATGCTCAACTGGTTGGCTAGAATTGGACAAGCGACAACAGTCAAAGTCTATCTGACCATAAATCAGCTCATGAAGAATGTCCTCTGAGCAAATGCCTTGTCAGCCCACTGGAGACGCTCCAGTTTTTCCACTTTAGGAAAAGCCGGGGTTAGTGGATAATGGTGAAGAATGGGCCTACTTCCTGCTCCTTTCACCAATGGAAACAGGCAAATCCGTCAAGCCGCGTAAGACGGGGCTTGTTCGCGGAAACTCTGCCTCGTCACTGCCATTTCTAATCAAACCACACACACATACTGTGACGCGTTACATCACGGAGGGGTGCATTCAACATGCAGTTTAATGTCTGTAATTTGACAGCACTTTTTTTTTCATCTCTCCCAACATGGGGTGAAAAAAAAAAGCCATTCCACTGAAATGTAAAAAACTAAAACAAATCATTGTCTAATTATTTTCTGAAAACTAGGAAAAATATTGAGCTGTGTTAGCCACAGCCCACGTGCAGCACAGGGGGGCAAGAACAAAAACCAAAAATCAATGCAGATCACAGCAAAAGATGCTTCTGGAGCTCATGTTGGTCTGTCAAGGTCTGGTTCCCACATCCTTTAGTGTGTAATAACATGCAGTCCCACAACGTCATTCTCAACCAGTCCACTGGATTCGTGTTTGTTTACCATTTTCGTTCCTGTAAGTGTCCACTTATGACTGATGATTGGTTAACACACGTTCAGTCATTCAGTAAGGAAGTAAATAAATTGGTGATTACCAGGAATTATCAGGTAAATTACTAAGATATTTGTGCCGTGGCTCTTATTGCAGGTTACTGTGATAATATGTGATGTTAGTGACGCATTTGAACTCAATGAGCTGAGACAATGGTAAATTGGCGGCACGTTAATTGATACATTGCTGTTATTTTCACTGATTTTCCCAATGGGAGGCTGCTGCTGATAGGCCCATACTGTGAGTTTGATATATTAATTTATTTATTCCTCGCCTTTTTGTCAAGGTAATGTAAGTGCTGAGCAAATGGAGGCATTTATTCTAAAGGCAGAAATTGTAAAATTAGAGTATATACACTTTAGACAGTGGTACCCAAAATATTTAGGTTGTAAAAACCTGAAATGAAACAAAGTCCATTTGTTACCCATGATCACTTTCTGATTGATTATGACAAGGTCAACCACAAAATCAATGAATACTTTGGTTCACACTGGTCTGTTTTAAAAAAAATAATTCATTTCTTGAACAATAACAATGTAATACAGCTTTTTACTAGGTACTGTCATGCTGAGTTAAGAATATGTTGTTGGTGTTGCTCCTGTTAAACCAAAGCAAATATTCACTCTTCATTAATTTCTTATAGTAAATGTCCATACGTGTTGTATTGTTGGCTGACTACAAAAATGACCTTTTTTGGGAATGTTCATCTTGGCATTCAATTGGAGTGAATAAACAGGGAGTGCGACAAATGAAAACTGTCTATATTGATAATGCACTCCTCTTAAAATCAAATATTTCTCTGGTTATTTTTTTCACAATTACGTTTGTGCAGGATAGAGAAACTCAAGCCTTTTGAGACATCACTCCGAGGATTTTCCTATAAGGAAAAAAGAACCAACAGTCCTTGCTAGACTGAGTTCCACCTGGGAAGAGAACTGCATCTTTTCCCTCCTGTTTTTTTTCGGGATGCATACCCAAAAATTCCCCAAAAAATATAAATTAAAATATATTTGGTGTAGCATATTATCTTGTTCATCATATTGCCATCCCTCACATTTTGAAAAATGTAGGGTTGAGGTTTTGAGGGAAATGTAAGTGAAACTCAAACGGAAATTCTAAACAAAGCATCTAATTGCTGGAATGATTTTGAGAGCAGCTGTCACTCAAGTCCTCTTCATCGGTGGCACATATCCTGCTCCTCTGTCAGCTGAAGGTTTTTCCGCCATTCATCTCCTGTCTGACAGCCCCAGTAGGTGAGTGGGCCCAACTCTAAAGGCCCCATCCAGACATAAATGCATAGCACTGGTGACCTTTAATTTCATTCAGCCTGTGTACAAATGACTTCAGCATAGCCCACTTAAGGAGAAAAAAGCAAGTGAAAGAAAAGTCTTTCAGTCTTTCAAGATTGTAGCTACTCTGGGTTTCGGCACACTGGCATTATCTACTCCCTGGCTTTAATGACTTCCTGCCGAGAGGAGCCACGGCGAGAGCCTTGGCAGTCAAGACTTAGAATAGCATTAGACACAAGGTTATCTGGGCATTACACTCACTGTAACATGCAATTAACTCCACTCCTCCATTTTCATTACACAAGTATTCATTAATGTCAATTTAATTTTATGCATTGTTCTACATGACCAAAGCCTGATTACGGGGGCCCTTGCACTCCAATATCCCACGTTAACTGGTGCCGGCCTCACTCGCAGCCCGACTAATTGCAATTTAGCCCCAGACAGCACCTCCCTCTTTAGGCTCTCCTTAATGGAGCAACTGATTCACAGACAGGTAACGATTGGAAAGACAAAGTGCCTCTCTCTCTGAATGGAAAACAAATGCACTGCCGCTAAGCTGTTTTCTTTGTGATAGCACCAAGGTCTGCCCTTTGTATTCAGAGAGGGACAAGAGGTAATATGTTTCCTTAAATCCTATTTGTCTTCAAATTCTATCTCCATATAGAAATACGAGGAGCCCATTAAATCCCACAGGAGTGTCTATGCAGCAGGAGCATGTGACGGACAGATAACTTAATTTGCCACGTCAAGATTATGCCATACGTAAGGTTTTCATTGCAAACTATCCAAAAATATTTTTTAAATGGTCTAAAGATATTGGAAAGAATACACTTCTGATTCGTTTTTTCCCCCTCTGTTTTGGCTTTGTCATGTATTCATAGCCGGAGTGCCTCCTACATCTTGTAAAAAAATGCGGGCCTCACCAGCTCTTTGTACCCGTGGTAATGTAAAGCAAAATATGTCAAAAGAATGGTTGAAAAGAATACACGTCTCATAAATTGCCACTTAGAGAGCAAGGTCAAAAAAAAAAAATATGAAGACCGATTGAAACAGCATGTCTCGCTCCTTTGCAGATCTACTGTACTTCGATGTCTCGTATTTCGTTTCTTTAACATAGAACTGGTGACAGGGAGCCAGCTAAAAACCAAAAGGCATAATTTTTCATGAATACAGTAAAGCTATGAGAGCTGGCATTATGATTGAGTTCAGCCCAAGTGGCAGCCCACGTGTCTTCGTCCATTGGTTTGTGAACTCTATGTAGCAGGCCACAAGATTGCAGTTATCGGCATCAATGTATATTTTGCACTATTTGTAGATTTTTGTTGACCCAACGCTACAACGCCATTTCAGGGATAGATCTCCTTGTTTGCCTCTATGCAATCGACAGTGTGCTCACAGCATTGGGGTAGAAAACATATTGTCACTATTTTCAAATAATGCTGCCCAAGGTTATTCACAAAGTGAGCTCGACGGAAGAGAGACATGGGGTGTGTGTGTCCAAGGTCAACTCATCGCACGGGATAAGATTGAAAACACAGTGTCAGCATACAAAAAAGCCAGCATCGTCTTGCCGTTTGCCTGTTTTTAAGGTTACGAGCACTGTTATGCTCACTGTGGCTATTGCATTTTTAACACTGGCACGCATGGAAATCTTGCTCTCCGGCAAAAAATGATAAATAGAACAACATGACACAATCCATCCAAAGCCCCCAGTCTGTCACCAATTCCCAAACTGAAACTCTAAACACATGTCAGACACAGAGCATGACAATGCTTGTAGATCATCCTTAAAGACACAACAGTGGGAACATGCCTCATCCTAAAACTGATGATATTGCTGCAGTTTCAATGCATGACCACACACACACACACACGCACGCACACACACACAGATAACAGACATTTTCCACCAATCATTTTTTGTGATTAATGTACTTTAAGGCCCCCCCCAAAAACACATGTTTATGTTGATTTCCCCATGAGGAAATTCTGTCCCATGGAGGAGCAAGGGTTTGCTAGTTTGGTTATTCAGCAGGTTGCCACAAAAAAAGATATTTATGCAGCTGGCTACAACAACGAATCTAGAGGGCTATATTCTGTGTCTACTTTTAGTCAGACTCAGAGATGGACATGTGGAATGATTCAGGTGTAATTTAAAGTTGATCTAAGATGCTTTATGAGCCTTGTTTGTCGTATGTTTTTCTTGTGCCACCTTCGGTGGGGGTGTTAAGTGCAGCATGAGCATGACCCCTCAGAAAGTTAAGGCCACAGTTGTGAGAATGTGATGCGCCGTGTTGCTTGTTCAAGATGCTCTGGTCAAGCTGGGGGTTAATTAGCCGCCGGAATATCCCGAGAGAGCATCGTTTTGAAGGGAAGTGTTCCTGTTCTTGGAGACATTCTTGTTGACTTATGTTGAACCATAATTTGCCAGGGACCTTGCCGAGGGATGACCTGAACCCGGGCGCTGTGTTGTCGCTGGACTGGATTGTCCCTTACAATTAACTTTCCTTCAAAACCAGTACAATTAAAAAATGTGATTATGCTCTGGTTGTTTCATTACTGTAGGTAAAATGCTCTGCACATGCAGAACAATCTCTCACTGACACAGGGTTTACGATACCTGGTGGGTGGAACAACCACACTAACATTAAAGCTCTTTTTAAATGTGGGTGGGGGTCTGAGACAGGAAGTTCCATTGGACGACGGACAAAATTAGCGACTGTTTGCTGATATATTTGTCATATCGTCTTTATATAATGTTTCAATTTCATGTTTACAGCTTGTTGGATTATTCCAAAGTGGCCAAATATGTAAATACTGTGGGCTTAAATAGCAAATTAAGATGCCTACAATTCATAATGTTAAGGGAAAAATGTTTATATTAAACTTCATGTTCACATTTACCATATTTATATGATAACATTAAACCATTCGTTTTACACAGACATGACAGTGTCACTGAGCTATATCAGTATTAACCACAAAATCCAGATTAGGATCATGGCAAATGGTTTTCAAGAAAATAAAATGCTGTATATGTGGAAATTTCTAACAGCTGGTAGTGCAAGTTGAAATGTCAGGGGAAAAAAAGAATTATTTCATCCTCTGAGGACTCTAAACCGAATATAATGGAAATCCATTCAGTCAATGTCCATTGTCAAGATATTTCACTGTGGGAAAATGTTGGATTGAGGGATGGGCAGACTGACATCAATATCCCTAGAGCCATGTTGGTAGCGTGGTTTAAAAAGGGCTATGACTGACCTTTCAGTTCCATCCGTCTGATGGTAATTAGGTGCTACAATCCCAGTGTTTATGAAAGTATTAACACAACAACTGTTAGGGCTTTTCCTCCCATCCTGCCTCCGTCCTCTACTGCATCTTTCACAGGGAAAAACTAAATCTAACGGCAGCGAAATTGTTTCACACTCTTGTCGGGAAAAAGCACCTCATGCATTAATGGTAAAATAAAATCATAAGCCACGAGGGATCTTTTTTTAATACACCTGACATGGAACACATGATTAAAGAGTGCAAATTTGCGGGTCACCCCGGGCCAATTGGACCTGTCTTTCATGCACTGATTCACATCAAAGACTCTCAGGCAAAACTCCTTAAGGCATACAGTATGTGATCAAAGCACCCTCCTCTTTGTGAATTCTATTTTATGCTTGTTGTACATATTATGTCTCAGCAAAACCATATATATATCTCAAGCATAATTGGGAGGGCATAAGACATTTTAATTCTTCCAGAACAATGTTTTGTGCAAAAAACAAGAAGCTGTAATGCAAGATAATGATTAATGCGCTTCATTGTTGATTGACCATTGAAATGACTACTCTTTCATTCGTCTGTGCAGCAGACTTTCTAAGCGGTAGGGCAGCAATTATTGTTCATTTTCAGACTGGGCATAATCAAGGCCTTCAAAGGGAAAAATTAGATAATAAGCATATAAAATATGAAATGAAAGAAACAGGCGACGAGAGTCTTCACTTGGAATAAAAGAAGATGTGATTAGCATGGCCAAAGGTTTACAACATTTTGTTTGAATATAATAGATATAATTACTTTGATGCTGAATTGAACTCATTTTATAACAATACATCAGAATGAGGTGAAATATGCCTTAATTATAAGATGTCTCTTTGCTTGGGCTGAATGCAGACCACATTGCACGTTGGCGTTATTTTTTATTACTTTTATTACCACAGAAAAGTCTTTTAAAAAGCATGATAATTACATTCATTATTATTTGGGCTCTGGCATCAACATACATTTACAAATTGGCAGGAGACAAAAAATACGTAGGTTCTAGATTATTCAACATGGATGACGTGTGTTTGTAATAGCTTCCACTGACCTCAAGAGACCCTCTGAGCTAATCAATAGGAGGGCTCTTCGTGAGGTTTGGTAAATTTGCCGCTCGCTCATACTTACACTGAATTCCTCTCATAGTCACAAGTGTGGCTCCATCCGGTTTAATGTTAACACTTCAGATAAGTTCTGTGTTTGCAAATGACCCACATAATGTTTGCTGCACTGCTTTTAAGACATATTTCCCTTCCTCAAGTACTGGTTTGGGTTGAATTAATGCAGACCTACTGCTACAAGGAAAGTCTATAATTGAAGAAGCTATTTTCCATAGCATTATGTTAGATTAAAAACCAGTTAGTAAAATGAAAATAAAACTATGTGAATTTACAGTGACAGAGAACAATTTGTTTGCCATGCAAATAATCTTCTTTAAAAAAAGTTTTACATCAATATATTTTACATCAATATTTTTTTAACTATCTCCTTCTCCCTTAAGCAGGTTTTCTGACCTACTCTAGACCACAAACTATTGTACATGCAAAGCTACCAGAGAACAAACTGCTAGACACTGTATTGACGGATAGTTCGAGATTTTGGTGTCAAGTGTTAAGGAGATGAATATCACGTCATGTCTGTATGTTTAATGTGAAGGTTGAGCCAAGAGAAGGTTAACTTAGCTTAGCATACATATAACAACATGGGGAAATAGCTTGCCTGGCCCAATGCAAAGGAGCCCATATCTCTAAGGTTCACAAAGTCTTGTTGGCTTAATCCATGTAGAAAAACTGAAGCACAGGACAAGTTGCAGTCTTACTACAGTGACATATTTACTACATATATGTATTCAATGGGAGCAATAATCTCCTAAAGAACTGTCATCATCTGCCTCTCTGGATTGTCTCTGCCACTTAATCTCTTATCTGTCTTTACAGGGAAGACACCGTAAACAATACTCAATGTGGTGACGTTTTAATTATTCAATTAATCCCCTGTTAAAACCAAAATCAAATCTCCACTACACTTGGGCCGTTAAGATTACTGCCTTGAAATGCTGAATCTGAAGTCAAGCAATAACGTCACGGCCAGGGTCCATATTCATGGTCATAAGGAAATTCGCAACCATATGTGCAATGGTGTGGCCCACTGATGTGTTTCTAATTGTTTTGTTTTTTTGGACAACCACAGAGCTGTAGAGCTGTGGGATATTGTATGTTGTGATTTGGCACTATGCGAATTAACCTGAATTAAAGCACAGACAAAAGCACCACAGTATATTTCGCTTAGGTAACACTTGTCAGTGGTTAGTTTTGGTGTTTTCATTAAGTTTGCTATGAAATATAAAAAATAAAGAATATGCAATGCAACATTTGATCCTATTGTAATAGAACTTTTTCATAGGACACATTTTGACCTGTCATATTATAACATGGACAATGTTTCTGTTATATCTCCCCCTCGTTCCCATAAGTTTTGACAGTGAACCAGCAGGCACAATAGATAGATCAGTCTTTTTCACGTCATGACAATTTTTGACTCAACAACAGTTTAATTGCTGCAAATTAAAGTTAATTTAGCGGCCATAAGTGCTTTCATCATGGCTCTAAATGTTGATTTAGAAAACAGTTGTCAATCAGTCTTCTCTCTATTTACTTCATTCTGTCAACGGTCGCTGTGCCATCGTCACTCCGGTTGATTGGTAGGGACAGATTAAAAGCTTTGTGTGTCCCCCCCCCCCCCAATTTCTAATTTCTTCTTGTCTTTTAATTAAAACCCACTCCGCATCACCTCTGGCTGTACCAAGCAGCAGTTTAACGAAAATGAATGAAGTTCAGCCCAGGGCGTAAGAGCGCTCCTCGTAAGAGTATAATTGTCAAGATGAAACTTTCCTAAACAAGCTTCAGCGCTCAACCCAATTTCAAACATGAATTGGATAGCGCACACTCCCTTCTACAGTGAATACATGCATACAATATTTTGTTATTGTTGTATTATTAATTCACACTATTAAACATAAATGCCACTGTAAGCGTCTTGGAGACTGAGACATTTTTTTCATTGACCCCCCCCCCCCCCCCATAAATCCATTATTTAAAAGTGTCTGGATTAAACAAAACGAAAGCAATAAGAATATACACCACTGAAGATATTTACATGCCAAACCAAAAATAAACCAAGATCGTTTTTTTTTTTCTCGAAGATGCAACACTCTCGTAGTGCAGTGATTTTTGTGGTAATCAAGACAAAAGGATAATTGCAGCTAGAAAGAAATGTGCAGCATTTAAATTGTAGTCTCGACAACAGTTTCATTGCTGCACACCAGTGCGTTTGTACAATTAATGGACATATGGGCAAAAATGAGTGTGAGCACAGGAGAGCCAGGATGTTAATGGCAGACTGAACTATATTCCGATCTCCAGCTGAAGTGTCGAGGTGGCTCCTCTGATTGTCCACTGAGAGTTGTTTACATTTCTTCCGAAGCTCCATTTAGTTTCCCCTGACAAGGTGGAGTAAGTGACTTGGCCATGATGGATGGAGGCACCTGTCCTAATGGTGGCTCAAACTGTGCCCACTAGTGCACAATACATTGATAAATCGACAACAGTTGGGACATGCTCCGCTGGCAGGGAGAATGAGGCTACAAGGGACATCCGACCGCTCACCATGTTTTCCACGTCAGCGTTTCGGAACCTCACAACATGGTAGTCCCCAAACAGCTGCACCCGAGGGATGAGTGCTCGGAGGGGGTTTTTCACGATTAATGTTTGATCCCTGTCATTGCCAAAGACGGGATGACAGGTACACCTGTAAAAGACTCAAAGGTCTACACATGTGCAATGTAAGTTACCTTATATGAATGTTAAAATGTTTGTGTAAACTAAATAACATTTTAGAATTACTAAGCTAGTTAGCAAAATCAATAGGCAATTTTGCTTTTACACTTTTGTCTTTGTGGTGATTTTATAGTACCATTTCATTGAAAGATATGAGTGTTGAATCAAAGCTGCACCAATCCACAGTATGTATTAATATTAACAATGGCATAACTACATCAAATGTTAAAGGTTTTGTTCATATTGACAAATATATTGGAGGATTGCAACTTAACGTTGGCCGTTCAGCCACACTGCTTGCATCGAATTCATTAGTCAGGAACAGTTTGCCAATATGTTCGCCACGACAACTTTATAAAGTGTTAACATGTTAAGTGTTTTTGCTACAGCTTGCTGGCAAAAAAAAAAGAATTAATGTGGGGGGAATCTAAATACTATCGCAGTTTTAAACATGTCCACAAACGGAACACTGTCGTAATTTTGAATTAAAGTCTCCACACGGCCAGAGACACAATAAAAATAAAAGTGTTTCCATACAGAAATTCAATTCCACTAATAATGACTTACAAACTTGCAAACGGTTGTTGTGAAAGCTCCGGATAGTTATGTAATCTGTATTGTCATACGACACATACAGATTATAATGAGCATCAGTTCAGCTTACCTCAACTGATACTCATAAAGCTTCCTTTGGCATCCTCCCTGCTGTCTATTTTGCCTCAGTGTGATATGGACTCCATAACAATCAGCACCGCCCTAATTATTTCTGGCACTCCAAACTTGCTCTGAAGGAGAAAAGACCAATTTGAGGCCTTTAAAACGCCTTAACCTTCTGTTAAAGAGCCAATTAGCCAGCATATCTGCCCATGAAGCCCGGCATTATGCTATTTCTGTCACTTCTTTGGAGAGAAACCTATTTTACACAATTAATGAGGATACTTTACAGCTTGCTTTTCAAAGTCCAAGCTCTATTGTTGCCCGGCCCCAGCTGGTCTTTCAATATCTCCTGCACATATGTCAGCACATTCCTCACCTAACAACACGGACCCACTTTCAAAGTGTGTTGAATACAAAGTAGTACAGGACACAAGTCTTTGAAGTGCTCACATGCTGTAATAGCATTTCCCTTTACAGACCGAGGGCGGATAAGGTTGCACAGAGGAGAAGTGGGGAAATGAGAGAGGTCAGTCGACTTTCAACCCACCTCTCACCCCTCATTTTGGCAGAGAAACTCCTGCAAAATCTAAATGAAGTTATTTGGAGAGCCGGTCTCCGCAATTACCCAACATCTGCAATAGTTTACTTGGGTTACGCTGGTGATTAGTCAGACTCCCCAGGCCTCATGTGATCAAATCCAGATGTGTTTGTTTACAGCTCTGAGAGCTTAACAGAAAGAAGAAAAAAAACTCCCAACATATCTGGTGTATTTAATGAACTACAACAAAGATGCCCATTATTTAGAATAATTTCACACGCCAAATTGTCTACTGGAATGGACTGGTAACTGATCTGATATGTGCATGTGCATGTATGATACAGTAACGTCACGTTTGGAGGCCAAAGCCACTCTACACCACACGTGGCTCTTGTTTGTAACTCGTTTGTCTCACGTAAACAAATGTCATAAATGCTCTTGCATTGGTTAAATCTGTGCATGGTTATTGGTCCTCCTCTGCTGATCAACACTTAAAGGCAGATGCTTTGATTCGCTTGATCAGAAGAGCAACTTCAAAACTCCAGGGAAAGTAATTAAACACGTATGGACTGGTACAGTGTTGGAGCAGCAGTTTGACGAGTTCACTAACGCACCGAAGGAAATGACATTCTCAGGGGGTCTTCACCAGATCTGCTTAATAAGTCTACAAATCCAAAGCCGGACCTCCCAAGCATGTGCACTGAGTCCAAAACACACATGATCATGTAGTCACAAATGGGGATCAAACTGTTTTTAGGGCCCATGAAGCCTTAGGTCAGGTTAGAAACAAGAGCCTCAGACAAAATCTGAGATTTGCCCATTTGCGATCACCGAGAGAAGTATCGATTCTCCCTGATAAGTACGGCCAACATTGTAAAATGTAAATGGCAGTTGCATGGCCTTTAACAGTCCATGTGATGTTGTGAATACACGAGGCTTATAGTGAACTACTGAGGCTCGGGAGCTCACTGCTAGTATGCTAGACAGCCATGAACATCTCCACACTAGTCAGACCAAAATAACTTTCTCAGAGTGTCCTCACTCCCAAGCTGTTAGGTCAGACGCTTACGGTACGATGCATTGTTTATTGTAGAGACATATTTGTACCATGAACTGATTCATAACCGTCTACACCCAAAGCCTATTTTGTGGAACAATCAAGCCTCCGGCAGACGAGGATGAAAGAAAAGAGGTTTGTGCCCAAAAAAGACAAAAAAAACAAAAACCCCAACCCAACCTTGTCCCCACCTCTTAACACATCCATGGTGGTGGTAAATGGACTGTATTTATATAGCGCTTTTCTAGTCATATAGACCACTCAAAGCGCTTTACAGGAAAGTCACATTCACCCATTCACACACATCCATACAGCGCTGCTATTTACCACGCATTTTTCTGTCACATTCATACTCATTCATGCACTGTCGGAAGAGCCGTCAGAGGCAAGTTAGGGTTAAGTGTCTTGCCCAAGGACACAACG
The DNA here is from genome assembly GCF_022379125.1 of Scophthalmus maximus. Taxonomy (NCBI): domain Eukaryota; kingdom Metazoa; phylum Chordata; class Actinopteri; order Pleuronectiformes; family Scophthalmidae; genus Scophthalmus; species Scophthalmus maximus. The sequence goes on from NC_061527.1 coordinate 21,377,144, forward strand.
GCATGTGTACTGGCAAGAGTTCGGATCGAACCGCCAACCTTCGGGTTGGTGGACAAACGGCTCTACGTCCTGAGCCTACGTCCTGAATAATAGGAAACGTAATATTAATTTTGACTTAAAGGATCAGAGTTAGACTGGTCATTAGGAGCATCAATGGGGCAGGGCTTTGTGAATGTAGACCCTCCAGACTTGATTCCATAGCACCGTGAATTCACCGTTGAAAATGTATAAAGAATGTAATGAAATAAACCTGCAATTGCACCAATCGGTGTTTGTTTACATGGAGTCAGTTGAGACTTAAAATAACTGCGGAGAGCCGTCCAATGGAAATCTGTGGATCAGTTCAATTTCATGTGTGAAGTCAAGAAAAAGAGAGAGACAGAGAGTGGGAGGTGTGTATGCAAAGTGAATGTCACATTTCAGGATTCACCCCCATCTGAGCCGAAATCATTTATAGGCCTGTAAGCAGGCTGCCATTACTTTTGTGATGTTGTCATCAGCTTAGCCTAGATGGGAAGGAATTATTGGAAATTTGGAGAAACACATGACAAGCTATAAAGTAGCACTAATTCATCCTCCAAGCTTATCATACCTCTCACTTTCGTGAAGCCACGTAACCGTACGTGATTATTCATGCCGTCAAACTGTTTAAGCTTCTGCAATCAAACAGCAAACCCAAAAAGTATTTGACTTTGAAAGTAAACAAAAACAAAAAAAGAAAGAAAAAATAACTAACAGCATATGCATGAGCGAGGTGTCCCAGCGTGGTAAACCAGCACTGAATCAATCAAAGCTAGAGTGGAGGCGATTGCCTATCTCACTGATAGCTGCAGGGCAAGAGTTGCATAGCACAGGGCCAGACAAAAAACAACACCTAAAGGCTGATCTATTTTCTTGTTTGGAAGTAATATGAGTTCCTACATACCTTCTTGTGATTTAAATCAAGGTCATTAACTGCGATGTGTTGGAGGATGCAGAAATTGGGACATTAATCCTGGGGAAATAGTTATCTGCCTGAAGAGGTGTGATCGGAATGCAATGCGACTGGATAGTAGCGGATGAAAAATGTGACAAGTCCGTGTCACCAGACATTATCTTCCACAACTTTTGCACATAACTCCTGAACTATTCAAGATGCCACTAAGGGAGGAAAAAAATCTAGGCCCATTGCTCTTGTTAGCTATTTATTGTGCATTGCTGAAATTCTCTGTGCGTCCTGGGCCTACTTTTTGACATGTAAACAACAGGATTTACTTGTATTTGAGATATGATTAATGGTACCATCACAGTTAGTACTAAAGCCTCGCAGCAGATTCGTATAGGAGAGGCCATTATTTCAAATCCCCCCTATTTTATCATATATTCACACAAAATCTCAATGTTTGTCTGCAATGACTGCTCCCATATTTATTTGCTACTTATGGTGTTTGTTCTCGATAGAAGCTCAAAACTTACCCTAAATTACCTGATTACTTCAATCTCTTCATAGAGCAGACCTTCCGAATCGGAATTCCAGTTGCAACTACTGACTCAGAGGTCTGTAATTCCGAGTTCCGAGGTATAATGGAACGGAGCATCACTAGCCGAGATGGAGTTTGTGGGGTGTAGTAAACCTTTTCACGGTAACAGCGAGCTCCACCAATCAGAGACGTCGAGGTTACACTTTAGGATTGTGGGTAGTGTAGTATTTGTCAATAATAAAGCAAAGAATACGTGTTTTTCTTAAAACAAGGTTGATATCGTAGGCACCTGTGGCTTCTAACGGTGCATATACCATCGATTCACAATCTATTGGTAACTCTACCTTGGATGGTTACGACATTATGACTAATAATCTAAATGTATTTTCACTTCTGGAACCCACAACTTGTATTTAACCTCCTCTGTTAAGTTATTAACTTTTACACAGTTATGAGTTATGAATGTAGCCTGATGTAACCAATATGTCTTGTCAGTAAGCTAGCTTGCACAAATAACCAGCCTTCTGGCTAGCACCTTTAGTGGAGAGCTTGCAAGCCAAAAGCAGTTACACACCTTTTGACACCTGCTTAACCAATGAGGAAACTGGAGCTTCAAAAAATTTGACAATGCTATTCTAGCGTTGTAGCTAATGGCACCAACCATTTCATTTAACGTCTTTCCTGGAGTGTAAACTGTTCATCTAAAGAGGAATGAGCCAGTGAGACTAGAGTCAATGACAAATATGTCTTTTGAATAAACAGTTGAAGTTGAAGTTGTCCTGAAGTTAGTGACCCATTTCACATGCTCTCCAAATGACAGTTAGCAATCTAAGCCTAGAGCTAGCCGGCCCTGTACTCTGAATTAAACGATCTACCCTCTCGAGTAAATGATAATGATTTTGCTTCTTTTTATTTTTAGTTCATTTAACATGTGTGCTGTTATCTTACCAGCTTTTATTTGTTTGTGTTGACCACAGCCGACCCTTTTTTCGATTACACGAGGACAAATTTTGATGTTAGAATTGCATCCCGATAAATATCACGTCCCTCAAACTCCCTGGAGTTCTGGGGTCAAAAATGTAGGTGCACTGATCCACACATGCCTTCCCCCATTAGATATTGGACAGCACAGATTATCCCACATTCCTTTCATTTAATGACATAAAAAGCTCTCATGTGCCCAAATCATCTGGATTCACTATGTTATTTAAAGACAAGCTGAAAACCACAACAGGCATCTCAATTCCTAACAAACACTTTAGTCCAATAAATCAATTTCTCTTTCTTCTTACCCTGTCCAACCCTTCTGCTGCCTTTACAATTACATGGTTTCATGCGCTGAATAATATAAAGCCTTTTTCTGTTGTGCTCCGTTTTAGGAGTGTAAGATATTCTGTGCATGTATTAATTATACTGGTGCACCTGCAGCTTGTGGCAAAGGTAAATCCCTTTGTTGGGAAATGGCTAAGTGTATAACATGTCTCATAGATTTAAAACCCTGTCTTTGTGTAGCTGTACATGTCATAACATCTTGCTCTACACATTAAGGCCTTAACGTTTCCTACCAGTGGATTCGGAGCTCTAGATTAAAGAACCAGATCAGATCTCAGAATAAAATGTGATTTCTTTCCATGTCAAACACATTTCGACCAAAGGAGATTAGCTGAGCTAAACCGAATCTGAATTCAGCTTTGCTCTCTACATTCATTTGCATATTCCGTAACTATAAGATTGGATGATTCACCTTTTACACGCTCACAGATGGGATCATCAAGGATCCACTGATGCGTCAGTGCATTTTTGATTTTCCTTTTTTTCCGGCATTAAGTAGTTTTTGATAATGTCTTAATATCCTTAGTACATCATTATTAGCTTTTGATACCAACGTGCCATCTGGTAAATGTTAAAGCACAAGCAGATAAGTATTCATAATAAATGTGGTCGACTCTATGACAGATTGTAATAAAAGAGAGGGGCTGTGACAATTATCGCAGAGACAGAGCGTGAGGGCATTCGACAATGTGTCAGGCCTGCACTTGCTAATTGCAAAGCTGCTCGAACATTTCCACTATCTCACCGACCATCATGATTCCTTTATGTGCAATCACATTTTCTTTATGTTTTCCACTCCTAAAATCTGACTCTCCGGCATAAGTCAGATTGTGTAGTTGAATTGAATATATTTAGCAGTTAAATGGGGTTCAGCGATATATAACAGAAGACCTTTAACAAGTTCCCACCTACACATGGTGAGAATGAATCCAAATCATTCTATTTCGCAGCGTGTCAACTCCTCCCCAGCACCACCTGTCATCAGGATATTTTGCAGCAACATCAGAGGAAACGCATCCGAGATTGTGAGAACCGTGTGCTTTCATCAGTGTCCCTTAATTAAATCTACCTTTCCCTAGGCTCTACCATGATCTCTGCAAATAAAAAAACCCAGAGTAAACACACCTAATTAAAGAAGTTACAGCACAACCCGTTCAGGTTCCGCCTCAGTGTCAGTGGCAGTGGCATATTTGCAGAGGCTCTGCAGTGCACTGTAATTCCTCACCGGCTCACAGTCAGTGCAGGCTAAAATCATATGTCATTAGTAAATTACACAGGTGCCAGAATGAGTTTATCATCTTGAGAATGAAAAGCTTCATAATAACCTAAGGAGGTGCTTCTAAAACGGTCCTATCTTTTAAGCTAAATGAACATGCCACACTGATATGAGATTATCCAGCTTTAGAGCAGACACTGTTGCCCCGAGGCCTGCAGCCAGTTTATGATGCACTATTTTCCCCTAATCTTTTCAACCTCAACAAGCACAAGTACGGGGCAAAGGGGAAAAGGAGAAGAGAGAAAAATGTGTGGCATGGGTGCGACATTTTACTTTTCTTTAAATGCTGTTTTTACACACTGTTATTTCGAGAAAAGAAACAAAAAAATTTAACAGACTTGTTGTCAGTGGTGAGAGGGTTTATTATTGAGAAATTCCAGGACAACGACACATCTGTGTGGTGTTTATGGACAAAATGGAGGTTTAGGGCTTCATTTTAGCAGCTGCATTATAACAGCAAAATTATTTTTTCTTTTATTTCCAAGTCATTTAAAAAAGGAATTATGGATATTTCATATCCTGGATCGGAAAGTTTTTAATTGATCTTGCCGAGCACTTATTAGCACACTATTTAGTATTTGCTGTTATCTTGAATAAAACACTAAATGAATCACTCAGAAATGGGAATTACATTTCAAGGCACCTTCAGTGGAGTCAGAGGCAAGCAAAAAGTAACATATTTTAATATATACAACTTAATTCTAGCGGCACGGTGGCGTAGTGGTTAGCACTTTCGCCTCACAACAAGAAGGTTTTGGGTTCGAAAACCAACCGTGGACTTTGCATGTTCTCCCAGTGTATCTCACCGGCTTCCTCCCACAGTCCAAAGACATGCAGAATGGGGTTAGGTTCATTGGAGACACTAAATTGACCGTAGTTGTGAATGTGAGAGTGAATGGTTGTTTGTCTCTGTATGTGGCCCTGTGATAGGCTGGCGACCTGTCCAGGGTGAACCCCGCCTCTTGCCCAATGTCAGCTAGGATTGGCTCCAGCCCCCCCCGCGACCCTTAAATGGATAAAGCTGTAGACGATGAATGAATGAACTTAATTCTATCACAAAATGAAACTTAATAATTGACCCATGTCTGCAAAGTATTCCATATTCTCAGTGTGTGAATGCATGTGACAGGGGCTTCCATAATCCCTACTTAACATGTAGGGCTAACATTAACAATAATGAAGTAGTGTATTGTTTTTTTAAATTAAAAGTAGAGACTTATATAGTTGCTGGTGCTGCAGTTGCCAGCATTGACCTAATACCAACCCTCATAATAACTGAAATCTGAATATAGGCTAATGAATACATTTACCTATTATGCTCCTATGTAGCTTTTTGGAAAACCCTTACTTTAAAAAAATAAATAAATAAGTGTGACCTACTACACAAATAAAAAACAAAGAAATAAACACAAACAAACTGAGGTCATGACCCACCAACACACACATACGATTCTCAGAATACCAAAAACAAGACATTTATTTCATATGCTGTAAATTCTTTTTCAAAACCTTGTCCACAATGCACATGCAATGTTTCTTTTTGTAAAACCAACTTATTTACAAAAAATAACTGAGGATCTCATTGTCCTAATTTCAAACGAATAACACAGCATGACAAACTTTAACCCACAATACATTTCAATCAACCCATCTTTGATCGTCTCTACAAATCTTAGACATGGTTCTTTTTATTAAAAAATTAGAGTTTTTACTGAATTCCTTTTTGATTGTACAAGAGTTGTGTTTATTGTGTTCATCTCCTGTCTGCCCCTTTGGTTTGTCATCTTTATCTGTGATTCCAATTGCACAGCTATGTCTGCACTCACCAGTTTCCAGATCAGAACATAAGATTTTAATGCGAGTCAGCTGTAAGGTTTATAAATAGATGAGAAGATTAACAAAGTGACTCCTTCTATCTGAGACTGTGTCTTATGAACAAATGTTGGCTTAGCAGTCTGTAATTTACTCTTCAGTCCTGTAGGCCCGGGTTGCATATTTCTTTTGAGTGATGGTCCAGCAACTCAAACACTGTCAAATAGAAAGATTGCCATATTTAATCTAGATTAAAGGAGAAAGGGTGGAACAGGTGACTGAGAGTACCCAGGATATTTTCAGGTCAAACTCAGATGCTAAATGACTGTGTTATGTTGAAACGGAGGGTCTATAGTCTTTAGTTGACAATTATTAATTTAGTCTTATAAGTAAGCTTCTACGCAGACATCAATGAGATCAGTGAGCTGTATGTAGCTGAATGGAGGTTGAAAATACAGTTTGTCAGCAACATATACCAGACCTAATTCAGGCTGTCGTACATGTGAAAATAAGTGTGAGAAAGGTCTTTATGCTCGGCTGGGGTGGAAAGTTAGCAGATTAATTAAGACAAAATGCAACACGGGTTGCTAAGGTATCTGCCACTGCTTTCTAATTAGGCTACTACTGTAGACACAGCATTCATGCTGAGTTGTCACTCACCTTTTCAGGCCTCTGATCCACCAGAAAACCCAAGAAGTTAAGAAAATACACATGAGCAGAGTTCTTCGGAGTCTACATAACATAATATGCTTCTGTCACCTCCTTTTCTAGCATGGCCTATAAAAACACTACACACATTTATATGTTGCAATTGTGGGTATTAAGTTTCCCACTTTCAAAAACAGAAACATGGTTCTACCCCGATATTTTTTACTGAGGAAGTCATTGGTGAAACAAAACGTTGTTCCCAACATATAAAAATGTAAAGTTAGATTGACTAAATGGCCAACAAGCCAATAGCAAATCGCTATTTGACCAAACCACCAGCACAGGGAAAAGTAAACAGTTGAAGTACAGAAAATACGTTGATATTTAGTAGTAGTTAGTAATGTAGAATTTTCTTTTGTAACTTTGTCTTGTATGTTTCTTGTTTGGTATTGAACAGAAAATTAAGCTCGACAGTGACCGCCCACTTTTTGAACGGCTCCAGTTACGGAAGTGAATTTGCCATTCATTTAATAAATTCCTTATATAGAGAAGAGTTTTAGGCCTGGAACCAAGCCAAAAAACTATGAGATGAATGGTTAAAAAATAAATAAATTGGAATACGGAAAAAATGGCAAAGGTACAAGGCTGTTTACATAATTATCTCATCCAATAGACCATTGTCAATTCCTTTCCAACTACTTCCATCTGACAGTTTAGCACACGTTCCAGTTGCAACCTCCGAGGTCTGTAATTTCGAGTTTCTAGGTATAATGGAACGTAAACCCAGACATCCGCGCTCCGAGGTAAAATGGAACACAGCATCACTAGCTAACATGAAGTTCGTGTAGTAAACATTTCCTTGGTAACAGCGAGCTCCACCAGTCGGAGACATTGATGTTACATTTAAACAGAATTAAACATGTTTTTCTTCAAACCAGGCTGATTACATACAGATTTTCTAAAGGTCCATATACCATCGTTTCACAATCTGGTGGTAAGTCTACCTTGGGTGGTTACGACATCATGGCTAATAATCAAAATGTTAATAGAGAAAATCAATGGGATTTTCACTTCCGAATACCTTCCTGTTGCTCTATGGAACGCTATCCTTGTAGTTGTGCTAGCAACTTAGCTAGCCACCTCAGGCCAGTTGGAAAACAAACTAAACATAAGCTAATGATCGCTGCCATCATTGTCAGAGCTAGATAATAATGTTAGAGTTGGAATACCTTCCTGTTTTTGGGACAGCTCTTGCAGCCTCAGCCGGCTAGTGGTCTTTAGCAGAACAATGTTGGCTAGCTTGATATCACCTGTATGTGCCAGCATTATTGATAATCCATTCTTTTGTTACAAATTGATATGAAGACATGCACAAACAGAACTTAAGGGTGACTTCTTCTTCAAATCATGGAGCCTTGTAAGTGCCGTCATATACAACCAAGATTGTAGATGGATTGTGGGCTTTGAAGGTTAACTTGCATCTATGATTGCAATCATTCAATTTTAAAGTAGTACATTAAATTTGTTCTTCCATTGATTCTATGTAGATGTTCATTTGCTAAACTTAAAGCTATTTTATTAAATAAAAACTAAATAAAGATTTACTTTCCCCCCATTTCATCACTATTCCTGCTTTTGCAGCACTATTACAGCTAAATATATAAAATATTATATGTTATTATTTCAATATGGTGGTGAGAAAAGTCATTTGGATTTGTCATGTTGTTGAAACTGGAACTGGGGCCGGAGGCTCATATCTCTCTCCTACACCACACTTTAAAAATTGCTGCTGCACCAGTGACTACAGTGTTTATTTATGTAATTTTGTTATGTTCTCCACAGTATTTGTCAGATACATTGTTAATTACAATCATTTGTACTATATTGACAGAATTTTCATAAAGTCACTTAAACAGTATTTTAATGGAAACATGAGCAATGTGTGCAGCAATAGAATGCAACCACAAATGTTAACTTATGTACTGTACTTCAGAATAATTTGAATATATATAATAATATAATTTCAAGTGAAAGTTTTTGCGCTGCACACTTATTGTACACTATAGTTTCCAAGTCATTGTGAAGATTTCACACTTAAAAAATATGATCTGTTCATAAAATATTGCGCAATATTATAGATACTACCCAACCAATTAAAACAGTTATATCAAGCTAACATACAGCAACTACAATGCATCAATACTAGTTAAATAATATATTTATAAAAAGTGACATTCTGTACAATTACTGTTATATTGTTTCCCTCACTACATATATAAAACAGATTTACAGCATACACAAAATAAATAATACTCAATAACTGTTTAATATATAGATCAAGTAAGCACTACATGTCTGTGTGAATAGTAATTTATCCGTAAAAAGCTGTCTCCAATCTCAAACAATCATATACACAGAAAATAACCCATATAATTTGAGAGTGTAGCCCGTAAACGTGTTTGTCAGTCTATTGCACTTTCACTTGTAAGAGCTCCAGTATGTGACTGTCTGACGCTTATCTCTCCAGGAGTTATGGGAGTTAATGAGTGCAGCCTGACAATGTGAGACTACCTGGAGCCCGAGGGCCTGTCGGGGAGTGAGTAAACCATTAGCCCTTTGCCTGGGGCAAATGGCTCCTAAAAAGTGAAGAGTTCTGCAACACCATTTTATTACTAAAGTCACCACACAAAGGCTGATACTGTGTTGGTATTTACTGGAGAAGGGAGGGACAAACTACATGCCACTGCCATTGCAGACATATAGTGCTGTCTACTGTCGGAAAGCTGAAGCCCAGGCTGGTCAAAACAAGCCAGAGATATAACACTGACATACAGTAATCCCTGCCTCCACACACACATGCACTGGCCTTTTAGGCAGTGAGAGTTGATACGGACAAGAGTAATGTGTCTCTCCACCTGTAACATGATTCTGTCTTTAGGAGGAGGCCTGAGGATGGGTGTGCCTACTCCCAGTCCTCCCAGCTGGACACCACTGTTCTGCTGCGCATTGTCTTTGTGTCATGGGTCAACAAGATAAATCCTCTTAACGCTCCGGGTTTACAAACGGCCTCAGAAAAATGATAGCCCTGGGAGCATATTTTTGGCACCATATAAATAAGAAATGAAAATTATACTCCTGACTAAATTATCTGTTGTGCAAGCCCAAATCATAGGCAAGTGATACCGTACCATGTTGGTACTGTAACGTTTCGCTTTGATTAGAATTGGTTAATTATGATTTATTTTTTATTTAACAACTATGCATAGCATGTAAACAATTAATAAATGTAACACTGAATAAGCACTTAACTGTAACCTGGCATTTTGTATACATGTTTATTAGTGCATTTATTTACAACTGTGACTATGTGGTGTAAAACCAAGTATTTTATGATTAGAAATTCATGATAGGTTGTACGGTATTTCTAACCTATGTGTACTATATATACAAATAAAAAGTATATGCTGTATGTCCTGGAGTAGTTAAAGGCTTATTTGAATTTTATTTCGAATTCCCTCTGTTTCATGAGTATAATTGGATCCAATCGTGAATTATTTTGATTTAAAAAAGAGAGAGAATGTAAAAGACTATAAAACTTATATCTAAATTATGACTAGGGCTCTTTTCAAATTATACTAACATTAATATACACATGGGATGTGAAAAAAACATTATTTGGACATGAATAGATACCACATATAGTTTCATCTTATCTAAATGTGAAATATAAATAATATAATTTGACATTAATTAATCTTACATTATTATAATAGTAAAACATGTATTTTGCAGAAAATTGCAACCCACAATGCACTGACAGAACAAAATGCCTATATTATGGTAACATGGCAGAAGTTTGATATAGGTGGATGGGTGAGTTGAACTTTCCAAATCTTAAATCTACAAAGGGGAAGAACACTGGCAGATCTACACACTCTGGGCTCTGTTGAGTTTATTACAATTACTTTAAAACACATGAAACAATTCCAGATATGTAGATAATGTATTACTTTGGCAGTGAGCAGTTGAAAAAAAAAGCACAAAGGGAGACTGTATGAAGATTATAGTGATGAAATAGTCAAATTTATTATCTTGACAGTTGGATATTCCAATTTCTTTGCCGCTGAGCCATGTCAATTTTCCAGAGTGCAAACACGTTTAAGTACTTCTTCAGAGTCAATTAAATCAGATACTAGTTAAATTACCATTTTTATTAACCTACAGGTTCACATTTCTGTAATTTTAATCACCATTGAAAGACTATTAAAACAGCTTTCCTATGAAGACGGGACTTTGGGTCATTTGGAGAGCGGCAGAATTAATCACACAATGTCACTTCAAATCTATCTTTCAATTCACTTTCAAGCTCGCTCTGAGATTTACATGTGCATGGAGAATCATCTGTGGTCGGTTAAAGGAGAGATCAGGAGTGGTGATGGGCTGCACCCACCTAAAGCTCCTGGAAACCTGAGCATCCCACCTGAGCCAGCAAGTAAGATTATTGAAATGAAGGTTGTACGGTATTTCTGACAGCTTATGCCTGGGCTGTTAAATATCCAAAGTTCACCACCTGTCATTATCATACTTCAAATCACTTTCCATTTCCGACTGTACCTGTGGAGTCTCATTTTCCTCATCCACTGTGTGTTTGTGTGTGTGTGTTGTGGGCCAGCCTCTGGAGTGTGGACAGTAAATAATATACCGAGAGAACATTAACCTTTAGTTGCGGTGTTAAGATGGAACCTCAATTAACAAGAGTAAATAAGCCTTGTGATTACTTTTAGCTGGCCTTTATCTCGTACATAACCTAATTAAATGGACCATCCAAACATAAAACCACAACTAATCAAGAGCTTTGCTGAGGCATTGCAATATGGCTGCGTGGGATTTTAAAAACACACCCACGCATGTGCGGGCATCCATGCATCGCTAACACACACGCGCACACACACACGGACTTACTTGAAAGAGACTTAATGGATAATAAAGAGTTTTTCTTTTGGGATAACTTTTTTACAATTCAGTGAATTAAAGGTCAAAGGGCTTTATTTTAAACATAAAATAGCTTTCTATGGATTAAAACATATTTCAAACTAAATAAATCAAACCCAATTATTTGATACATATTAGAAAATAAGAAATTCTTCAGGTTGCGAAGTTCTAAGTCAATCAGATGGACGGTTGTTGGACAAAAAATCAAAGGACAGAGAGAAAGACAGAGATAGTTAAATGGCTACAATCCCTCTCTGAAGGTTATGTCATTATTTTCCTAACAATCGCACAAACCTTGTGATGATCAGGGGGTGAGTTGTGTTCAGGAGAGAACCAATGATTTTTGATTTCAAAATATATCTTTAAAAAAAAAAAAAAAGATACACAAAGTAAACTAAACAAACAACAACACAGGCTATTTGAAGAGGCAATCGTTTGCCAGTATTATTATGATGTTGCCCACTACAGTTGTGCAATTCATCAACAATTACATTAATTTAAATAAAGAAGAATGTGCCACCACTCAAAACTAAGTGTTTAGCACGTGCTAGCGATAGACGCTACAGCTCTTTTGGCCTCGTGGTTGGCGCGTTGGTCTCTCATACCCGAGGCTGCGGATTCAAGCCCCGACCAGTTCAGTCAAAAAAAAATTTTCTTCAAAATCACTTACTGCCCCTTTAAGTGGAATTGAAATTTCTACAGCTGTTGAGCGAAAGCTAAAGTCAAGTCTCACTTTACAGTTAAACAAAAATGGTGTCATCCATATCCTGTTTTTCTTTCCTTTTACTAAAGCTGAAACAATTGGGGGATTTATGGACATTGATTAATCAGCAAGTGTTTGCAAAATTGACATAAATATCTTGGTTCTAGTCTTTCAAATGTGAATATTTAATGTTTACCTGTGTTTACGAGTGAAGTGCATCAATTCTTTTTTTGGTCAGACCAAACAAGCAATGTAAAGACCTAAGGTTAACCAACCAAATTTGACTGGAAGATGTTATAGGAAATGGTCCGAACCTTAACTGATTGATCGTGAAAATAATGAGAAGTGAATGGATAGTGAAAATAATCTTTAGCTGCAGCTTTAATCCAAAATAGCTTCTCACACCATAAGTCTCTCCGGAAAAGAGTGGCAGTTAAATGCATGTATTTAAATGTAAATACTTTCAGCCTTTTAATACTTGATGTCTGTGCACTCCGAATAACGAAGTGATAAAAATGATGGAGGGAAAGTGGAAAAGTATTATGCAGTGTCTGGAGTTAAGGTAATTAGCGAATAAAGAAAAGCACTGGATCTCATCTAAATGCATTTCAGGGGCAGTCATTATTTCAGAAACTAAAAAGTCATCAAACATATTTCATTTTGGCTTACAGTTTGACAAGTGGAATATTGCCTACCGGTGCTAATGTCGAAACATTAAAGACACCTCTGCACATTGTCAACCTTCAGAGCTGCCTCTGAACAGTTCCTCGGTAGAGAGTCGAACTCATTTGAGGTCTCAGTGCAGTGACATCAGATCTGGTTTCACTGTGTTTGCAGGTAGAAATTGGTTTAAATAGGCCATTGGAAATTGACATTTAATCTGAGCATTGAAATGTAGACCGTGTAATCAGTTCTCCTTCACATGTGGGCCAAGATAAGAATGGTTTTTGTGTGTAAATCTATACTGAGAGGCCTCATTCTCGGCTGTGGCGGTGGTAAGCCATGCCTCCAAGCTATAGCAGCATGTGTGTGTGTGTGTGTGTGTGTATGTGTGTGTGTGTGTGTGCGTGTGTGTGTGCAATGTATTTGTGTGGACATAACTGGTCCTTCACTTGGGTCCCCACCCTCTGCCTCGGGATCCTTGTGTAATTGAGAGATGATCCGGGCATCGCACACAAAGCCTGGTCACACTGCCTCAGGAAGTGAGCACAGTAATCTTTGTAACAAGGAGAGGATGCGTCTTTTTCTCTCTCTCATGGTGGAAGTAAGAAAAAAATGTAACTCAAGGGGAGATAATATAATTCCTTAAGTGTATTGTTCAATAGAAAGAAAGAAAAAAAAAACACCAGAGGTCACCTTAAAGAAATCTAACACCTCACAGCGACAGTCAAGTCAGTTTATGAACAGAGATCTCTTTGTTTCAGCAAAAGGTGCAGTGTGATGCAATGCGTGTATGAATTCTCAACCATTTGCATCCATAGCTGGTACTTCAGCTCGGCAGTGGCACAATGCATTATGAAGAAAACTTGATTGTGAGTTGTCACCCGAGCCACATTCCCTTTAATTACAGCCTCCGCGTGGACAGATATGCATACAAATGACGTGTTTGAAGAGTGGATGGAAAGGAGTTCATTTGAAAAACTACAACAAAACCATTTGTTCCCAACAAAACAGCGTTCAACGTATGACAAATGACGCTTTGGTCTTATGAATAATTCTGAAATTCGGAGCAATCAAGTTTTAAGGATATCGTAAATCCTGTTTAAATGGCTTCATTCATTACTCGGAAGAGATGGGAGGGATGCTAATAAAGTGCCACGTATGAAATTGTCACCCGGCTTCGTGCATCGCTGGGAGATGCTCAGCGCGGAGCTGATGTATGGTGCGGCCGACTGTATGGTGATGGAAATGTCGCTGTGGCCTCGTTAGCATTCTGCTGTAACCCTCGGGCAGGGGTGTCAGATTCTCTCAAAATTTACAGCTCAGTTTGGAACTCAAAGATTCTGCGCATAATGGCTGTGGGGGCCCTTATAATGAAAATACTGATCCTCACTAGCCAGCTCTGCTCTGAGGAAAATGTTGATTAATCAACAGCTACATGTGTGAAAGGTTAGCGATGGTCAGAAGCAGCAGGAACATGACTCTGAAATGTCGGTCATTTACTGCACTCTCAGTTCTTTCTTACATTGTTTCAAATCGCTGTAGTTGCTAAGACACTGTAGTTATGTCTGGCATTATAAAGGCTTTGGGCCAACCTGGGTTAGTTATCAGGAGATGTTCCAACCTTTTTTTTTTTAATGCCAACAAATCAATATAATGAGGCCAATACCACTTTGTTTCATACTGTCCAACTGTAAGCAGGAAACAAAACAAAAACTCTTTTGTTTGAGGAAAATTTGCAAAAATATCAAAAGTATTATACAAATAATCCTTTAATAATAGTAATCCTATGTGTGCTTCGAAATGGCATCTATTGTGAAGTCAAAACCGTCTATTTTGATGGTCATATTACGGTATTTAAATTATCATTGACCTAAGGACTTATGAAGTGGATTCTTGCCTCGTGTTAACCGACTGTATATATGAATACATGAAAGATGTCAACAAAAACATGATAGAATTTTTTTCCCTTTGTTTCACAGCTTATTAACCCTGCATGTAACTGAGACCACGTGCATTTGAGACGGCGAATTAAGTTGAGAAAAAACGAAGACAGGCTTTCAAATGTTCCTGCTTGCCATGCTTGGACATCCTTCTTTAGACGTCTCGTTCCTGGAGCACTCTGCTAAGAAGGGTAGAAAATGTGAATTACAACTAAGCTACTTAACCACAATGAATTAAGGCCTAACATTTGAAAATTTGATACTGAAATTACCATCATTATGGTGCATTATGTCTGAGCGTAATGATTGCTTTGGAGCTGTTTGAAGACAAAGGCAGGCTGTGGAGGGGAAAGTATAGTCAGAGGAAAAGTTGATTTCATGGCTGTTAATGATATGTGAACTTCAAACCTTAATTTCAGCAGCCATCATTTCCTGCCATTTCACAACTCGTCTTTTGTTAGCTTCCTAAATAGTAATGCCATCTGCTAATGATTTCTCCCACTGTGGACAGAGTGAGCCATACTCACGGAGATCTGCTTGTCAGACAGAAAAACAGCTCTTTTTTTAGGCTCATGTTTGATTTGCACAACATGTGCTTTGATGGAGAACAAATAAAAGAGACCATACTGTAACAGGAATGCACATACTGTTTTAATCTCTCATCGCTAATTGATTGATTTGATGGGTTTGGCGAGCAGCAAATGCTTGAATCTGTAGGCTTCGTACAGCAAAAGTAAAAATTTAGTGAGATAAACTCATGCAGAGCTGTGTTTGGCCTATTCTGTGTTTTTGTGGGTGCAAACTTTGCACCAAACGTCTCAGGGTGTTGACAGAGAGATGAATTGCATACCAGTGTGGACCACACAGCAAGCATGGCCACACTTTCCTCGCAGCTGTATTATCGGGCTACCAAAACAGATACATGGAAAAATGGGAATGACTTTACCTCCATTTTTTGGGATGTTTCCTAGGTTGCAAACAGCGCAGAGACAAACTGAAGCTGTTATTAATTCTCCATCAGTTTAAGTTTGGATGGCTGAAAGCTAATTAAAGGAGAGCCTAATTGAATCAGCCTCAGGACCCTCCCGATCAAGAACCCAAATGAATTGTGCTTGGGGATGAGAGGCAACAAAGGAAAGAGGAGCATGGAGATTAAATAAAAAGGTTGAAATAAAATAGGCCAAATCCCAATTCCACACCTTGGGCCTACACTTCTGTTTTGTGCGCTGCCATGTACAGTAGGGTATACCCTTTCTTTTGAGAATTCAGGGGTATTGGTCTAAATGGCCCTTTGAATGGAGCATTTTCAGATGCAAACACCTTTGTAGGGCCACTAACCAGTCAAGGGAACTCAAAGTGGGGAATTGGGATTGGCCATGAATTTTTTTGCTGGGAACAATGGTAACTGACTGATCCTGCTATAATGCAAATTAAATCTTGCTTGAGCGTTTGCTAAACCTTTTGTCTCTTCAGTCAACAGTCAGTAGAACTCGTACCAAATACAGATGCAATATTCAACAACGCCAATTATAACATGAAAAAGCAGGGCTGCAGCGACGACAAGGCTCCTTCAAAAATTCTCCTTCTGAAAGAGGTTTCAGCCTCTTAGCTATTTGCTAACTCACCACAAAACTTGCATGCATGACATTGTCTTCATAGTCTTGTCCGAATTTGATCTCGTGAAAGCTGCTTCTCGGGCACACAGACTCTCGCCATTTACCACATCCAATAGTATATGTCCTCGCAACTCATCAAGTTTAGCTGCATGTTTTCAGTTGTAATGATGCTGGAGGCCATTTTTTAATCACTGCATCCACATTCCTGAAAGCTAACCACAGTGGCTTGTCATTTATTATATCACTAATAACGGTTTATCCGCCTCTGTTGGAGAGCGCAACATTGCGCGTCTACACTCGCCGTGATGCTTGTCAGCGTTGACATGTTCACCCCGACTGTGACCTGACACGCATACAGCCAGAAGGGAGCACCCTGAAGGACATGTTAATTAACTAATTTGTTTTATTGCAGAAAGATTTAATTGCTGTCAAGAGACTTTTTTTTGAGTTTCTGTCTCTGTTGTAGCATGTAAGCTACTTGGCCAACGATTCCGCTTTCACTCCCTGAGTGGAACAAACTGAATACCGTAAAGGGACAGACGTCTTGAATCGTTGACTGTTGCGATATGTGGGCTTGTATCAGTGGTCGTAGGATCGACATGATTATGACAATGTCAGTGCCACACAATGAAAACACGTCTCCTAGCAACCCCGTCAGTCGACCATTACCATTGGAAGCACTCACAGAGGGTTGACGGCCTTTACAGTTTACCCTCCTGTAAACAATGAGAAACTTACTTACAATGGCTGCTGTTTCAATACAGTTTACAGTTTCTCAAACAAGATGTTTTCACCAGATTCATTTTGAGAAGCCGATATTCTAAGAAATTAATTAAAACGCTGTAACAATAATCAAAAAATCAAAAAAAACCATTTGAAGTGAGATGCAGACAAAAAACGTTCTGCTGTCCATGGTTGAACTGAAGTGCGCGCAAACACACATACACACACACGCGCGCACACACACACACACCACCTCAAGGCCATGTTTCATTGTCCTGGGCAAGGAGGAGGAATTCCTTTCATGTGTCATCTCCTGTCACAGCACTGTCCTGACAGGCTTAGTGACATACGAGAGGCCTCGGCTGAATGTCCTGCTTTTAGTCAAATGAAGAGTCTGGCAGCTGCTGCATTCATCAAAATCAACGGATAATCTGCTTTCCATATAAAATCAAGTGATGATTAACATTTTTGTTTTTTCAAAGAGGGGGATGGGAGCGTAAATGCTGGCACCTTTAAGGAGACACTTGAGAGACGTGGGGTGGGAAAAGTCTGGAAATGGTGTCAGGAGATTTGCAGTTGCATGAACAGGGAGCAGAAACGATTTCATCATGCTTTTTTTTCTGCAGTGGAGTATCTCAAATTGCATTTCATTTTTTTATTAATACTTTGAAATAGAGTACTGTACATCTGTGTGTTTTCAAAGAGAGTTCATTGACTCAATTGTAGGAAAAAAATCTGTTACAGTTTATTTTTCAAGCTCATTTTCAGTGTTCTTCTCAGGAAGAAGGTTTTTTGTGGCTTGAAATTTCTGATACACTATAATTTTGGATAGATAAGATTAGTGGGCTCTTCTTTTGCCATGATGAATGGCAGTATATTTCCTGTCATAATCAAAGCAATGGAAATTCATAAAAAAACTTCTTAGCCGCTATTACAGATTTAAGTGATAAATTAGAAGAACATGTCCTGTCCTTGTGCTAGAAAATATTGTTTTCACTCTCACTAATCAAACAAAATTTGCAACATTATTTATTGTTATAAAGCCATGTGTCATTTAAACCAAAATTTACTACCAGACAAAAACTGTAGATTTGAGGCACCACGACACTGGCAGGACATAAATGGCATTACGTTTTCCCATCATACCAATATAGTTCCTACAGTTATGAGGTGAGAAACCACTCCTGGTGACAAAAAATACTATACAATTTTTTTATTAAGCATGCATCATTAGACACGTGGTCTGTCCTCCTGACCCCGGCTCTGCGTCGGACAAGGGCTAATCAGGGCCAAAGAAGGGGGCCAAGGATCTCTCCCTCCTTCACGATTCTTCACCGACCCCTTCTCCACCGGAGTCCAATCAAAGGGAGCAGAGGCCATTAGGCGGCTCTGGACCTCATTTTCTTTACAATTACACCCTCCTGGATTGACCGAGCACCAGCTAGCCCTTTGCTATTTGTGGTAATTAGTCCAGAATGTGAGCTGTCAACATGCAAAAATCGTGCCAGTAGGCCCACAATGCCACGGCCACCCCCACTGAGTTCAAATAAAGGCACCTAGCCCCGGCCAGTGGAATGCATTAACTCCCCCCCCCCCCCTCGGCGACTCATGTCAAATCCAGGGGACCTCCGAAGAAAATCTTAATAATTAACTGGCAAATTTTAACATGATTGCTTGTGACACACCTACTCTGGTAATTATTGCTTTGAGGCCATGTGCTAATGAAATTAATGCATTCATTGCCCCAACAAATTAGCATAACTCATACAAACGGCCCACATTTGAGTCCCTGTTGCAAAAAAAAGGGAGAACAACATGCAAGAAAAAGTACCATCAACAACAACAGAAAAAAAAGGGTAGAAAAATGAAATGGCTAGCACATTGAACCTGAGACCGTACGATGAGTGCTGGTTGCTCAAAGTCTTAATGGCTAAAGCCTCTTAATGTTAACCAAGGGTGATTGCAGTAATGCATTACAGAGAGATAGCAGCTCAGGACCAAATGATTATCACTATCATCATTACAGTCGTTGCGGATCTACATATACATTTCTCTGTGGACAAATATTAAATGGCCGTGCCACTCCAGACATTAAAATGTTATTATACTGATGCATTAACTTACTGTCGCAGAGTTCATATCAATATACAGTAGAAGCTTCCCAACGATCATTCTCTAAATGGCACAGCTGCCACTCGCAGCGATCACCGGTCCTGCCACTAACCCCTGTTCGGGGCTGTTTGGTCTCTCAGTGGGATGTCTCTCAGACATCCACTGCTCGCCATTAATAATGGATGGGGGTGTCATTGGTATAATGGACGGAGACAAGTGCAAATGGTCAGTTGGAGATGCAGCGAAAAGTGCAAGAAATGTCCCCTCATAGGTAAAAGGGGAGCTAGAGACCTTTGTAACACCTAACAAATGTGTTTGCCTGCAGCCAAAATACTGGCAGGGAAACTGGAAATGGCCTCAAATTAAACAACACTGACTTACATTACTGCGGTGAGGGGACAAGTCTGCATGTAGGCATGACAGCTTCTGGTAGTGTTTCCACAGCATCTCTTGCTACATCACGAGGACCCCACCTTGTACTGACTATCAGTAAACTACAGCACAGACTCAGTACGGGATGTTTAGAACTTAGTGTGGAGCTGCACATAAAATAAATCTTTCCTAAGAAAACAGAACAGAAGTATATCCACAGTATTAGTTTCTGCTTTTGGATCAAAATTGTAATAACGAAAAACTCTGAAATGTTTAATTAGTGCAACAACTGTGTTCGGCCTCTAAGTCAGTTCATGATATTGCCTAAATCCCAACAGGAACTCAAAACCTTACGCCATGTCATAATTTGGAACATATAGGCTGAAATTA
This sequence comes from Scophthalmus maximus, assembly GCF_022379125.1. Lineage (NCBI taxonomy): Eukaryota > Metazoa > Chordata > Actinopteri > Pleuronectiformes > Scophthalmidae > Scophthalmus > Scophthalmus maximus. The sequence continues at coordinate 21,397,183 of NC_061527.1, forward strand.
CGTTGCCGTAAGTTTTGACAGTCTGATCTTTAATCATCGCCATCTGGACCCTTGAAAAAGACACAGCTGATAGTTAAGATGGGCACACTTCCTGGCTATAATGTGTTATAATTATATATATATATATCACTGAATGTAGGCCAATGACTCAGCAGGGGCTATAATATAATAATAATAGAAAATGATGTCTTTTTGGAATGAACAGGGCTGAGATGATCCAATTTCCCGAGTTTGGAAGTTGTTCTTCCCACGTCAGTGTGTTCAGGAACTTTTAATTCAAAATATGGATATAACACGGACGCTATAATAAGAGATTTAGCATTGTATTTTATTGCTCAGAGCAATTAAACAATACATGATAATTGTGTCTAATAAGATATTGTTTACCTGACTCATATCAAGGTTACCCTTTAATGAATGCCTTTCCTAACTAATTTATGACACGCTCAAACTGAATTGCCACCATTTAACTCCGGAGCAGAAGTTGCCAAACATGCACCTCTTATGCTGGTTGTCAATCACCGTTGAAAACAAAGAAGAAGAAGATGAAAAGAAGAAAACGTAAAAAAACAAACAAATCCACTGCACAACCAATCACGTTGCGATCTCTTATAGTGTTGTGGCTCTCCAACACGGCCGCCACCATAGCTCGGAAAACTCTGAAGTCGGGAAGTAGTTTTACCGATTGTTCCGTCATAACATGTGCACTTGGTGTAAATGTTGGGTACTGAGGCTATCTGATGTGCACTTTCAAAGGGAAAGCTAACTAGCCTATAGCTGACAAGTCAACGTCAGGTTTAATAGTTGGAAAGTGGAAGCTAGCAAGCAAATGAGCCGGGCTAAGTAGATGAGCGGAGCACAAACTTAACAGCATGGTGGGAAATTGATGGGTAGCGTCACTGCACAGCATGAGAGCACGTCTCCTAGCAACGCCGGCTCTCAAATGTCAGTTAGCCACGGCCGCAGGAAAACCGCCAGCCCAAGGCTTTAATCGTAAATGTCGTCTCTACAAATATTTCCAAAAAACTGTTTCATTTTAGTTTATATTTCCCCAAAACTGAAGTCAGTTAGACACCTGGACTATAAAAACATCATCATCATCATCATCATCATCATCATCACCCAGTTGGTAACAATCTCCAGGTGTGTGTAACTGCGACATGCTCAAAAGAAAACAATCATAACTCAGGACAAATTGTTCTTTGACCATTAACGGATACAACCACAAGTTCCTCGATGAACAAAAACAATCAGTGACTTCCCGCGGACTAAATGATCCGGTGAACTTTCAACAGTGGGCGAGTCTCTATGTGTGTGTGTGTGTGTGTGTGTGTGTGTGTGTGTGTGCGCGCACACAATTTCATGTTTAAAATATCTTAAAATCCTGAAAAGGTTGTCGTCAAGAGTTACTGTGACATTTTCTTCCGCGGCGCGTCTCTCCCATGCATACGCACCAGAGCAGACGGCAAAGATCACATTTTCAGCCCGTCGCCGTCGAGAGCAAACAAGGAATAAAACACTAGGTGGACAGCTTGTGATGCTTTGACCCACGGCACGGGCATGAATACATACAACACATCAACAGCACACTTCCTAATCTGAGATGGTTAGTAATGTGGCCACCTTGTCCAGCATGCGGCCCCATCTGTGGTGACACATCAGCTCCGCCATTTCAGACAAATAAACTCGCAAATACAGGACAAAATGTGTTGATGGAAAATTTGCATTAGGAACGTACCAAAGGGAGGCGTGATTAATTTGTGCTCATGGAACGAATACAGATTTCGTCATTACATGGCTCGTATCCTTTGCCAAATATTGTAATGTTTCTCTCCTCCTTATCCACGGCGAGTGTTCTGCCGCAATAATAAGGAATAAAAGACAGCTTACAGCTCATGAGCAACACGACCGCCGGTAAATCAGTGAGATCGCGGAGCAAAACAAAGACCTGATTGCTCATTAGTATTATGGATCTGCTCTGTTTAAATCTGATATGTGCGATGCAGCCATTGTTTAATGACTTAAATGGTGTTCGTTCAAATGCCCGCCACCTACATTTCACAGTGAAATTAACAGAATGAGACATCATCAAATCTATCATTGAATTTTTACAATACTCCCCTCTCACTCACGCACACACACACACGCACACACACGTACCTTGGCTTTGCAGATGATACATCGCAGCCTGTCATCACTGCCGTATCCCTGTAAGGAAACAATATTTTTAAGTAATTTAGTGAAAGCGAAAAAAAACCAAAAACATCAACAACACAACAGATCCAAAGCTGCACTTAGTGCACGAAGACAAGTCATCTGTTTTCTGAGTTTTGATCAATCAACTAATTATGTTTGTTTGGGAAACATAATTTTCATCTTTTAAACACAAAGGAGCATTACGCGTAACAATGCTAATTTAATCAACGGCGCTACAAACCTGTATAAATATGGCGGCCCTGAGGTGCGAATCACAACAACGTCGGACAAAAAAATTCATACATATTGAAGAACACAACAACAACAACAACAACAACAACAACCAAACAGAAAATGTAACATCTCAGTGTTGTGTTTTCTATTTGAGGGTACTACAAGTACTGTATAACAATTAATAGTTCAGCGTACACAACTAGATGTTCTGATTGATGCATACACCAAACGTGACAGAACGGCACATGAAACAACAATAACACGCTGGCAATAATCTTCACACTGCTGCTGCTGCTAACTAACTGAAGATGTAAATAACAAGACGGGCATTTGTACAAACACTTAGTGCCAGATCCACTGCTAATACGCGAGGCACGTAGGAGCACATTTTGATAGATGTTAATGGCATATAATTATAGAACACCGCTATTAGGCAACGTGATTTTATAGAGGACCGCCCCCCCCCCCCCCCCCCCCCCCCCCCCCCCCCCCCCGGGCACTGTGGCCCGATTGCTGTGAGTGTTGAACTAATGAATGTAAACCAAGTCTGTCTGCAACAACAACCCATGAGAGAGAGAGAGAGAGAGACTGGGTAAGTGTGTGTGCATGTGTGTGTAATTAAAGGGGAAATATAGGCATGGACACAGTCAAGGGTACGCTTGTTGACATAAGCACACATTCAAACACACACACACACACACATACTACATCACGCAAGGCAAACACGTGTAATGCTCGTCGGCGTGTAGACGCATCCTCTCATTATCCTTTTTTCACGTCTTCACACCTTGATCGATGCCTCGCTCTGTCCTGAATCAATGCTCCAAGTTCTTTTTGTGCCCCTCTAACTACTATATATATTCTATTTCGGATGGATGGCACTACAAATCCTGACGAGCATTTTTTCGGGGCGGCAGAATGCCATTCCCATTTCCTTCAACGGAGCGAAACCAGATGTATAGAAAATGAATAACGTATTTATCGGTCGGTAGAGTGAATGTGTACAGTAATTTTCCCCATAATCTCGAGCCTGTTGTCGGGCTCGGCCAGTGAGACACACCAGGCTGCGCTCGGCTGGTGTGGTACGAGCCACGCGGTCCTCCCGTGCCCTTGTACTCTGCGCTGCGAGGGGTTTCACCCCTCCAGGAATGCACTCCCTATAATGAGGGTCAGGGGTCACAGTGCTGCCGTGCCTGGAGGCCGGGATCTCCGAGGCACACTCAGTCACTGACTCTGTCCCTATATTTAAATCTCGCCTCAGGACATGTTTTTCAAAAGGGCATCTCCTAACTAGTTCCCGGTTACTAATTAGTTTTTTTGCGCCAGCGCTATTTGTCTTTGGGAAACGTGAACGGGGAAGGATGGGGGGGGGGGGGGGCACAGACGAGGCAGTCGGGGGCAAAACCAGATAGCGTATGGTTCGCCTCGGTGCGGATGACGACCATTCGGAGAGTGCTCAGCTGCACACCCTGTGCAGTACGCATCGACTGTTGTGGAGATGAATCCCGCCGATCTTTATGCCGTGTTTGAGCCCCCTGTTTAGTGACAACATCTGTGTCATACTGTTGCGGGTGAAATTAAATAAGGACTTGGAATTTGCCCCCTTTTTTTTTTTTCTTTTTTCGTTCAAGCTGCTTTTTGGAGTGGTAACAGTGCATGCTATCACTCCCAGCTGGCTCTCTCTCTCTCTCTCTCTCTCTCTCTCTCTCTCTCTCTCCCTCCCTCCCTCGCAAGTCAAATCATTATTGGATTACATTTTCTGGCTTCATAAAATGCGGTTAAGAGGCACTTTAGTCATATGTGCATGACCTGCTTTGCCGAGATGGCTATCAGAGCAAAAGTGACAGGTCAATTGCTGATTTCTGTTCCGTAAAAGGGAAAGGGGCTCCCCACCCTGAGCACTCTGAAAGGTCGCACACTGGCTCTCCCCCGCTCGCTCGCACACAAACACTAAAGTAGTCTTGCAGCAACAGCGCACACTCACAGCAGACAGCGCGCTTGAACATGTGTGTGTGCGCGCGAGCCTGCGTCGTGAGCCTGAGTGTGTGTGTGTGTGTGTCTGTATATAATTGTATAGTGGGAAGGCACACACTTAATGGAAGTGGCTCTTCACTCTGACAGCCGGGTGGTGCAGATGAGAGGTCTGCTGTAGCATGTTGTCTACCACTTGTGGAGTATCCGAAGGGACCGCGAGCTCGCAGGAGTGGACGGCACTACAGCGAGCGATTCGACAGCAGACACATTATCTTTGATTATAATTGCACGTGATAATAGCCCACCCACTCATTTTGTGTACTACAATCACTACAGCGAACGCACAGACGCCGTATCTTCTGACACGGGATTAGGCGTAGATGTCGTTATTAAGAGTTGCGTACTGAAAAACCACACGTGCAGATGTCGCATAGTCCGAAAGTGCAAAATGCTTATCGGCCTCTCTAGTCAAAGTGGTATCAAGCAATTTAGTATTGCACGTCCACAAAGCTTGTGGATTTATACGATAGAGATTTAAAATTAATGGTCAAAATCCCGACTTAAACTCTACAGAATGGATGAAGCTTCCCAAAACACTACAGCCTCCATTTCCCATAATGCAACCCCGAATGTCGCTTTGTTATTAGACCCTCCCTGTCTGGTAAATGCCCCGATGACGTCATTGGGTGAGTATGATCTCTTTTTCCTTGAAAAAATATTGTCCGTGGCCAAAAAAATATATTATGCAACGGTTTTCTCAGGCAGGCTAGAACTTCCCATGGCAAGTAAACCAAGCTATTTATTATTTAGCTTTTAACAGGTCAACCATTTAATAAAAGCAACTGAACCCCAAACTAAAAAGACATGAAGCCACATTTAGCATTAATTTGGAGTCATGTTACTGACTGCCTGACAAATCTAAGTGAAATATTAACTTTCCTTTTAGCTTTGTTTTGGTCTCCGCTGACTCCTGAGGGAAATGTCTTGCCCTTTTACTATGTCCCAGCTGGCATTTGGTCTCAAAGAGTTAATTTTGCCCAAAACATCTCCTTTCTGTGGTTAAAATGTAGCTCAAATGAAAATCTGTAAAGGTGTGAATGTGAATAAAGCTAAAAGAAAGAAAAAAACCCTAAGTAGAGCTGAGGGAAACAGCAAAGTGAGGTGACAGCACTACAGTCATTTGATTCACTGTTCACATTAACTTGTGGCATATTGTTTTCTACAATGCTAAAATGAACAGTGCATTAATATGTCATCTGTTCACATCCAGAAAAATATGACAAAAACTGTTGCCGAGGACTTAAAATGGGAAAGTTATTTTATATTTCCACATCAACACACCTCTTATCTTACTTTTGCATTTTTTTTTTCTGGGAAAATACTTTGGTATACAGCGGGAATTATACCTCTTTTTCCCCCCTATCCTGGCATCAACAGCTGGAAATGGATGGTAGAGGAGTAAATAGCACCATGAGTGCACGGAAAAAGAAATGTACGTGTCATTAACTGAGAGAAGTGTGTCAGAGAATGTTTCGGGAGGTGCATTGTGAAAATAAAAATAAAAAATAAACATGACAGCATTGACCGCTGCATCTGTGCAACTGCTGGTTCAAGGGGTACTACAGACGTGAACGAGTTGTTTTGCAGTGGGTGACAGGTGTCAGGTGCGGCACGGCTCTCTGGATTCCCGCCAGTCCATTACGAGGCACTCCTCACTCTTTCAGCGTCCGCGTTCTTCCAACTGTATGCCGGTGACGCGTTATCAGCCCGAGCAACCCTCATTAAAACTAATTGGTATTGCTACTTGAGAGGAAGCTCATTACCTTGAGGCAAACAGCAGTGTTTTGTCTCAATAAGGAATGCTTACATGGCAGACAGACGGATATTTACCCCCCGTTTACGTTTTGACAAATGGCTGATGGGGTAAAAAAAAAAAAAGAAGCTAGAAACTAGAAACTCCACATATCAAGGTTCCCAAAAGGGGGAAGTCTTTCTTACCTTCTGGATCCATGTGGACAGACACGCGTGATGGACAAGTAAGTTTTTGCAGTCGCAGAAGTTGCTCAGCGGGTCGCTGGCTTGAAGTTCAGCGTCCCGGCATATGAAGCATTCTGGTATCTCTGAAAAGGAGGGGGAGAAAGTGAGGTTATGAATGGTTTAGCACTGATTTCACATTAAATCAAATCAAGGCTAACCCCTGATTTACATCAGGATTTTTTCCGCGGGAGGACTTTGTTAACTGATTTGGTCAGGGTCACTGTACTCACTTTAGAGAACAAAATACTGCAAATATTCCCATTTACACTGCAACTTATGTCCTATCACAGCATTCAACATACTGTACATGGCAAAGCTCCCTTGAGTATTAGATGATTATTTTGTTCTCAGTGGCAGTGTGGCTTTAAAAGTAAAGCAAAACAATAATAATAATTGCAACATGATGATATTCCTGACAATAAACACAACACTGTTAATGTGAGACTGATTTTTAGAAATAAATTCAGCACTCTATTTGATTCTTGTTTTTTAATGTTGTGTTAATGTTTTCATTACTGCCATTCCTGTCCAGTGTCATGATGATGAAACGATGTCTTTTATTCTACCAGCAGTCATGGCAAAAAAAATAATCAGCGCTTCCCAAAATACTGTTTAATGTAGAAACGACCTTCAAACCAAACGGGGGTAAACTTTACATGGCCTTTTTTTACAGTATGGTTGCCAAAATGTTCAGATAAGGTTATAAGACTGGATGTCACTGTCCAGATACCAGTGCATAAGACTGCAGATCTTCATTTTTTACATTTTCTTCTGCGTTTGGGAACTGTTTGAAGATTACATTTGACAGGCCTGCATGGCTTACATTGGACTCGCGAATTGTTCTTGATAAGCTCCAGGCAATATAGGAAATACATCTAATCTGACTCGAAGAGATGACACAATAAAGTAAATGCCGTCCTCTTGTATCATCCATACAGCAATCGTAAATGGGCCTGTTTTATGACCCCTTACAATCTGAATTGCTTTGGCTTTTTTAGTGGAAAGCATCTGACTTAGTCATTTAATTCAGCATTTGTACAGAGTGGACTGTGCTGAAAGTTTGATTTTCCTCAGTGCGGGTTCACTAGGTTTGCCCTGCTGACACAACAATGCTTTGTTAATCAGTTGGAGCAGCTTAAAGGTACAAGACGGTGTTCCTGCTTGTACAGTACATGACTGGACTGCGAGTTTCATTGGGCAGCTCCACATCCGACAGACGTGCAAACAAACAATTTCCAGTGATCTGATGGCACAGACCTGCAACCACATGAATGAAACAGAAAAAAAGCATGTATTATTCAAGAATCCTCAAGCTATAATATCTGATATGCAGAACAACAATGCGAAGACGACCACAGAGGTGCTGAGAGCCATACCCAGAATCAGTCAAAGTGCAAATATTCAAAGCTGCAATAGTAGTTTTTGTTTGTTTTGTTTTTACATATTTTAGGGCAAAGCAATTAACTGAAAGTGCAACATTGACAGATTTTCACCATAAAAGTGTGTTAGGCTAAATTTCAGACCAAAAACTTGCCTGCTTCCACAACCAGCAATATTAGCATTCAGTTGGCAAAACCACACACCCTCATGACTATTTCAAGATTTTCCACCAATTCGTTGTTGAAGACATTTTTTCTCCTATCAGCTGATGAATTCTCGAGAGGATTTTATAAAATGTGAAGCCTCTCCTAATGTGAGAGTGTGTTTGGCCAATGGGGGCAGGGATAAGGATCGGGAGTTGATGACAACACATCGTTTGCCACCACCACCGCTTCAAATAGCTGCTTCAAACTCGAGCTAGTCGATGATCCATCCCGCTTCAATTAGGAGTGGACGTAAAACATTAAAAAAAAAGTGGAATACATCATACGCTAGCTGCCGGGCATGTCGCCCCGGCTCACGGCTTGGGCTAGCCATGAGATGCATCCATTGTTTTATCCTCCCTTACGCTGCAAACAGCATCTCTGATCTGACAGCGACAGCTCGTCAGCGATGCGGAGGTTTGACGCTAAATTTTGGACAGTAGCTTGGAGCCAGATTTGCCGGATTCATCCCACAACAGCGGCGAGACTCAGCGGCGAGGGCTAGCTGTCATGTGTGCGCTCGCATGAACGGGGGATAAAGTGCTGCCTCAGAAGCGCCTGTCTCTTTGGGGGCTTTTTTCCCGTGCGCCGGATCGCTTCAGGTGAAAAATCTATCTTCAGTTGAAAAACCTTTTAATCAGAGGGCGGGTTTTTCAATGTAACCCATCAGAAATCTGTGTAAGCAGATTTTGTTACTGACCAGGCATATATCTCTGCTTGCATTAATATCTCAGATACAAGCTGTAAAACAGTGTAGCCAGATTAACTTTTTTTTTTCTATATGCATCCTGGTTGTTAAAAAATATGCCATTTTTAAGTAAATGTGTGGAATCTGGCTGACAGACTTTTCTTTTTTTTTCCCCACCCTGTTACTGACACCAACCACCTGGCACTCTCCAAATACAAGTGCATGTCAAAATATGTTATATGTTTGCTTCCCTTTAGTCTGCCTGTCGAATAATATATCAGATTTAGTCAGTTTTCACTCATTGTCACAATAACTGTGTATGTGTGTGTGTGTGTGTGTGTGTGTGTGTTTGGAGGAGTTTGAGGAAAAATAATGAAGTCATGCAGAGACATACCTATAGAGTATGACGGTCTGGCTAACAGGCTGTCTTGCATCTTTCAACAGCCTGACCGGAAATTCTTCCAAAGCTCCCGTGATGGCGGGCTCACCAATTATACCCACGAGTCATTTTTAAACATTTCACTCCTCCGAAATCGGTGCCGCTTTTTACGGTCATTATGGCAAGCCCCCAAGGCACTTCTGGAGCTAAAACCGCGGATGCACCCGCCGCTGTGGAAAATAACTAGCGCGCAACATTACAACAGAGATGTAAACACGTGGCATGTCAATCGCAGCCGAGCTGACAAGTCTGCGAGTCCCGTAATTAACTGTCAGCGGCGTGTCAGCGCTCGGCGGCGCTTCACATGAAGGTGAGCGCTCGACTAACGGGCTGAAGTCGCCCCCCCGCGCGCGTTTTTAACAGCTAACAAAACTTCCTCTGTCGCGGGCTGTGTTGTTTCCACGTGTACTTAAAACGAAGTTTGTCAGCTGGAGACGCCACTGATCACAGAGGAAAACACCAACACCGCCTCTGTCAGGAACTCTGTTCATGCCACTCGACTTTGTGGAACCGGCTTTCACTTTCACTTTCACTTTCACCACTGCACGGTACCACTTAGATGAATAATAAGGGAACAAAATGGCGAAGCACAGAGGGCCACCTTCACAACAGCAGTGGTCAAACCGAGCAGCGTTAGGGGATCAGCTTGAAACCCCTTCGAGAAGTACACCGTACAATGGAACAATGAGGGAAAATGCCAGATTGGGATAATTTAATTGTCTGTTGCATTGCTAACGACCTCATTAACAAAAGAATGATGGGAAATCAGCATGGCCTGAGCGAGGAACCGCCTGCGTGACAGCCATCTGGCTACAAATGGGGGGTGGGGGGTTGGTGATTGGGTGGGGGTTGGGAGACTGGTAAACTAACACCACAGCCGACTTCCAAGCACAGGGCTAGAGCACCTCTAGATGGAAGCGGGGATTAGTGTTCTGCTGACCAATGAGAAGTCACCTTTTTCTCTCTCTCTCTCTCTGTCTCTCTCTCTCTGTCTTTCTGTTCATAACATGGTCCAAGTCACTAAATGAGATTACGGAGATGAAGAGGAGCGATAGCACTGAATATAAGACACATGTCCCCGGTGCTGAGGTGCAAAACAGTCCGGCTCTCAAGCTTCTACATCATCCACAACCTTTTTTCTTGATCTTTGAATTTAAATGAAAGTTAAAAAAAATAAATAACTAACTGATTTTTAAAAAAAAATTTTTTTTAAAGTAAAGTCACCTCATGTGTCTGGCTTTATGGTTATCAAGCGTCTCACATTCATGTAGATGCAGAGAACACATGCTCTCCAACAAAAACGGAGGGTCACGTACAGGTGACAGGGAAAATACACTTTGCTGCATGATGTGGGTTTGTTACGACCACTACTAAATCAGAAATGTATAAAACGCTGATGGCGTCATAATAATGCACAGATTCATTCATTTACACACATGCAGCTTGTGTCATTTATTATGTATTCATTTATTATAATCTCTCTCTTCAATATTTTTAGAGACATGTCCATGTTTTTACAGTGCATCGCTCATGGCTTGGTGACAGTACAGACGCCATGAATACTATTCTTCAACTATAAGTTAAAGTGGCACTCCATAAGTTTAGTGTTCTACTTCCATTTCAGTCAGAAGACTTGAGAGAGGCAGACTGGGCAAAAGCATGATTAAAATCAAAGCAGCGGAGGCTGAGAATATTTGCAGAAAGGCTCATTTTGAATTTTGTTTTTCCTTCTTTTCACTTTCACTTTCAAAATACGTCACCTGAACCAAACATTCGCATATGCCCAGTTTATCGGGCGTATGTTTTAAGACAACAGTAACTTGAACACTAACAATTTAAACCACAACTGGCAAAAACATACGCTACATTATCTGAATTTCTGGATTGATGCTAAGAACTTTTTGGTGAAACATCAATGTCGCTCTCACTCCCCAGGGGGAAAACCTTGTCCGACAAGAGGCAGAGCAGGGTTTTTCAAACAAACAGCACTCAGGTTCTACTCTGAGGTGGGAGAGATTTTAGTCCTAGTCACTTTGAAGGCAAGGATGTTGGATGTTGACCACAGGCCCTCAGTGCGGTAACATCGGGGCGGCAGAGAATGTAAGCATGTCCAGATAAGAAAACATATTTCTACCATTATGGCTATGGACACATCAATTCCAAAGTATGACTAGGACCATGTTGCTGATGAAAGAGCGAAAAAAAAACTTTAGCACAAGATACTTACCCATGAATACACTTCTGCATGACTCTGCTGGAGACAATGTTTGGTAGTCACTGCCCATTTTCCCTCTTTGTTGTGGCCGAGAGACGACTCCTACCACCCACTCTGAGTGCTTCCAGATACCGGCACTTTCCTCCACTTCCTCCTCACATTCCTCTGTTTTTTTCTCGTCGGGCTTACGCAAACAATTGGAGACAAATGGACGTGTCAAAACTCAAATTTACAACTTCATGCGTAAACTTTGTGCTCCTGCACCACCCGTCAGCTGATCAACTCTGTTTTTCTGTTTTTGAGGAAGTTGTGAACCGGAGCAGCCAATCACAGCGGCACACTGGGGCACGTCAGAACAGGAAACCAGAGGATGGGGGGGGGGGGGGGCTTTGCAACTGGGCTTCGTGTTTTCTAAGTCAAATTTTGGTGTTGTGGGTGAGAAAGTGATTAATGCAACACACTACAGAGGTACAGATTGTTATTATTTCCAGCCACATTTACGGCTTTGTTTAAGGGGAAAATGGAATAAAGTTGGCAAGGCGCGTCATGTGATGGAAAAGAACACTTTCCTCAAAACAACTCTGTTGCAACACACCATCATCTACAGTCACTGCCGAGAAATGACTAACAGATTTGGGAATTTCCCCACACATCTTTCTCCATGTAAGTCAGAGCTGTTGCAATTTTTTTATCTCAGTCTATGTCTCTGTTTGGTCTCGCAACTGGGGCCGGGCCAAGAGGCAAAAATGACCAAGAATCGTTTGAACAATGGCAAATCCTAGATCACTTGGTTCAAATGAATAAACAGGTCATAAATCTTGTCAGAACGAATCTCAATAAATCCTGTACTGGATTTCTATGCTGTTATGGCACATTAGAAAATCAAAGTTTTGTTTATGTTAGGTGTGGTGCAGCTGATCAGATCTGCCCGTGACGCCCGTCTCATTCACCCAAATACATCTGACGTCCATGGGCTGGAATTGAGAAGCCTCCTTTATCCAATTCCGGGTGAAATCGAACATTCAAAAATGTCGGTGAATTTTAAATCATCACTGATTAACTGAGTCTGCAGTGTTTAGTTTTTGGAAGTGGACTATCTCCTTCAATAAAACTCCCGAAAATGGCCTTGCGTCTGTGACACTATAGGCTGTTGACGTTAACACGTGCAATGTATCGAAGGTTTCTTTTTGCTAGTCAATGTTCCTTTCACCAAGTTTAGATGCTTTTGTTCAGTTCTTTAAAAACCACAAAATCTATTTTTCTTCACGGAGCTAAATCGGAAGAGTCCCATACCCTATGTTCTTTTTAATCAAAGCACTCAACTCAACTCCAAATATATATATATATAAAAACCTTGGAGAAGTTGTGGTGATGGAATAGGTCTACTCCACCTAATTAAATGGCATGTCTCCTACTATTCATGAAGAGCACTTATTAAAACAAGCGTTCACATCCAATCCACGAGATAAATGACTTTACACCAAGTGCCATGAAGCCCATTAAATTGCTTTTTCGTAGATGGATCAGGTCCAAACACACAATCAAAGGATTTGACTGGGATTATCTCAGATTAGAAACACTCAGGGACAAATGAGGAGATGACAGGATATCATACATTGAAAGGATAAATTAGCAGTCACATACCAGACCAAATTTGTGAAGGGTGTTAGGAAATAAAGAGCGAGGGGGGGAAGTGAGTGCAAGGAACAGCTCTCAAGATTTTAGTAAGGCCAATGATACATGGCCAATGTAAACCACAGTAAAAGCTTTTCCCTCTCGCTCTAAAACCTCCTGCCATGTAAATAACGTCCACATCAGGGGGAAAAATAAAATCAACCAGCAAAAACTAATAAGTGGACACGGAGTAACTTGAAAGATTCATCTGTTAGTTTATGACCTCGTGTTGCTCCTGTGAAAAGCTTTTTTTTTCTTTTCTTTTTAAAGATTAAGATTCACCGCTTTGGTACACTTGGTACTAAAGTTCACTCTCAAAACATCCTGAAGTTATTGCTTGAAGTGGAACAAAATTTATGAAATACAGTGAAGTGCACCTTGCGTCACATCGGAACCTTGGAATTCACCGCATTGTATCACAGTGTATCACATGTTTTGAGATAATGGTGCTCAAAGGAGAAGTTAGGGTTAAGGGTTTGAAGCTTTTCTTCGGTTGTCACAGGATCCATTGTGAGCATAAATGCAACACTCATCACCCCCTGATTAAATGCGAGTTACATAGAGAACATATTGATTATCGTGGATACAGTAGCTTGAGCCTTCGGCAATTCCTTTCAAAAGTGCAACTCTGTAGAATTTGGAATAAACCGAATCTTCTTTAACCAATTTTTTTTTATTCCGATGGTTCATTTTGAAATGTAAAAAGAACCTTTTTGCACGGTAGACATTTCAGTTTCGCTCTAATTTGAATATTCAAAAGCAAAGTTAAGCGGGCCTATTGCTGATAAAACACTTTTCAGGAGGATAAATAATGTAGGCGGCGGTTAATGTTAGCATGTGCTTCTTTGCATATTTTAAAGCCAAACGAGCACCTCCGTTCTATGGCATTAAAACCGAGGCATTCGCTTTCTCCCAGACAGCAATAAAAGGTATTTCAAAGGTTTTGTGCATTAGCGAAAATCTGACCTATGAACCCGACATAATCTTCTGTCATATGCTCACTTGTCAGGCTCTTTCCCTTTGTACTCATGGCATGGACAGAGGGAAACAATACTGTACCTGCAGCGCCTGTTCAAAAGTTGGAAAGCTGTTCATCTGCTCTTTGATCTGATCCATCGTCTTTAATGATGAATGATGTGACTTACAGGTTTTTCCTTTGTGCAGGATTTCATTCGAGCTTCTCCACCGTCGACTCACGGGTTCACAAGTTCACGGACTATCTGTTAAACTGGAACCCGGTAGATGGCTATTGAATCTTTCATGAATTACGACTTAGAATGCCGAGGATGATTGGTGCTGCTGATAGGGAATTATGCATACTATATTTTGAAAACCAACAACTTAACCACTTTTGATGACTTCGTCCAATCATGCCTTAGATTCAAGGATGCTTTCGAAACCGAACAGACCATTTTTTATATCTCCTTAGTTTCACAGAAACTTTGACCGTACTCACTTTCTGTGAAAGGAAATGGGAAACATAAGGCTACTGAAGCCATTTTCAAGATATTTTCACTTTTCTAAAGAAGAAAAGTGCGTTTCTGGACATGCTTCAGGAAACTGTGTCTAGCGGTGGGTTAACACCGGTCGCGATGCAGATTTGAGCGTTGCTTTGCTCGCGTGAGTTCGGTTGCAAGCAAACATTTGTGAATATTTGCGTCATCGCGTGAGTATTTGCCCGTTCTTTCTTCTTTACTTTCTCCGACAAACCCCTCATCCGAACAGACACACACGTGAACATGAACTGTTGAAGGAAAAAAAAGGCAGGCAGACGGGAATGCCGATGGTTGTCCAACTTCCTCGTTCACTTTCTCGCTCCTTCTTCACTCGGTCACGATGCAAATAGCAACCCGGTCAGGTCGCCGACACACAGCGACAGCAGTGAATCTCCATTCCTGATTCAACGACAGGACGTCTGACGACAGTGACGGAGGGACGATCCCAACGCTCATTGGCTATCGTGTAAACTCGTCACACGAATATTTCACTCGAGTTATATGATTTCAACTCGAGCGATGGACGCCCCGCGAATTTTTATGCCTGTATATAATCTAACCGCGCCGAAAATTTGCATCGCGTCCGTTTGGAACGCACCTTAAGCCCCCGGCCTCTCGGTGGACGTTTCTCTTGGCAGCAGCTGACAATGACATGTTAGAGCCGGCATTTCTAGGGGACACAGTCGATTTCCATGGTGCATTTTTACCGCAGCATCTTCACTGTATATGAACACTGGCACAAGATCATTATCACTCTCTCTCTCTCTCTCGTACAACACGAACAAGCACATAGGGTACACAGCCTGATTCTTTTTAATCAAATCATTCTAATTTCTGACTTCATGTAAGCCTCCCAGCTCATATCGGCCACCACAAAGACCTACTGCAGCCAACCTCTCAATGGAGTACTGAACGCCTTTGATCATTCCACTTCATCGCAGCTTTAAGATGTCAGCTGCGTTTGAGAGGAATTTGTCATTGACTGCTGCCAACTTTCTCTCTGTCATCCAATTTCACTGCTTTGATTTACAGCAGAAGCTGACAATTTGAGCGCGAATGAGGGCGTTTTCGCAGACTAATAACTCCGTATCCAACACCATCTCATAAACAATAAACTGCGGGAGTTATTGTGTTCCCGTCTCGTCCTCCCTTATTAACAAGCCTTTGTTAACAGTCGGTGCACGCAGGGCAACAAATTTCGGATCATTTTGGGGATTATTCGACGTCCACAAAGGTTCGAAGGCGAGGCCAGGTGTTCAAGGTTGCAACGCAGGTGAAAATATTCAGACTCGACCACGTGAAAGCGTCTGGAGGTAGAGCATTTTCACTCCATTAGAGAAGGGACAAGCATAATTATGAAAATGAGATAAGGGAGAATCAAAATGACCCGACTGGAAAAAAAAAAAAAGGGAAAAAGTCCTCCAGTGCAGAGCTTTGATTGATTCGGAGCAGATGAGCCCAGGGCTCCACTGCTGGCAGCCCAGGGTTCATGATGTAATGATAGCTTTATAATTAAGATTAAAGACCACAGAGCAGAGACAAGACACTCGAGTGGTGTTGGGGGCTTCTCCGATGACACTGGGAATAATTGGAGCGAAGTGTCTGCGGTCCCTACCTCCCCAAAGAGTAGGAGACCGGGTATCACAATATGCAAACGCTGGGCAGTGACTGACAAAGGAATCTGGTTTGAATGAGAAGAAACGGTGAATTATTTTGAGACTGCGAGGTAACTCACAAACCCAGTGTCACTTTTAGGATCCAAAAAAAGTAAGAACTCGATTTATGTGTTTCTGTAGTGTATGATTTTTTTTTAAAATTGAAGCCAAACGCCATGTGCTAAACCAGCGGATAATGTGCGTTGTGATGATTCACTCCTTACACGGGGCAGATTGGGGAGCCATCTGGGCGGCAGTGATGACAGACACAGGCCGACTTCGATTGGTTATGAGACGGACAGCGTGAAAAGAACAACCGCAGTCGCAGCATAACTCTCCTCTTATACGATATTTGAGGAGACAGGGACACTTTCTGGTCCAACCTCCTGGACGTTTCAAGAGGACATCATCAAGATTGACCTGCCTCCACGTGGACACCCTTTGTTGAATTACATTTTCAGTCAGACGCAGGCTTTTTTCCCGTGTTTCACCGCGAGCTTGTCAAGGTCCGTGTTCAAAGTGGCCATCATTTCTCACCTTCGCTGACATCTCCCATCTGATGAGGGTGAAGTCAAGTCGCTTAGATGACTAATAATCATATCAAAGGTGCCGTGTCATGCAGCAGATTTAAATAAGAGGGTTTGCGGGAGCATTTGCATGCATCTATATGCCTGGGCTAAGAGGCTAATGTCATAAAGTACGGGCGCAGACGGTGATTTAATGTAATCTGTCATGTCATATGCTAATCTTCAGTCCTCTCAGCAACATACAGTATGTTAGCACAGGGGGGCTTCAAGGAGCCCCGCAGAAAGCAAGTGGTGTAGCACTGAAAAGTCTGAGACAGTGTGTGTGTGTGTGTTTGCTGAACTTATAGTTACTGTTATTTTTGTTGCCATGCAGTGAAACATGGTTCCAGATGAGACTGAATTAATTTTGCAGCTCATGCTACTTAAATTTGTAGGGCCTCACAGGACTTTTATTTCAAAGTCAGGGTTTCCCCTATTGGTGCAGCGCCTATGAGACAAATGAACAATGAAAGCAGACGAGACAATTCAAGTCTTATATTCATAAGACCTGAATATTTTTTTTCTTCTTCTGGAAACTAGGTTTGAAAAGTGGGGGTCATGTTATATTTAAGGATGAGATAATTATATGTTCATTAAAGGGGCAGTTAGCGAATTTGGAGAGAGTTTGTAGTCTCTTTGATGCTCTAGCCGGGCTGCGAACCCGCGACCTCTGGTATTGGTCCGACGCACTAACCGCTAGGCCAAAACCGTAGAGTTGCAGAGTATACAAACTGCACTCGAATTGTTGTGTGGTGCGGTCCGCACCATTTATCCTTTTTCAAAATTACAGAGCCAGGGCTGAGCCAAAAACTCAAAAGAAATGTTGGTGCACACACAAAAGCGCCAGCTAACAGACGGTGAGGAAATTTTCGCAGATTTTTACAAAACGTGTATTGCTTAAAAAATCCCTTACTGCCCCTTTAATTTAGATATTCTTTTTGAATGAAGAGAGTACAAGTGTAACTGGTCCTTTACAGAGTGTTGCATTATGGGTCACCTGTGTCCTTTAAGTTGCTGGACTGCCAATCGTTTTCAAGTAGGTCTATCGTGAGTTGGTCAGCCCTCAGAGTGTTTGGGATTCTGAAGGCTGCTCTTAATACGTTCTGCTGCCACGGAGGAAATAAATGAATGATGAGTGAAAACGAGTTCTTAGCGTCTCCCGACGTCTTAGCCGCAAAAACGAACGGGGAGAAAATCCGTCAGACAGCCAAGAATTACGGCTGTCACAGATGTTGAGCCCAGAAAGACTTTAGGCCGGAAAAAAAAGTTAATAGTCAGATGATTATGCGGGAGGAATGAAAGTGAGAGAGGAGTCGACTCGCTGTGGTGACTCAGTCAGTTGTCAGTTGCACCTGCCCTCAGACGGTGGACTGGACAAAATCTCTGGTGAGCAACCAAACACAGATACATCGTTAGATGGCTATGCGGGGTTTTGAGATAATTGCAGTTTAGATCCATTCACTATAAGCCTTGTTTCACCAACGCTATTGTCTCCTGTGCGCATTATGAACACCCACAAAGATGTCGATGATTACTTCAGGACATTGCGCACACTCTCGGCAAGCATTCGCTTTTCTTCTGTGTGAGTGTACTGGGAAATACATCAACAACCTGCTCTTTTCTTTAAAGAACTATTGTAATGATGATAGTGCAAAATGTTGTGAAAATGCCAAAGTCAATGTCAAAGAACACCATATCTTCTTAAGGGAGGACCCCCAAACCCCCTGACCAAATGACCTAGAAGATGAGAGATAACCCTGACACCTTACAAAGAGCAGGGCAAGTTGGGAGGGAAACATCTATGACATTGAATGAGGCTTAGCATAGTACATTGGATTTCCTTATTTGGAAGTGATTATAATGGGATAGTTTGTTAAAGGGTCATATTAAAGTTGTCATGGCTTAACGCAGCAGGACCCAAGGGCGGGTAAGGGAAATAGGGTTGTTTAATAAACGGTAACAATAAAACAGACCTACAGCCACACTAGGGAAAACAAACAAAATCCAAACTCCGGTAATCCAAAAACTCCAACTGAGGCAGAAGAACCAAACCAAAGCACAGCAATAGAGGCAGGAACGAAAACTGACGAACAGAGCCAATATCTGACCAAAACATAACACAACAGGGCAAGGGACACAGGGAACTGACCGGGACCTAACAGGACACCAAAACACAGGAGAACAGGAAGTGTAGAACAGGAAGACTGGATATGGGCATCAAAATAAAACAGGAAATCAATACGACAAAAACAAAACAAAAGAGTTCATAAAGAAAAAACAATTTGCAGTCTAAACGGTAGACAGGGTTCTTTATCAATAGCAAATATAAAAACACAATTTACTCACTGATTTACCCTTTTAGATTAAAACTATTTTTTGCTTTTGGGTGGGTTGACTGGTAGAAATCAGTTTCAATCCATCCACTCCTTTGATGATTTTGGTACTTTTTTGTGAAATTTTTTTTCTTAAAAAACAAAAACTGTTTCAATGGTAAATCAACTGTTTTTTTCTTGCATTAATAGTTCATCAAATGTGATCTGATCACATGTGTAGACGATCTGCTTAAGCACATTGTGTTTGTGCATTTGGAGACTAGATTTTAAAATCTTTCTTGTCTTCATAGAGCACAACCCGTTGAACACTCACATGGCTGGTGGGGAAAGTAAGTGAACTCTTGGATTTCCGTAACTAGTCGAACCTCCTTTGGCAGCAATAACCTCAAACAAGCTGAGTATCAGAACTGCACAATGTTCGGCAGGAATCTTGAACCTGTCTTCTGGCAGAACCGATGTGAGATGTGAATGTCTCTGAGCTCATTCCGAAGGATTTCTATGAAGGTCTGAGCTTTGACTGGGCCACTGGGTGGATTTTCCTTGTTTGAAGTCACTCTGAACTACACTTACTTCAATGTGTATATGGCCATTATCCTGCAGCATTACCTAACTTCTATTGATCTCCAACTGGCAGACAGCCACCGTGACATTATCCTGCAAGATACCTCGATAAACTTGGGAATTCCTTTCCCCGTTGACGACGTCGAGCCGCCCCAGGCCCAGAGGCAGCAAAGCCCCAAATCATAATACTCCCTCCACTGTACTTTACTGTTGTGATGATGATGTTGTCATGTTGGTATGCAGTTCCCTTTTTACTCCCTACATAGTGCTGCATTTTCTCCTAAAGAAATTCAACCGTAGTTCCATCAGTCCACCAAACAATTTCCCGGTAGCACTGTGGAGTGTCAAGTTGTGCTTTAGCACACTTCAAGAAAGTGCACTATGTAACCCTTCATCCAATTCAACAGTCCTTGACTTGAAGTCTTGTAAAATGTTTTGAGTGTTTTTTATGATCTGGATTCACTGACTTCAGTTACCTTCTATTCATGTCATAACGATAGGGGTTCACATATTTTTTTCCAACCTACAGTGTGAATGATTAAATGATGTATTTAGTATGGAAAATGCTGTGTGATATTAGTATTAATTCCAAAGGGTTCACATACTTTTTTCCTGCCGCTGTAATACTCCTTTTTGGTGGATATAGCTCATTTCATCCCAGTTGATGTGTCTGCTGTGGTGGTGACTTTTCCTGTGAAATGCCACATAGATGTGCTTCTTTGTTGTGGTTCATCGCATACAATGGCTTCATGGTAAATTTGATTCTGTAGATGGATCACCGATAAGGCCGGCCTCTATCAAACTCGAGGTTTCAGAATTCCATGGCAGTTTTTCTTCTTGCTCAAGGTTTTCATATAACTCAGGGACAGTTATGCGTATTCGTGTTATTCACTCTAACTAACACAACCCATGAATATTTGCCCGTTCTCCCTTCCACTTTCTGCGACAAACCTCCTCTGAACAAACACACACAGACACAAGCAGGTTAATATTAACTGCTGAATGAAAAAAAAGATGTACTGGAATGCCAATGAGAAAGCCACACAAAGCGACTGTGCTAAATTCCCCGTTCACGTTCTGCCAAGCCCTCTCCTTCTTCACCCGGTCACCTATATCAATTCATGTCGGGGTGCTCACATACATCGGCAATAATTTTATCTTCCATTTCTGACACCTCAGCGCACAACTGGCGCAAAATTGGCGCATACTCGCATCCTTGCATCGGCTTTGTATGTAATGTACTCATGTAAATAATTCACGTCGCGTCCGGTGTGAACACAGCATTACAACACTGATGCATTTGGCCGTTCATCAGTTGCTCGTTGTGACCTTTTCCTGATGGGGTTAACATTTTCTTTTCATATAAAGTGCGATGCAATTTCCGCACACTCGTATCATTGGCTCGCAGCGCACACGGTGGGAGAAAAAGAGCTAAATTTGGTCACAAGTGGCACTGCTGCCAAAATACCAAACAATGAAAAATAAATTCATTGGAGGGAAATGTCAGGTAGGAAGCTGTGAGAAGGGACTTTGGAGGTCTGACAAGACACAATTACAGACCGCCCCCCCACCGAGGACTGGGATGTGGTATTTTCATGTCGGTAGTCTCTCAAGTAAGCCCACAGCAGCATGGCACACCCCTCTTTGATCCGTGCGAAGGGGGCGCCTGATGCATCCCTCCTCCGCTGCTGATATAGTGTGGGAATGAATGTCAGGACAAAGTCGGCAAAGGGCCAGCCCCTCCCGAACACATTCCCAATGCACACGAGCATTGAAATGTATAAACCTCCATTTCAGTGGGCCTTCTGTCTATTGCTGATGATCTCTGCGAATCAATGTAAATTGGTTGGATCTGACACGCAGGACTGCGAAGGACTGTATTTGAAATAGTGGTAGAAATTCTTGTTCTAATTCCCATCAGAGTCTCCTCAAAAATTCACCAGATACAATTTTCTGACATGAAAGCTGTATATGCTGATATATACACTATTGACTCTCATCTAATAATCTTTCCAATTATTCATGCCCTGAAGACAGCCTGATAGATTGCCTGTGGTAATTAGAATGATTAAGTGAGAGGTGCAAAATGGTAATTTATCCTTGCATGACAGAGTTAAGTAAACCTGGTTATAAAACCTGCCTAATTAGCTGTCGTAAAATAGAGCAGAATGGTAAACCAGTGAACAGGTAGTTAGACAATGAAGTCATTTATTTCAGGCTTGCCAGATGGCCTGCCTGCCTTTTTCTCACCTCCAGTAACTACAGCTTTTTATATGTTACACTGATTCAATATAACAGTGTAATATTGTCACAAAAAGATAGTTTCTTCAAACTGCCAGGACTTCAGAGGGTAAGCAAAAAAATGGTCAATGGAGTTTTAATCTTTTAAGCAACTGAATACCTCATTGCGAAATTGCATCTTAACGTTGAAATTCAAATACCGCTGAATTTATAGCACTTAATTGTTTTATTTTCAACCATCAATCTATTTATAGAAGTGTGTGTGAACGGTCATGAGATATGTCACGTGTTAGTAAGGACGAGAGGAGATAATTTTTGATGCAGAGCTAAAATGCTCTGAGATTCTTTTCGTTTAAAGAAAACAACGCCATTTTAAAATGAAAACATATTTGTCTGAGTGGAACCATCAGTCAGTCGTCACCCTCACAGCTTTTACTCATGTCAAGTGATATTATTTGAAACTCGAAACAGTAAAGCATAACTTTGAGCTCCTATGTTCACTGTCCAAGAGTATGTTCTTCCATCTGAATTAGCCAAACATGGATTCTAAAATGATATTGTAATTGCTCACTTCACCTAAAAAAGAATACACTTTAAAAAGTTGATTGGTCAAATTCTCCTATCTTGGGTAAGGAGTTTGTCTAGTGTTGCCTGGAATAAACTTCCAATCTTTAAGGCGATATTTGCCTCTCTACACGACAGGGCTTGAGACCTGTAACATATTTTAAAGCCACTTCAATCTAATTTGTTGATTGGATGATTGTTTAAAGCTTCCAGTTAGTCTTTGTTAATCTAATATATCAACTGTCATATTTCATCCATGTGTGAGAGAAAACGAAAACAGGTAATAAATTCAGCAGGCCATAATTATTGGTCTTCCTATTTGTGTCCTTTGATGTAATCCGTCACGGGTTGGCAGTCCTCCCCTCCCTTGTCCCATCTCGCGGTTGATATGAAGTCACACGGTAACATGTCGCAGCCAATGCGCAGCTCACAGAGAGACATGCACAATAACCTTTCCCAACAACGGCCATCTCAGCACGAGTCTGTCACATCCTCAACAGCATTGCATGTGACACTACACTCGGGGGCAGATTTCTCCCAAATATGATTTCAGATGATTGAAAGCTTTTTGATTTAGAAGTGTATTCTCTTAAGCTAAGTGCTCTCAGAGACCATCAAGGAAATTTAATTGCCTCACTTAGAGAGAAAAAAAAAGCAGGTTTTCTGACCCAAATGATATCAGATCTTAACATCTCAATAGAAACACATGGAATTGGATGGTCAACTGGGCGCCTAATGTCATTTGGAAATGCAATTTTCTGATGGCATTTCCTAAGTCTGTCTCACCGAAAGCACAAGATTGATCAAAATCTTAATCAGCCATTTTCAGAAGTGGACTTCGGGTTTGGCTCGATGCTAGATTACGGAGCCAAACAACCATGAATGTTGACCTTATAAAAGGAAAGTTTCTATATTTGAGAAGCAGTCGGCCTGACGTGATTACCCAGTCACAGTGCACCAGTACAAAAGGCAACGGATTAAATTCCAGAGTCAGGAGGAATGATTGGAGTGTACTAAATACGTGCATCGTCAACATACGAACAGAACAAACTGATGAACAAAAGCATAGTATGTGGGCACTTAGTTGTGAATTTTCCGAGCTGATTGCCAACATGCTATCCAGCATGATGATCCAGACTGGCCTGCTGCTGGACACTCGTGGTCCCAGGTAAAGCCAAATTGAAGGGAATCATCCCGACCTCTTCAAACCAGATTGAGTCGGGAGTCCAACGTGCGCCTGAAATAGTGCCAGAAAAGAAATTCAGTGAGGGACATTAAAGATTTTCTTTACAAGCAAGAAAAAAGAAATGTTCGAGCAGCAGCATTGTTATTATGCTGAATGTGGTTCAAGGACAGAGGTCTTTCCATCAGGCCATACATCCAGGTGATATTCAACAAAAAATTGAAAGAATGTTCATTCCAACAAACCACTCAACACTCTCAGTGCCATTACACTTCAACTTCTCTTGGCTCCAGAAAACAGGGGATAATACCAGTGTGGCAGTGAAAGCTACTGCCGTCATCAAAGATGTGCTGCCGCCCATTACAAAGACTCAATCTTTATTTAATTTTTTTTAATCACATTTATTACACATTTATTTATTTTAAAAAGAAAAGCTTTGTGATTAGGTCTTCTCTCATCCACTGTTATTGACATGTTTCTTTTGCTGACTGTTCTCTTGACTGTTATCTCAGCCCTGGAAATGATTTAAATACTGTTAGTCATTTTTTTATATTATTTTTATTCTTCATTTGAGTTTATTCTGATATTTTGCTCAGTATAAGTTGGTCCAAATAGAGTCAATATCTTGACGCCTATGGGTATAATAAGAATAAAGGACTAAACTCAAACATATCAAGTATGCAAAGAAAGAAAAATAGCTTAATGTTGGGCCTGGCACACATACAAAGTGGGGTATGGTTGCCAATTGTGCAGCCACTAGTGAAAGGTAGGCAGTGAGTTGAGAAAGATCCAGGCTTTTAGCGAGTTATTATGATCATCTGTAGCAGTGTTTATCTGCAGAGCTCTGAGTCCAGTGGCTTTCTATTCCATGCCTGGCTTTCAGTGACCATTGTTATCCACTAAGCGGACAGCGAGACTGGCCAATGCAAACTCTCAGCATGGTGATTGTGAGCCTGGCCGACGAGGGCCGAAAGGTAACAAGCATCTGTACTGCGTTGGCTTCTAAACTCTTGTTGCTTGCACGAACCTACATTCACAGCACCAACTCCGTGTCTGCAAACACCATTGCCTGACTGTTAATCCAAAACAAAAGCATCCCTTTCACATATCTGTCTGAAGACTCTTTAAACTGTTTCGAAAATTGTCTATACTATTACCACTGATCGAATCTCACTTTAACCGCTCTATGGACAAATAAACGCGTAGGCTTTTGTGCCATGCGGCTTTTGTGCCATGCGGCTTTTTGCAAAGAGCTAATACGTTGTTTTTAGCCAGTCCGACTACAACAGACACGTCCGTTTCCATTGTGTTGTGTGCGAGAGAGAGAGAGCAGAGCGAGTTGGGGCTGACTGAATCAATGCATTGTACAGTTCTACAATGAAACAAGACTTTACTCATTTGAAATCGGAAAAAAAAAGAAAAAGAGGAAAATCAATATGTGGCGGTCAATGTTGATATTGTGGTGGGCTGCCACAAATAAATCAGTGTATGGGAAACTCAGAGGAGTGTCCTTCAGTGTGGCCCACAGCGTCTGGCTCTTCAAAGATCAAAGTATCTTATAGGATGGTGAAATTGAAACAAGGAGGTCCTCTAAAATAGTTCTTCAGCAGCCATAACAGAGGTTGACTTATTAATCAGTCAACCAGTATCATTTACACACAGCAGACAATATGTATCAGTGGCACTGCTGTACTGGATATAAATTGCCATATCTTATTACATAATAATAACATTATGCTCATATTCAAGTTCATACTCTTAATTTGGGTTACAACTTGAAAAGGTTTACATGCTCTAATGTTCAGAAAAGGCATCAGTGTTCTCATAATACCCATTCCTCTTTTCACCCTCTGTCTAAAAAATGCCTGTAATTAAATTTAATTAAACTCCGCCCCCCCGATAAACCCAAGTCTGCTCTGATTGGCCAGCTGGGCCCAGTTAGTTGTGATTGGTCAACAGATTTCAAAATGTGTAGGAAATGCCACCCCCTTTCACCAGAAAAGTGGAGATTCTCAGATTGCAGGTGGGGTTACCCCAAAAGAGTCCAACTGTGACATCACAGTGGGAAAGAAATCTGAACCAGTCGTTCAGAGCCAGACTGTAGGGTTTAGCCAGCTCACGAACAAACGACAGGGTGGTCTTTTTTCACAGTTTGTGGGCCGGCAGCCTCCACAGATACACACATGTATGTGCACAAACACTGAAAAAGGGATTTTTGCATAATATGTCACATTTAACATTTTTGTAGCATTCAGCAGCTGTACAGTTTCACATATTTGTTAACTGTCGCCCATGGATGGAGCAGAGGCTACAAATAATGAATAAAGAAAATTAGTAATAAGTAAAATAGTAACACGTATAACTGGATGTCTCAAACACTCGTTTTGAGCACTGTTTTGTGACCGTAATGCTCTCTGTAACATATTTGCATAATATTTTGAATTTCCTTAGTATGAACAACTACAGTTTATTTGTAACTCTTGAAACATTTTTTTTAATCATTGCATTATGATGTTTATAGACATCCCTGTAGATGGAGATAAGTATGAAAGTGCAATCTAGCCGAGTTCATCACAGATTGTCCTTGAGGCTTTGAAACAAGATCCATTTAGATTGTAAGGCAGAGGAAAGAAATATGGCCTATAATATCTACAACGGCTTTGTAGATAATGATCAAATGGAGAGGTCTTAGGAAAATAGCTTGAACCCCGGTGCTGATTAGGATCCAATAATAGGATGAGAAGAAGAAAAAAACTCAAATTAATTCTAGGACGGTGTAATTATTTGGTTCTGATGAGAAAAGTTGTTTTCTTATTTTTAGTATCATTTAAAAAAACAAACATTAGACAAGCCATCTGCCAAAAAAAACTAAACATACATTTCACAAGCATGTCTTTATCCACAGTACTGCTGTTAGGTTTTGTTAAAATTTTTGTGTATGTATTCATAAGTGAATTCATTTCATTATGTCTTGTTTATTTTTATATATTGAGCAATTTGGGTTTCCATGTCCACATAACGTGGAGCTGAAGCTACAGCAAATAAAGAGCTTGGAATGTAAATGAATAAAAGATAGCATGAATGATCAGGTACAAACTGACAGCCTGAGCTTTTCTCAATGGCCGATTCTGAACAGTGCCTCCCGAAGATGGAAACCTCACCACACAATGTGCATAGGCGAAGACAAAGCGCTCTGAAACACTGCCAGACGACTGAATGCTCCACACTCCTACAGCAAAGTCACACAAAATCTGATTCCACGCGGATAATATCAAATCGAGGCGTAACAAATCCGACAGCGTTGACACCAGCGTGTTCCTTTAGAGTCATCCCAGGACCATGAGGCCTACTATGGTGTTTGTTTAGTAATGTCGTAATGAACTTGCTTGATTCACCGAAACCGAGCCGCCGCCGCCACACTGTGACAGCGGAGCTCACAGCTGCCTGGGAAATAATATAAACTATTAGCAGATGAAACAGAGCTATCGGTTCCATCTCACTCGAATCAGGAACTTGTTTGCCTCTGCACAACCTTCAGGAAATGCACGGCCTCGGCTGGCACCCCGAACTGACGCCAAGACACCGAGCGCAATTAAGCCCTGCATGGCATGGGCAGCCATTATGTATGAAATCAAATTACCTTCATTAACCTGCCAAGTTGGCTGAGGGCGTCACTACCCACTGGTTCTTTTCTCCACCCTCGCGGAGGAAGATGAATGACAAACCAAAAGAGGTGCAGCATGCTGATATCCCTGTGGAGTTCTAATACAACATCCCCTCCCAAAATTTTCTAATGCATTCATACTCATGGAAACCATTTCTGCTGCCTCCGCCACGTATGTTTTAATGTTGCAAAATGAAATGCATGGCTTGAAAACAATATCGCACGGTATGAGATAATTAGCTCTCCTGGCTTGACAAATGGGCCAATACCTATGTGCATACATGCTTTTAAGCACCGCATATGTTGCCTTCATGAATAGGCATTGTGCTTGCATCCCCAATTGTAATACATATATTTATTGCCATAACTTGTAATGCCTGAACAATGGCTGCACAGGGAAAAAACTAAAATACAGCTAAACTGCACCACACTGACGCATAGGGAACAGTGAATGAAGATCAGGGATCATAGAGGAAGATTATAGCCACATCGCAGTCATGGTAATACAAGGAGGGTTTTTTTGTGTGTTGTGCCTTTCTACCAACGACCTTTCACACCATGGAGCATGTCAAACAGCATTGAATTTACGCGCTTAAAAAGGGGGGGGGGGGGTGATCCCCCCCACAAATGGTTATTTCTCATAGGAAAACGAGAATCAAGTTAACAGCAGAATGCAATTCTGTCTGGTTGCACGCGCAATCATTTGGCCTTATGTAAAACTGCCGGCAGAGGCACCGGGGGAACTGATACTTTTGGTGACTGGCTATCAGAGGCAGCATCAGAGGTAAGTGATTCTATTTAGATAGATAATAAATATGCGGTCATGGGGAACCTATATCCAAAACCCACATAATGACTTTCTGCTGTGGCTGGAGGAGGAGGTTGCCAATCAGTCTTTACAATATTTACAGCAATTTGCTCCCCTTCATCCTTTCTCAGTGCTAATTCTATTTCCTCATTCATTACGGACAACATATTTTTAATGAGGGAGGCCTTTTCCCAGTCTAAACGTCTCCTCAATTCTTGTGTTTATCAATCACGGAGAGGCTTTTAGGCCGGAGACACACGGATATCACATGGTGAAATCAGTCTTGAATTCCACTTAGCCAGTGCACTGACTGATTGGGGATTTAGCTTGAATGCTATTTTGAGTGATGGCCATGTAACAGCTCAGAAACCACAATATGATAAATGTATCTGAAGTCGGAAAATTGAAATATATATATATATATATATATATATATATATACACCGAAGTAACTCTCATTCGTTCTTCATTTGCGTGCTTTTTATGCAAATTCCCCTCCGAAATTTGGATCCTCTGATAAGTAATAAATCACATATGAAAGCCATTGATACTTTATCTCTTTCGAGTCATTGCTAACAACAAATGTTGCGCTTGTGCCACCTGGAGCCGGGCGATTTATCAATTTGTAATGATGTCATCAAATGAAAGTAGATAATATTGGGGATTTTGGCCTGATTGTGATGTAGCCTAAATGTGGTGTTTTTCTGGTCCTATCTGAGGTATTTCAGTTAATGGAACAATTTTCCCTATTAGACTGTAGCTGAGTGACATGAAACATGAATCCCTCTGCCTTCCTCTGTCATTATATCAGCATTCCTGATTATCATTACTAAAACCTTTTATATCTTAGGAGAGCACCAATAGTAATCCTAAAAACATTGTTACACTGATGGTATCAAGGTGGTAGTAACTGATGATGTCAATAGCACAGAGCCTAAAGGCCACCACATATTCAAACAGGGACGTATTATCACAGGTCTCTGTTTGGATACGTCTACACAATAAAAACACAAACCTACATGTTTAATATCTGTCAGACCAGGAACCATCCAATGATATTTCTGTAAAGGATTCTGTGGAAAGCTGCATCTCACCTAATCTTTCAGTTGCAGTACCTGTGACTATGATTGCAATTTTTCAATTTAGGAGTTTAAATGTAAAAATTTAAGAATAATCCTATAATTTATTCAGTTTGGCCGCTGGATCATTTGTCATTTTTTCTCTTTGCCTGAGCAAACAACCCGTGAATATCTGCCCGTTCTCTGTCGGACGCAGATGTCAGTGGTGACAAATTTTGCGTTCTTCGTGTTGCGTCATTCCCGTTTAATTGACTTTGAATGTAATCTCATCTCGCGAATAATTCGTGAACGCAGCATAACAAAACACCTTGTTTATAAAGTAGGACTTTAACTATAATCTTCAGAACATTTGTGATTTATTTGTTTAGCATTGTATCAACTGCAATAGCTCAGAATGTTTTACAAGCCATAAACCTGAAACTCAAAGAACATGTAATGCTCACATACGTTTTTGGCTCGCTACAGCTAGCTGTACAAACACTATAGTGGCTGTTGGATTAATTGATTATTGATGAGGTGGATCATAAGCTGTGAACACTACACCGATAAGTTGAAAATGGTCCATTTTCTTATTTACTGTATATATCTAGTAGTTACAAAGCAACATACCACCTTTCATTTGAAAACGCGTGTCTGGTGATCTGAGATATCTCCTTTGAGCTCTGTTTTGGTCTCCACCAACAGCATGAGGAAACCATGTATGTGCGTTCAGCCGCTCCATTATGTTGAACACCTGGTGGCTGCTCTGCGCAGTTGCCAGGCAACCAGCTGAAACTACACAAAGTTACTGCTGCCAGCCAAAATAAAATAAGCCGAGCACACTTTCAAAATCTATTTAGACATGGTTTCTACTTCTTTTCATTCTACCGCTTTAGGTTTCCGTGTTTAATTCTGTGGCTCAGGAGAGGGACAGCGAGTCATCCGCAGATTGGAAGGTCAGCGGTTAGATTCCCTGTTCCTCAAGTCCACAAGTGTCCTGTGCCAAGACACTAAACCCCAAAATTGCCCCTGATGGCAGCGTGAGGATGGGATGCGTGAGTGATAGACAACGCGCTAGGTATAGCAACCTCTATTTGGATGTGTGTGTGAATGGCTGGATGTGATCTGTGATGTAAAGCACTTTGAGTGGTTGTGAAGACTGGAAAAATGCTGCATAAAAACGCAGTCCATTACATTAAGTAAAGCATATTGAATGTTGTGTACGTAAGAAACGTGCCAAACTTGCCTTTGCCTATTACCAAGTGTTTGGCCCTTTGACAGTCTGAGACAACAGAGGCAGTGTAAATGTAGGCAGAGTTCCACAATATTTCGCCTTTTAGATGAAACCTGCGCGTCGGTGTCCCTGACTTCATAAATGATCCGTGAGAGCGGTCTGCGTGGGTGGGTGTTTGAGTGTGAAAAAGGAAAATTCAACAGTTCACACAGTAGCTCGACAGTCTCGTTACAAATCATTTCACTTCTCAAATGAACATCTTTAGAATTTCGGCAGACGTGCGACATTATGGTGAGTAAAGGACTCCTGGGTAGTGTCATTGATCAACCCGAATAGGCTACGGTAAAGTCACGTTTTTTTTCCTCTCATTAATTACTCTCATTTATTTAGTGGACCATAACTCTATTTGTGAATGGAAATCTTATTCAGAAGACAAAAAAAA
This sequence comes from Scophthalmus maximus, assembly GCF_022379125.1. Taxonomy (NCBI): domain Eukaryota; kingdom Metazoa; phylum Chordata; class Actinopteri; order Pleuronectiformes; family Scophthalmidae; genus Scophthalmus; species Scophthalmus maximus. The sequence continues at coordinate 21,428,028 of NC_061527.1, forward strand.
ATTAGCCGGTGCGTGCTGGATTGTTGGAAAAGGGGGAAAATGAGGTGTCTAACCTAAAGTGACATTTACAAATTACCTGTTAATTTCAACTGGGTTGAGGGATGATAGGACTGAATTGCACTGACAGGAGGGTAACTGGGTAATGAGAGCTGAGTCTGTAGTGGCCAAATAAGTAACGTGCACTTAGAGGGAAAGTGGGTTTATTCCATGTGAGCACCTCAAGTACTCTCAGCTCTCGTCTGAACTGTATTCCGTCCACACCCACCTGACAGGCTTGTGGGGCCCCCCACCCCCCACCCCCCCTCTACTTTTGGTCCAATTAAGTGGAGGCTGGATGATGAATAGTTACAATCAGCCTTGTTTTAGAGGCTTGTGCTCGGGAGGATACTCACCATGCAGAGAGAGTGCGAGAGGACGTCCACGTGTCAGAGTGCAAGGGGAAGTGGCGAGACTTGCATCGGTGTCACCTTGCATCCGTCCCTGCTAATGTCTGCTCATAAGAAAAAAGAGTCCCGCTCCCGCTACTGAGGACAACAATGCACAAAAGCTGGTGTCCCTCACCCTCCTTCTGCCATGCCCCGAGCAAACATTAGGGAAGACAAAACAGCGGCAAGTGGAAGCCGGTGACATTTGAATTGAATACCTCAATAATGGATGCCATCTCGCGCTAACCTCCATTTAGCCGGCAGAGCCGTGGCGGCACAAAATCAAGACAGGATCCCTCAGGTCAACGGAGACAGAGGACGTTGGTTAATGAGGCCTGTACTGCTCTGAAAGCATCATGCTAGATGCGGAAGGGGGGGGGGAGCCCCTGTACCTATTAGCAGTGGGGAGGATGTACATTTCTAATAGTTTTTTTTCCTGGAATCTGGATGTAAACGTCATCGTAATCCCTTATTCTGTGCCTGTCATGTTCCTCAACTTCTCTCATAGGTCAGTAGTTTCCTACATGTGTGAGAGAAAGGCAGAAGAGGGAAAAGAGAGATAAGGTCAATTAGGACCGAGCGCTGATTTGCCTTAAAAAGGTCACCCAAGTCTTCAGAGCGATCTTCCTATTGTAAGACACCGACTGGAAAACTCCTTAACAATCTCCGCTGTAGCTGCACAAGAGCACAAGACTCCACCCTGACCTCTTTAGAAAAGGCCGGCCCGGCTCCTTCCTCACTTTCGTCTGACCGGAGAAAACTAATGAGTGTGAGGCTGTGGGTAAAACCTAATGGGGCTCAGTAGTTTTTTTGCTCCGGGCTGACTGCTGAAAATGAACATTTAACCACAGCTCAAGTAATTGAAAAAATGACAAGTGGTACATACAGGCCATCATCCCACACAAACACGCACACACACACACACACACACACACACACAAACAACACGCAAATTATTCTGATTATTTGCCACCTCCAGATTAGAAGCGCCTCTCCACACTGTCACTTACAGCACCAACCAGCAGTAACGTCAGAATACACAGGAAGAAGCAGAGATGTGGAAGTAACGTCAATTAATATGAGACTGCTGGCCTCTAGTTACGCCGGGTACGGAGTAAGTGCAGAGGCAAGATCTTGATGTTACATATACTTAGCTGTGTGGAAGTAGGCCGCACAGTACTAATAAGCTCCATCTATGAGGAACCTTCTCAGGGGGGAAAAAAGCACCAACATATGACCGTCTCTTAGTGAAAAAATAAAAATAATATTGCAATACTAAGTTTTTCTGAGCTTAACTTTGCTCACAGCTCCACCTGCTTGTCATTTATTGACATTGACACTTGTGTCTCTTGAAAGTCAGAGCTAAATTGTGGCGTATGTGTTATGTTACCTCTGACCCCCCCCCCCCCCCCCCCCCATTACATACACTGTACCTTAAACAGTGTGTTAAGCATCCCATTACAAGAGCTAATTGGAAAATCTGAGTCAAAGTGAAAAAAGACTCAAAACTTAGAAGTTAATAAGTCTAGTATACAGCAAGCTTTGATGGATTGTCAATCAAAGACCCATTGTTATTCCAAACTTTACTTTGAGAGTCCCCCTCCGCTGTTACTTCACAGGAAACAGTAGTTTCTCTGCTGGGGACAGTTTCTCAGTTCAAGACTTAATGTATGTACAATCATTATACCGTGACGTGAAATTTAGTCTGGAGCCGATCATGGTCCGATATACGACGAGTGAGAATGGATTTAACAGGCAACACTGGATGCATCCTCTCCAGGGCCGTTTCTAGCTTTTTGGGTTCGTGTTTTTTTGGGGGGGGCTCCCTTCCAATTTCAAGCACAACAAGCACACACCAAATCTGCGTCACATTTCATATGCATGTATAATAACACAACATATCTCAAATTTGAAAAAAAATTCTACTGATAATGTTCTGATGAATTCCCCAAAGGCAGCTACATTAGCATTAGATCATTTCATAACCAGTTCACCCCAAACCTTACACTGCATGAGTGCTGTACTACTATTACTACTACTACTATAAAACAAATGATTATGCATTAATATACTGTAGGTTTGTAAAAAAAAAAAGGGTTTGCAATCAATTTACAAATTAAACCTGATTGCACATTAAAAAGGGGCTTTAGCTGCAAGGTGCTTTAATAAATCGCTTGTTTGAAACTAGAAATGACCCACAATTTTTTGATTTACAAACAGCTGACAACAAATCCAGTTCTATGATATTTGAAAAAAAGTTTTTGAAAACTTGTTTGCTTCACCTTAGTGTTTGGATTGAATAATGCATCAAAATTCCTGTTTGCATTGTATAACCCTTAGTCTTAGTTTTTAGTTCATTATTTTTATTTTTTCAATTTTACCTCAATTTTATTCAACCGTCATTTTTTGTTACGATGAGCATTACCCAGATTCAGATCAGCTGCCCTCTGAGATAATTATTCAAATGAGAAAATGGCAAATTTTAAAAACAAAATGGCAAATGTCCTATCCAACATACCCAGCTAACGTGACAATCTTGCAAGACTCAGCATAATCAGGCCAAGATTAAATGTTAAACAACCAAAGTCTGAGCTGTCAGTCATTAGGCAGAACAGGTGGGGGTTAAATGCCTTGCCTAAGGGCGCCTCGGTGGCGGTAACTTCATGCCTGACCTTGGAGAGAGCAGACGACAAAAACAGTCACCACAAAGTCAACTCAGCAGCTGCTCTGGAGCATTTGGGGGGAATTTCAACCCCTTACACAAAGTGAAATGTAAGAAAAGTATTTTGTCTCGTTGAAAGTGGAAACTGTGTGAAGTCGGATGGATGGGTGTAAAGTTAGCCAGCTAGTCAATTCACTCAAGTCCAACTAGTTAGTATCGTGGCATCATGATGAAGGGCCAGCGTTCAATGTAGCGCAACTGCACAGGAGCTATTGGTCCGACGATGTCTGGGAATTAAAGGCAGGGAACGACTACCAGTCCGCTAGTAAATGTTTCTAGTTCTGTGCATCACGCTTTAGTGGATTCAGCTGCCTGTCCGGCAAGATTATTTACTCCACCCACACACAAGGTGTTGAATCCAAACAGTCGGTGACCTAAGCATTGTGCAATTTTTTCGCTCCAAATTCTTTGGCGGAACAAAGTCGAGTTAGATTTTATGCAATTATTTCTCGACTTTTATTAAATATACCTCAGGAAAAAAGGCAGAGGAGTGGACCACCTGGGCCCCGACGAACGACCCCTACGTAATCCACCGACAGCGAACTCTGATCCTCTCGACCACATGATGTTCACCTCCATTGTTGTTCATAGCTTGTTACTACAGCAGGGTACCGAGAGGACAAATGACCACTTGCAGACCTAATATACATACACCCCACATCTTCAACCACACAAATACATCAAGTTTACGTTTATATGTTTTTAAACATGTGTAGAGGGGATCACTAATATTAGTGTACAACAATTTTCATACAATATTCATTGTAATTGATGTACTTCTACAATTTTGATGTTCTTCTAAAGCAACGTAACTAGAATATGTTCCTCTTAAATTATAAAGAATATATAGTCAGAATACTGACTGTAAATACAGATAGGTATAGTATGTGTAAGCGAGACATTAATGGTGAAGCTGGTGACACTGGCAGGATAGGAGCTAATCTTATCTATGTTATTAAATCATGTAGCCAACTATTTTATATTAGTGTAAAATATCATAAAATGAAGTACCTCAGAAATGTACTTGAGAGAACAAACTACTATTTACTAATTACTTAACTAATGACGGCAGATTCACAGACCCATACTGCGTTTTCATGGCTTCCCATTTTTGTTAAAGAATAATCGTCATATACTGTATTTGTTATATGTAGAGGTTAAGATAAATCCAGACTAGACCTGTAAAATAGTACTAACTAGTACTTTAAATAATGCACCCCAAAAATATGAAGATGCAATTGTTACAACAACTAACAAAGTACAGAAAATGTATTTTAGTGGTTAGATTATGTACTTATACGTATATTTACTATTATTCGAGGACCACAAGAACCCTTGATTGCCTCAAGGGAAATAAGTGATTTCAAATATACAAAATGAGACAGATTAAAGCTAAATTATTATCTCAGACATTAACCAGATTGAACACGAACACCAACACTGTGATCCATCATACGGCTCGAGCATTATCTTAAATGTCCAATGGCTATTCCATTTATGAATGTTATGCCTGATGGATGATGGCAATTAACAAAATTCAATCTCCAAAGAGTTCTCAGAATTCTCCCCCCACATTTAAATACACACTCACAGAGAAGGTAATGCCCCGTTTGCTGCGCTCTCCTTGAGCGGACTCAACTTATCATTTGAATCAGGCACTCATATTTACAACACAAATTATTGTGCTTTCAGAGCAATTTTTAAACATTACCTGGGACAGATCTGATTGCTAACCTCGAATATAAGTCACCCAGTGAGGTTTTTTTTTTTTTAAAAGATGTCTGTTCAGATCTACATTTGCCATATCCAGGAGCTTACGGGGGCAGCCTCACATTTCACACCTAGAGCCAGTGAAAACATCTTTTCTGATGAACATCTCTTCAATATGGAACAAAAGGTCTTTGTTCTCTGTCCTGCTAGAATGAAACCTAAGCATGCAGACGGCCTGTGTGCGTGCGGTGTGAGTCCGTACCTGTCCAGGGACATCGGAGATACACTGTCTGAATCCCAAACTCACCTTTAAAAAGACAGTAAATTATGCTTGATACTACGTCTGCAGAATATAGGGCCCTATTTCAAGATGCTAGTTTGTAGACTGCCACAGTTGTCATTGTTGAGATTACTGTAGACTTCTTTAATTTGTTTTTGGTGTTGTCCGCTGTTCTACCGGTTGGAGAAGCCTTCCACTAATCACTGCCTTGTAGTCCTTACTAAGATGGGGACAACATCTTTCTATGTATGCTTGGTACATCCATAAAAAATAGTGACCCAAAATATATCTGTAGTATGTATATAAATACACTGAACAAAATTATAACACTTTCGTTTTTTCCCCCCATATTTCATGAGCTGAACTCAAAGATCTAAGACTTTTTCTATGTACACATTTCTCTCAAATATTGTTCACAAATCTGTCTAAATCTGTGTTAGCGCACAGGATAATCCATCCACCTCACAGGGGTGGCATATCAAGATGCTGATTAGACAGCATGATTATTTCTCTACCATAAGCTGTCTCCAAAGGCGTTTCAGAGAATTTTGGCAGTACATCCAACCGGCCTCACAACCGCAGACCACGTGTAACCACACCAGCCCAGGACCTCCATATCCAGCATCTTCACCTCCAAGATCGTCTGAGACCAGCCACCCGGACAGCTGCTGCAACAATCGGTTTGCATAGCCAAAGAATTTCTGCACAAACTGTCAGAAACCGTCTCAGGGAAGCTCATCTGCATGCTCGTCGTCCTCATCGGGGTCTCGACCTGACTGCAGTTCGTCGTCGTGACCGACTTGAGTGGGCAGATGCTCACATTCGATGGCGTCTGGCACTTTGGAGAGGTGTTCTCTTCACGGATGAATCCCGGTTTTCACTGTACAGGGCAGATTGCAGACAGCGTGTATGGCGTCGTGTGGGTGAGCGGTTTGCTGATGCCAACGTTGTGGATCGAGTGGCCCATGGTGGTGGTGGGGTTATGGTATGGGCAGGCGTATGTTACGGACAACGAACACAGGTGCATTTCATTGATGGCATTTTGAATGCACAGAGATACCGTGACGAGATCCTGAGGCACATTGTTGTGCCATTCATCCACGATCATCACCTCATGTTGCAGCATGATAATGCAAGGCTGCAATGTTGCAAGGATCTGTACACAATTCCTGGAAGCTGAAAACATCCCGGTTCTTGCATGGCCAGCATACTCACCGGACATGTCACCCACTGAGCATGTTTGGGATGCTCTGGATCGGCGTATACGACAGCGTGTTCCAGGTCCTGCCAATATCCAGCAACTTCGCACAGCCATTGAAGAGGAGTGGACCAACATTCCACAGGCCACAATCAACAACCTGATCAACTCTATGCGAAGGAGATGTGTTGCACTGCGTGAGGCAAATGGTGGTCACACCAGATACTGACTGGTTTTCGGACCCCCCCCCCCCCCCCCCCCCCGGACCCCACCAATAGAGTAAAACTGCACATTTCAGAGTGGCCTTTTATTGTGGCCAGCCTAAGTAAGGCACACCTGTGCAATAATCATGCTGTCTGATCAGCATCTTAAGATTTAGACAGATTTGTGAACAATATTGGAGAGAAATAAGCCTTTTGTGTACATAGAAAAAGTCTTAGATCTTTGAGTTCACCCCATGAAAAATGGGGGCAAAAACAAAAGTATTGCGTTTATAATTTTGTTCAGTGTATAATCCAGATCCAGACTGGCAAACTGGTGGTGACTAACCAACCAGAAATCGCGTTGACGACAAACACCAGAAGAAGGCGGTGGCTGTAGATGTGGCAATCCTGAGTGACTGAAACATCAGGAAGAAGGAACATGAGAATAGGCCTGTCACTATAATTACGTTATCGACTTATCGTACGATATGAATATGAACTCACTCCTTTTTATTGACCTCAATAATAGCCATTGTGTTTACATGTTTTTTTGTTGATGTTACATCTGTTCTTGAGCTAATCAATGACTTTTTTGGTCTCTAAAATGTCAGATAATGTCATAGAATTTTTCGAAATGGGGACCATGTCTTCAAATTGCTCTTTTTTCTGGGACTAAACTCAAGTCTAAACTTTGGATAACATTTCTCTCTCAGCACACGCAAACGACCAATAGACCTATACTGCAAGCTCACATGATTCAAAAAATGGTGTTATGGTCAATCATTTCTGGGACAATTTATCGTGCAAATTTAGAGTCTTCAATGAACCTAACCCCATTCTGCATGTCTTTGGACTGTGGGAGGAAGCCGGAGAACCCGGAGAGAACCCACGCATACACAGGGAGAACATGCAAACTCCACACAGAAAGGTGCTAACCACTACACCACCATGCAGCCCTACTATTATCGTTATGATTATTAATATTCTTTTTTTTACTATATTAGTATTAACATCACAGTAGTCACTGTTATTGATTAAAGCTATAATTAGCACTGTGGCCTTTTATCTTTTGTCTCTTCATTTTCTCCCCCACCCATTTCCAATAATTCTTTAATTCAATTTAATACTTTAGTAATAACTATCTGTATCGTATACCACTATGACCCCTATGTTTTGTTTCCCTTGTTGTTGGCTAATGTTGTTATTTGTCTGCACATGCTTGTTTTGTCTCGTTCAATTTCACCAATAAGAAAAAATATATATATTTTCCAAGTGATAGAATTACTTATTTTCATTATTCCACTTACAGTATTGACCTTCTTTCCAAAGCACTCCAGCTGTTTCCTCTCCACCCACTGTAGCCCTTTCCCCTGGCCTCTGTGGGGTCTTCATTACCGCAGCATATAGATGCTGCCGCCCTTACAACAGGCTGTAATGAGGGACAAGATCCACGTATGGACGCCAGCTCAGTGCACATATACAGGCCCTGATCATGTTCTGATATATTTTGAAGAAGTACCAGCATCTACAATGATGGAGGCAATACAGGGCCTGTAACGCAGTCGATAACGATTTATTTAAATACTTTTTGAAACCTGCGCTTCTGTCACTGCCTCACTGTTGTACAGTCCCTATCCATTAACAGTCAAGAACCAACACATTTTTTTGAACCTCGGCTTATTTGGGGGAAAATCACACATTTAATGTATTTTTTCCCACTGCAGAGAGGAACGAAGAGAGAACTAATCTCAGTTCTTTTGACACCTCCATATAATGATGTTTTGGAAGGGAGACAGTGGAGGATAATCCCCGGATGGATGTGAGCCTACCCCGTGTGTCTGCAAGTCTGGTGAGAGCAGGGAGATGCAAGTTGGCTCTCAGATGTACCCTGCAGCTCCTGCAGCCGGGGTGTTGAGGGGTAAAGAAGAGGTAGAAGACACTAACAAGATCATGCAATATTAATGAGGCGTTGAGATGTAGGACATGCAATGCAAATCGGCCACTGCGTATGCAGGAAAAATAATATCATACATCAGCACGCGGACTTGCATTTGTAAAAGTGAGTAATTAGCGTTTACAAACAGAGAGAGGGGGCCACAGCAGCATATTAAATGATTTTTTTCTTCTTTTGGGAACACATTTTCGGATAGTAATAACAACAGGAAGTGAAGTGGAAAAGGCCAAATATTCATGGAAAGAGCACAGTAGTGGACGTTTTTGAAATAGAGTATCTCTGAGCTGGCCTGAGTTGCAACTCAGTCTCTGAAACAGGGGATGCAACTGGGGACGCGGTCAACTTTTCCAAAAACATCAAAACAACCCCATGATGCTATTTTTAACTGAATAATGTCCGAACACATGTAGTGGAAGTAAGTGTGAAGAGTGTTAATTTAATATTAACTGCAAGCATCCAGATAAATTAAAAGGGGCACCAGTGCTTAACTTACCAGTACAGCGATGCATGTAAGTATATTCATCTTTCCTAAATGATGACTAAACGAATTGTAAACATGGTGGCTGGTTTTTAATAACTAAGCTTGCAACACAATCATAAGTCTATCTGATCTTGTTTTTGTTTGATTTATTAAATCTCATGAAAACATCTGACGGAAGGAAATTGAGCTGACAGGTGGAAGAGGTTCTGTAGGATCATGAAAAACTTTGATAATCAATGAGAAGCAGATATGAAAGACGTGTAAGAGTTGCCCCATAAACTAATATTTCTCCACTGTGCTCTATACTGTACATGCAATTTAGAAAAACAATAAAAACCAACACTTTCTGACGTGTCACTGTGACAATTAACTAGAACATAACTAACTAATCTTAGGTGATTAGGGCCGATACTACTACAAATATTGATTTATGTTTGTAAGTTTGCAGTGGAAGAAAATCTCTCATGTTCTTGCAGCCATGGCAATCCTTAACACTGTACATAAGATGGTAAAATCAGTAAAAACATTTGCTGAATAAGGCGATATGTCAATGGAAAACCTTCACAAAAGGTGGCGAAGACAGAAGTTTAGAGATAAAAGTATAAAATCAGAGAGCTTCTGATGTGAAACAGAAAGTGGGTACGGTTAGAGAAATACACTTTTGACTGCAAGGTGGGTTCAGTCCCAAGAGGGACTGGTGAATTTGCGGAAGGGGGAGGGGGGTGTGAGAGTACCGCTCTCAACTTGTGCTGTTGGTGTAACGGATGGAACACATCTGCACTGTCTGACTTGACCAGCAACCTACTTCCTATAGTCTTGCCAAAGTAGGTCAACAATCCCACTAATTGGTGCAAATCTTGGTTCATTTTCATTTGAAATGTGTGGCTGATTGAAGAGGATTATCCGCACACGATCAACCTTAACGAATGAAAAATACCACTCAATTTTAAACAATGCTTGATAAAACACCAGGCTTCAACGGCATTGTGCACACTTCACGGAAAAAAAGGCGGAAAAGTGAAGCGCTTGCAACGCCTCTGCACGTGAGTGAGCGAGTCCCAGTGGGGGAAGCGAGACCATCTGCCCCCTTCGCAGGTGACTGTCCCCGGATGGAGGATGGAGTTCAGCTGAGACAGCGAAAGAGAGCGGCGGGGTAAACTGTCCTGCTATGAAGCTGCTGTAGCAGGCAAATAACACGTAATGGGCCCTAGATAAGCCAACGTACATCGGGCACACGGTTCTCTGGTGTTTTCTGCCCATAATTTCACTTCTACTGTAACTGACCGCGTGCTTCACCGCAGGCGAACTCCTGTCAGAGTTGAACGACAGTGGCAAATATCCTGTCACTGGCTTAGAAAAGCTGCGAGTGCCACATGCAGAGATCACCGAATCACAGAGGCCATGAAATTCAATTTTTTTTTTTTTTAATGTACAAAAATTTGATAATAGTAGCAAGAAGGGTTAATTGTGACGTGAATACTCATAAACCACAGCCTTGTTTTCGGTAGGCTGAGTATCTGGTTACAGTGATGTGCTGTCTTGATATTAAATACTGCTATCACGTCCATACGTGTTCCGGCAGTTTAAAACGTTATGAAAGCCATATACAAATGTCGGCGTTTTTTTCTCACTGAAGGGGTATGTATTCTGAAAAATAAAAAAAAAGCATTTTCAAAATCGATTTCAAGAAAGCCAACACAGTCTAACCCCTGTGCAGTTGGCTCATGCTCATTATGCAAATACGTAGCCCGAGGTAATGCAAACCCAAACAGCGAGAGCAAATTAGACGATGCAATTCTGCGGAGTGAAGACGCGACAATTAACATCTTACTTAACAATGGGAGTGTTTATTTTGGATCAAAGGAGCGAGGGCTGTGAGATAACCTCGTTTTTGCTTTCATGTTCAGATATGCTGCTTTGGACTCAAAATGTGTAATGTGTCCGAAGGGGAAATAATTTACCTAGCGCCCGCATATCAGCAAACCTCCGATAAGGAGACTCGCGGCGATTTGACATGCCTTTCCGTTGTAGCCGAGGCGGAGTTTAGCCACAACATTGAGTGGGACGAACACGGGCGAGCTTTTCATGCAAAGGAATATGAGGCGCAAAGGTCTGTCCAAATGGCGGGGTAAACACTGTACATTAAAGCAAAACAACAGGAATCAAATAGGTTGGAATTCACTTATGGAAGATAATTCAAGTTAGCCCACGGACTGTTAATTGGAAACAAACATGGTTATTGCGTCGCGCACCACTTGGCTTGTGTGTTTCCTTGACGGCCTCGGGGAAATTTGCAAGTGTTTTTTCAATGTTTTAAAAATTCTATTGTTACATCAGGTTACTGGCTTCTTCTTCTACTCTGTTGGTTCTTAATTCTGCCAGTACCCACCAGCAAGGACTGCAGAGGTAACAGGACGTTAAATGATACCGATTTGGGCTATTTCTTCGCTCTGACATTTTGGTTTAACGTGAGCGTGCGTCTCTGCGTCTCATTCAGCTGTTAACTGTGAAGCTTCCCCTTTACACAAATGTGTGCTAAAATGCTCTAATTTTAATTAAGCAATCCAATAACACTGTCCGCCTTGTTTGAGCACCTGGGTTAAAGAAATTGGAAAATGTTTAATTTGGTAAGGCATGCGCGCACACACACACACGCACACGCACGCACGCACGCACACGCACACACACACACACACACACGCACACACATACGCCTCTATTGGCAAACAGTGGATTTGGAAATAGTTTCTCATTCAATTTCTCAAAAGACCAACTCCATTAGCTGGAGGCATGTTTTTTCTGTGCTTGTTACAACCTGCTGTTCCCTGTTTGACTATTATTAGCGCTGATACATCAAATCTAATGGATTATGTTAATACGATAGCTTTTACAAATGTCATTCCAGACATCTCTGATAACAAACCACGCATTTTCCAAAGCAGAAATCATCAAATGATGTCTTGATTGCATCATAATGCTATAAGAGGATGAGCCTGTATTTGGTAAATGGAACACGTCCCCGCGAAACAACAAACCAAATGCATGTCATCCATTGATGGAAACATCTGTGAATTGTTATGCAAACTTGGGCTAATTCTTTAAGAGTTTGATTCATTAAGGAGTATTGTTAGTTTCAGTGGCTGAGCCCTTATTATCATGCATTTAGGAAATGAGGCAAATATAAAGGCATAAGAGCCCAATCAATAGCGCTTTTCATTTTGCCTTAATGGCCCCCCCTTTTTCCCCTCGCGGACTAAAAAGAACACGGGGGAGGTTGGTATTACAACCATAAAATGTAATTTCTCTGCAGGAAAAAAAACAACATAATAATGTCTCCTATCCCCTTTCTGCATATTCCTATAACATCCTGCAAAATTGAGTATGGATTTAACATCAAAATGTTACACGATTTTTTCTCTCTCTCTTTCAAATGAGATATTAAAGTCAATATTTCAGGCAGAGGATCTTTCAATTCAGGGGCTCACATGTTGGGCGCTGTGTGCTAAGATGAGCCGGCTTGCAGGCACGGCTGCAGTTTTTCCACAAAATTAACTCGCGAGAGAAGTCAAACTCAGGGATTTAGATGTCAAACACGGCAGAATATAAAGATGCTCCGACACCACTCCCATTTAGAAAGGGAAAAGAATAAAAAAAAAACTCATTTGTATGTTTGTTACCACAGTAGTTTCTTTCGGGGTCCAACGAGGTTTGCTTTGATATTTAAGAGGGATAAAAGCAAGTCACATTTTGGGGCATAAGTTTATGTAGGAGAGTTGAGTTTCATTCAAAGGGGCATATATACCTAGCACTCACACAGAATGAGCTTCAATATTTAACACCACATTTAAACTACACCAGAGGACAGAAAAATCTGCATGTTTAATCAAAACTGTTTCGTAAATTAAAACAATAAGGCTACTGTATCAAGCATTCTGTTTAACTCCACCATAAGTAGCACGGGTCCATTATAGCTAAACGTCAACACCATCGTCTCACGATCTAGTCTCGTCTAATAGCATAAAGAAAACGGAACCATCGGGGGCCAATGTAAACATTCCCTTTTCACTATGGTTGAGGAGCTCGACTTAAATTGTAATCGTCTGCAAAATTGTAACGTCAGTAACGTTAAATGAGTGGGATATGGAATAACATGGATGCTAGCTAATGCTAGACTCACATGACACATAATGTTGCATCAAAATTCCCGACAGCCAGGGGGGCGATGACGATATCGATATTAGGGAGTTCAAGATTTCTTATTCCGAGACATTGGCCGGAAATAAATATTTGAATCCGTCCGTGAGTCCTAAGATGTAGTTATCAAACCTGTGACACAGAAAGGTAACTGAGGCTTGATGTTTTTAGTTTACCCATAAACTTTATCATGAATAATCATAAATAAAAAGAAAACAATACAACCAAATTTAGAGAACCTGAATTAAGAAAACTAATTTAATTTACGTAAAATTTAAACATGAATACAATTATTTTTCTGCATTGTTTTTTGTGTACAATAAAAGATTTCATATCGGTAAACATAAGCGCTGTGAAAGGCTAATATTGGCCAATATTATCGGACAACTGATATAATGTATAGATCGATATAGATAGATATATTCACTCATCTCAGATGCGTTGCACAAAAGCAAGAAGCTTTTCTTTTTTTTTTCTTTCATTCATCAAACCGCCCTTACCCCTGCACCATTCCTGTGCCAGATTCACATATAAACGATGCACGCACGTCGTGCTGGAGGAGATGCGGATGGATGAAACCATTGACTGTTTTCTCCATGGTTTTCTTCTTCATTAAATCAATATGACCGGGATCCTCTCTGTCTACAGGTGTAGTGTGGTTCTAAACAAGAACGTTAATTGCTACCCATTTGCAAATAACACATACTTTTTAAAAAAAGCCACATAATAACCTTCATAAAGGTGTTTAGTCCTTTTGTTGTATAACTTGTACTCACAAACATTATATTGTTTGTGAGTACTCAGTGCTCATTATATTGGATTAATGGTACGTGGAAGAAAAGGGTTTGGGAAAAGCAACTAAACCACTCACATTTATGGAGCCATGAGTGTAGACTCAGTAGCTGAACTGGGTCACCTGATTATAGTCACACACAATACAAAGTGCATCGCTGTGAAAGAGAAGGTCCATTACATATTGTTTGTAATCAAGCTCTGTAATGAAGCCCTAATAACAGAAATGACTCTCCTGAAACCCTGAACGCAACAGCTTCTATCGCCGTATGCAACTAATGGACTTGTTATAGATCAGACCGCTGTTGTCTGAGGAGGCGTGAGTACATCTTGATGAGCAAAGCAGAATCATTTCTCCCACATTAACAGCTGCGCGTCCAATATGGCTTTCGACGGGCTAATTAAGAAAGAGGAGCTGATCCCAGCAAGAAGTGAGTCGAGGAGAAAGTTTTACCTCCTCTCCATCGGCGGGGGGTTATTCTTGAGGGAGCAGGTCGTGGGCGCCCCATCTTCCCCAAAATCCTCCACGCCTCATCCTTCATCTGCGGCTGCTCGTCATGTTCCGTCACCGGCACAGTTACACCTGAACACTCTGCTGCTGCCAAACACCTGGCTCCATCTCCCACTGTCCAAATGAAAAATAAGCATAATTTGCCTTTCTGAGTATCCAGCAAATGAGGGATTTCATGACAAATTGGGTGGTGGAGGTTTATTATGCAAAAAGGGGGGGGGGGGGAGTTAGGGCAAAGACAGAGAGGGGTAGAACTAAAGGGAGGTGTAGATACGATTTGCAGAAATTGAGGTGATGAATTTTGGCTTGTGTGCTCACTACTGTCGGTATATTTCAGGTCCGCGCTGTTTTTTTTTTGTTTCGTGGAAAGGAACGAGGCAAGGTTGTTCTCTTGTTTTGAATTCAAGGTGAATGCAAAAGTGAGTAGAATAAGAACCACACATGCTTCACACTAAAGAGTACACTGGATTTCGGTGTTTATATATTTTCAGTGTATGGCTTAGCTGCAATATTTCAATAAGGATTTCCTATTTTTGGGTTATCGTCCACGCAGTTTGTGTGGTAACCCAGAACAATGTGGTCGGGAAACGTGAGCATCATCCTGTGGAGGGATTCAGATTCACGCCTGCAATGGTGAATTAACTGCCTCGATGGTTTGATGGATGTGTTTCTTAAAACTTAATTAGTGCGAAGTTCTCTCGGGATAAGTGGGTGTTCAATAAATGTCTCGCAGTTCAACACAAGTGGCATTCGGAAAAACATCTCAGATCACATCAAACTGAGCGAGCATGGCAGG
Source organism: Scophthalmus maximus (assembly GCF_022379125.1). Classification (NCBI taxonomy): domain Eukaryota; kingdom Metazoa; phylum Chordata; class Actinopteri; order Pleuronectiformes; family Scophthalmidae; genus Scophthalmus; species Scophthalmus maximus. Next base: position 21,443,294 of record NC_061527.1, read on the forward strand.
GCAGCAGTCGTGACGGGGTGAGAGGGAGTGAAACGGAAACGCGAAAAAAAGAATATTTAGACTAACAAGTGCCTCGCACCTTCTCGTAGAAGGGTGAGAGCATCTTAAGAAGCTCCAGGACCTGAAACAGGAAATCCAAAAGAATAATTGAATATTTATTATTTTTAAGGCCTTAACAGTGTTTTTCCCCTCTCTGATGCCAGATGAGTGACGAGGTTAATATGAAATCAGCGGTGGGATTCACACACCAGTTCCAACGTTCGTCAACATGCCGATGTTCCAACCCATGAGCACGACCCCCGCTAGTAATCACTACGTTATTACATGAGTAGTTTTCTGGATTTACAAGCGAGGTCATGGACCAACAGGCCTCGATTGTAGTTTTAATTTGTGCCTAATAAGTGTCACGTGTGTCTTGCAGAGTTTTCTTCCTTTAACTTACTTCCAACCCATAACACAATTTTAAGGAACATGAAGATCTTATATATGACCTTCATTCTGAACTATGAAAATTAGAAAACGTTCCTTTATGCCTTTCACCCCATTTGCTCTTTGTGATGGCATTTTTATTTCTCTTCGGCACCACATTAACCACCACAATTAACATCACGTTAAAAAGGTCTAAACAATGCAGTCATTTTTGTACTTTTCTGGCGGCACCTGGTGGTAAAGTTGCAAACCGCAACTAACTGAGCATCCGACAGGGGACATTTTATGGCTGCGCTCCGCTAATTCTAATTCTGGTTTCCCGCAGCGCTGGGAATTCAACGCGAATGCGACGTATTCTGGACCGTTTTCTGCCATCGTATTTAATGCTGCGTTCCATCACACCTCGGAACCCGGACCTCGGAAGTCGGGGTGGAACCGGAACGGAGCACAACGCCACGTAGCAAACATGGCGACTTACACGGAGGTCGGGTCCACCTCATGTAAGTTGACGAAAAAACATTGGTTCTTTGCTGCAGGTGATTTATACATATATGAACACACAAATATGGACAATATATTCAATTTCACTGAATATGTTCTTCTAAATATTACACACTGTAGCTTTAAGGAGGAGTCTGTACACATTTTAAATTTGAAAACGAGCTCCTCAATTGTAAAATCCATCATTATCAGCACACGAGGTCCTGATTTAAACGATATGCAAGCGGGGGGGGGGGCATGCCTGTGCCTTCACCTACAAGTTAACTTCAGAGAGAATGCAAAATATCCTTTCTTGTAAACTGACCAAAGCGGATTACAGTAATGAAGTTAAACATTCAGAGGCAGCAGAGCTTGTAAGTTCTGTTGAAAACCCAAACACTACTGGAGATGAATAAATATCAACTTAAGGAAGGACCAGCGACAGACAAACAACAAGGGGGAAAACGGCTTCACTCGCAAAATGGGACGTTTAAAAAAAACAAAAAACGCTGACATCTAAAAGGCAATTGCATTTGCATAGCGCAAACTTTCATCTGGGGGGATGTGAAGAAAGACTCCACCACAGGAATCATTTAATATTTAATAAATTAGAAACAGTAGCTATGGCTAATTAGAATTTGCACATTTACAAATCAGCCCTGATAGCAAAACAAATTATGAAATATAACGGCGCTCGGCGGATTACCGAGGGAAAATCAGATGACAGACAAAGCAAATGGAGTATCACTAACAACACACTGTCAGAACACATCACACGGCTAATCCAGTTAGAGGCGGACGCCATGGAGGCTTCGCCTTTAAAATATTGATACGCTATTTCGTAAAAGGTTTTTTTGTTGTGGTTCTTGAGTACATTCAATCTAACACTTGCTTATTGCTCATGGGTCATTAGCCTCTCATCCTCTGCTGCTTGGCCAGTTTGCTTTGAAAGAAAAAGGCCCGTGATTAAATGAATGTCTTTGCTCCGTTACTCCATTAGCGGAGGTCTTGATGCTTTGCAGTTCCATTGTTTATATTACGGGGTACAAAGGCGGGCAGTGTGCAAACTGTTCTCGTATTCCTTATTAGATTACTTCCTGGTGCGATGGCTTTTGGTAAAAGCCATGGAATTTCTTGTAAGGGGACTTGACGTGCACTCAGAGGAAAAAAAAAACATTTATCAAATGATAAAGGCCGAGGCATTTTCTTTGGCTAAGTAGTTATAGAGTAGATGCCATATAAAATGTGCATCAATAAAAGTCAAATAAAGAAATGTGGAACAGCACAGGAGAGGATTACGGCTATTCTGCATGTCAGGCCCACGGCTTTTAACGTAACAGAGCGAGAGCATATTTATCATAATGTAGCCAACGCATAATGTAACACTTTAACTCCATTTTACTCCAATTTGAAGACGTTTCCTCAAGTTTTCATTGCATTGAGTTTTGCATGCAGTCTCTTCATATACAGTATCTGAGCTTAAGAAAAGTGCTAAATTAAACAACACGTGCTATTGAATGTAATGAAAACATTATTTTGGTGAACAGACCACCATTGTTCATTACAATGTGTAGCCATATTTATGTTCACACACACGTATCTCAATACATCTCGACTGTAGCTATTGATCTTTGAAGGACATGGTGCTTTTGCATTGTCTGTAATACAACAATGCAGCCCTGACTTTTTTCAAGTTAAAATATATTCAGTATGGATAATCTTTGTGTATTAAAAATTGAAATTAAATGTGCGGTTTGTTTCACCATCTACAAAAGACAAACACAAAGACATATACTACTGCCTCATCTGGGTCTACGAATGGCTTCGTATGCCACATCAAAACGCCTACAGTATCTAAGCCTGCAAACTGTTGGCGTCATTGTGGTTGAGGGCCATCGGCTTTAGTTCCTATGCCACGTCCTAACACTCATCAGCAATAATACCAAAACATTCCCTATCATATTTCCAAAGCAGCAATAACACCATAACACTCACTACACATCTCCTAGTTACCACATCTAGGGATGTGGAGATGCCATTTTCCCCTTCTCCATACCGATTCCAATGCCTGGATTTTGCGTATTATCCGATAATGAGGACCAATTCAATACAAGTGCTTAAAACAAAAAAAAGAAGAAAAAAAAAAGTAAACAGGGTTTATTTTAATAGCTGTTTGCTACTAATCCTTTATGAAGTGATGATTGCTACCATTGTTGTTTGGCCTGGCTCAGATTAAACCCTTTCGAAAAACAGCTACATGAAGAGTAATGAATGTCAGAGAACTTATCTTATTATATAGTTTGAGATAGTCTCAAAAACTTAAAAAAACAAGACAAATTAATAAATCTAGCAATAAACAACAATTACTTCCTTTAAAGTGCAGCCACAGCTTACAAAAATAAATAACCCTTTATAGTTTTACAGTATCGCCTTTTAATTTTGGAAACTTTCCGGAACTTGCCGCCGGCAGTACAGCACAACTGCAGTTTTGTCTGGGTGAAATTACTTTAAAGAGGTATCGGTTCGGTACAGTACGTAGATTTGCGTACTAGCCAATGCGTGATCCAGCAGTCTCTGCAATATCAGAGGAATTTCCGATAACTGGCATCGGAATCGGAACATCTCCAACCCCATCCTGTCTGCACAGCACGTTTATTGTGAGACACGTGGCACAGAGCTTTCCATAAGCGCCTGCCGCCGGCCAACCAGCTGACTACAGACGAGCCTTTATTTACCTCACCTTCAGAAGGTAACAGGCTTTTTATTTGAGGCAGGCTTCGACCAGAGAAAGGCCTTTAATTCTAATTGCCTAATATTATTGGATATATTTTAATAGGGAGCTCAGTTTTCTCTCAGCTCAGGGCAGGGCCGCAGTTCATGCTACTCACAGACACACACGCAGAGGCTGCGGTGGACACAGGCGTGGTAAAGATAACTTGAGATGACGACAACCACACTGGTTACTGTAAGTGCAGCAAAAGGTAAAAGGCCAATAGTAAAATACTTTATCAAACCACCTGTTCAACAAACAAAAAGCTACAGTTTCACCTGTTTTGTCTGCAGGCTCCCAGTATCATTTACACAACCACAGGAGGTCAGGAGAGAAGAGGAAGGACTGATACTGACTGATGTGTTTGTTCTGCTCCAAGTCCCCCCTCCCACTAACTGGCTTCTTTCCCCCACTCACTGGCTGCTCCATATGCAGGTGGAAAGCCCTGTGTGTGTGTGTGTGTGTGTGTGTGTGTGTGTGTGTGTGTGTGTGTATGTGTGTGTGTGTGTGTGTGTGTGTGTGTGTGTGCGTGCGTGCGTGCGTGCGTGCGCGTTTGTGTTTGTTGCACAACAGGCTGTCCTGAAGGGGCCTCCCTGCAATGTTGTGATGCTGGCCTTTAATTCTGAACACATCTTCTCGTCAAATATCTGTCATTGCCTAATAAAGCAGCGAAATAGTCTTTAAAAAATTAAAAAATGACAAAAGACAGGTTCATGTTCCCAATGACTACAACCCAGCCAGCAAATACGGTTTCAGCAACATGGGCCTGACATGGGCTTCCCATGTGGGCCGAATTTATGGGACCCATAAGGGATATAAGTGGGCTAATTGGGCAAAGGCTGGCGCTGGGCAAATTGTGTGGGTCAGATATGGTTTTGGGGATCAACATGGGCATCACATGGAAAGCCCACGTGGGCTAACTGTATGGGCCCAAACAAAGGGACACATGTGGGCTAAATGGACATTGGGTAGGACTTGGTAACACTGTGTGGGACCCATATGGTTTCAGTTACATGGGTCCCACATGTGATGCCCATGTGTGGTGACTATATGGGCCCCATAAGGGACACATGCTGGCTGGGCTTGGAACTGGGTAAGATAGTATTGGCCCTTTGAGGGATATATGTGGGCTAAATGGGCATGGAACTTGCTAACACTGTGCAGGATCCATATTAGCAGCCCAACCATAATCCAAATGGGCACCCACATGGACATGCTGGCTGGGGAATGATTATTATTCATATCATTCACTAAGAAGTCATTACTAATCACCTTGTTACATATTTTTCATAGGGATTAAGGTTTTTAAAAGCACGGTTCAAAGGGAAGATTTGGTGTATTGTTTTTTTTTTAATGGCTCCTGTGGATAAATTTGCCCTGTTTGACAACGGGGGGTCAAAATAATGCCCTTTGAAAGAGATATGTGTTGTGACATTGTCAGCCCTAATCTGCAATTCTGTTATGATAGCCTGCTATGAGAGGTTAGAGGAGGGATGTTTAAAAAGAGTAGCGTACAGGAGAGGCATAAGCTTGCCTAATCACGAACGAATGTAGGCCTGAATTACATAGTGATTTAATCAGTAGCTTAAAAGGTTACCCCTGTTTTTTCCCTACTTTACGAAGAGGATGTAATGTAGAGAGGAAAATAATAGATATGTTACTAAAGTGACGGGACTGTTGGCATATATTAAAATAATATATCAATCTTTCACATTAATCCATACGCAGAAACAAATCTTGATCATGTAAATATGGAATAATCTGTAATACAATTAGAGTGATTGTTTCAACTGAATGTATTCTACAGTGTGCACACACATACTGTATACACTTCTCTACCACTGTGCAATGTGTGGATACAGCAAAATATTTCACTTTAAATATTTACTCTCTAGAATACACTGTAGGCTAAGGTGACACAATTTTGCGGTACACAGATACATGGAATTTCAATATGAAAAAGAAATGAATGTCGAATTCATTCACTTGCACTCAATCAGAGGAGAACATCTTTAACATTTTAGTCACAGGATAAAATTCAGCTTTTCCAAACACACAGTACGCTCCTGTCTGAGATCACGAAGCATCGCAGAGAAGCCTGAATGAACGGTGAGCATACACGGACTCACAACCTTTTGGGAGAATTTTATAATAAGGTAAAACTAAATGTTGCCAATTTATGTGTTGCTGAAGAAAGCCCTTTCAGCCGCTGGCTGCTGATGTGCACAGAGAAAGAAAGCATGGAAACTATTCAGCAAAATCTTTTTTCATCTCCACAATAACAGAATTTTTTGAGAAAATTTAACTTTTCTCTCTGTCCCAAGCACTAAAATACATTTCCAAGGTGTACCAAGTTTAAAAATATGCATGGGGAAACATTGCAGTACAAAGTATCAGGTAGGCAGGAAAAATTGCACACCAATAATTAATGTAATAAAGTAGCATTATGTAGTATTTGGTGTAATTCTGAGGACGCCCTTTTTCCAAATTCATAATCCTTTCATTGTCTCTGTTCTTTGTTAAGGTAGCCACTCCACGCGCGTCGACCAACCAAATTTTGCTCCTTTTCCGCGCTGTGACGTCTTTCAGAGCAAAAACTGTAAACACGCCAGGGGCGACCAGATGATAATTTGTTGTTGGTGTTTTTTTAAACAACAGCCATAATCCGTATAGGATACGAACAGCTGTAACTGAAGCGGAGCTGACAGGATTTGGGACAGCTGCTTGAAATTTTGGGGGGGTCTGGTGAACCTACTGTCACCTGCCGTCTTTGATGCTGTTAAACCAGAAACATTGTGGCTACACCTTATTTTCATACGGCCCATGGGCCACAATCAGCTTGGCACTGCTATGCTAACAATGCTAGCAATGCTAACTAGCTGCTAGCCAGCACCTACGCCTGCCGACGTTCTCTTTAGAGGAGAGTTCAAAATATCAAAGATTGTATATCACAATGTGGCCTAAAGATATAGCAATGTTATTTTTAAGGCCATTTTGTCCAGTCCTATGCATTGTCTAATTTATCTATATTCAAATATTGTCCATTGTATGTTTTGGTTTATTAAGTTATGTTCCAATGGCAGTCTCTAGATCATGAAAACCGACTTAAGATTTATTCATGCACGCCTGATCTGTGCACTGAAACTAAGCAGAATTTTAAATCAAGGAAGTCCAAAGAGAGCATACTTTGACGAGTGAGATACCCCCCCACCCCAAAAAAATTATTTGACACGATCTGCCACAAAAGATATTATAAAAATATAAGAAATAAATATACAAAATTTATTAGAGGCCAACAATCTTGATTTTGATATCAGTTCAAATCATGCCATGCTCTTCATGTCACATGGATGCATCCTTCAATGGCAGAATCCAACATTGCTGCAAAAGCATACAATGGAAACGTTTCTCGTTCTCATGACTATGGGTGCTCAAAAATCATACTTACGTTACTGAAAGAGCAATTTTTGCATGTAAGGGACAGCTTTACATGTATTTGTGATAGGTATTTGTTCAGCAGTAGATGTGTTTACCATAGGGTCTTACAGATGACCTTTTCTTTAACTGGCTATCAATATTTGCAATTTGAAAATGTATATAAAATCAGGTGTAATTTTGTCCTGGATACTCTAAGTGAACCAGCATGACACTATTAACCCACATGAGATAACAGTCACTTGACAATAAGAGGTTTAACATGTGAGATCACATAAGCGAGGTCCTCTGCACATACTCGCTCAGTGACCTGACTAGAATCAGTCATCGGGTCCACTTGTTTTTTTGTAAACTGAGACCTAAATAAAAGCCTGCGTCATTTGACCTGTGCCGCAGAGATCAAACTGCTTAAGTGGCTGAGGAGGCAGAAAATGGAGAGGACCGAGGTCCCGGTGAAGGCCTTGGCAAAGAAGAAGGAAGAATTCTCAGGGAATTGGTCACATTTTTCTCCTCAAATCCTTCAATTAGCATTTCCCCATTTGTATATATATTTTTTGTTCCGGGACCTTGTTGGTGAAAGCTCAACATGTCTTTGTTCTCAAGATTTTTGCTTTTCTGTATTTGAACCTATTTCCAGGTTTTCCCCAATTCATTCTAAATCCAAAAACTTACTTTAAATCCCCCTATTTAACATTTATCAAAATTAACACAAAATGAATGGTTTACAGCACACATATAAGAGCAAATGGAGTGTCTCCTAATGTACAACATTCGTAAAAAATAAAGATATATGTCGCATTAACAAAACTCTGTTTTACTATGATGCCATTTATTATCCGTTCATACAGAAGCCTCCACTTATGGGTGCCCACAGGTGACGTTGTTTACTAATACTTCATAAAAAATGTATTTCTGTGCTCGACTACATGAATGCGGTGATATAAAGCTTTTAGCAAGTGTTAATACATTTGCATTAGTTATTGTTACCCTGCTGTGGTTGCTGTATTCCTTTTAGCGCGGTTTGTTTTACAGTGATTTACTACTTCCACCATAGAATTTATTTCCTTTGGATTCAGAAAAAGCCGACCAGCCACTAATAGCCGGGCCTGCTGCTTCATTCTTCCATGGGTCATTAAGTGACCTTTCATCTGCTGCTTTTCACAGCTCCAGTGTTCGGACTCAGACGTACCGTTTGGACCCAAAAGCAGACATTTATGGCCAGTGGAGCCCAGATGGGGCCGGGATTGTTGTACTAGAAGAGGTCTTTTTCATATTTGTGAAGGTCATGTCCAAAATAGCCTGTCCTTTTAGTCCTTAATTCTTAAACCTTTGTTTAAATATTTGTTGAATGTCAAGGTGAGAAGAGATGAGTATTTCTGTGGGCATGAGATAAAAGTCCCTTTGATAAAAAAGGCCTATCAGAGGGGGAACCTCATCCCGAGGCTTTAATTTGGATTTTTAGTGTATGTGATATTTTGATATTTTAATATTTGAACTTTTATTTCTTACACTTTGGACGGTGCTTGACAAACACATGGTACAGTAGATGTCAGTGACTCCTACTTACATTGCTACATGAGATTTTACTGGAAGTCTGGCATGGGCATATCTAGTAGCCACACACAGTGAATATCTATTATTCACAGTCAACCCCCCCCCCCCCCCCCCCCCCCAATTTTTTTTTACATCTGATCTTAAAACATGCACATCTTACAAAGTTCAGGGTTGTTGGCATGTTTGAAATCTCGCTGGAGTCCATTTGAAAAAAAAACATATGATCAGAGGCCTCTATGCCAGCTGGCAGTTTGCAATATTCTGTATAGAATCAAATATTCTCTTGCCACTTCTGAACTGCTGATGTCCTATTGATGTTGTGAAATTAGGTTTAACATTTCCTTTGAAAGTTGCAATTCAAACAAGCACAGATCAAACCGTATAATTTGAAAGACAGGGGGTCAGTCAGTCAGTCACTGGCAACGATTCTCTTTCAAATGGAGGAGGTGGGGGTGCCGTTTGGAATCACATGCAACATTCACGGGCACACTTGCTTGATTAGCGGCCGCGATGGGAAGCCCTGGAGATTGGCAAGGCATCCTTGATCCAAAGGGAGTGAAATTATAACAAGTAAGTCTTTCTGGTCAGTGTCACTGTGTCCAGGTAGGAAAGAAAATGTGGAATGTGTTTATGACTCTGAGCCCCCCAAGTCAACAACCAAACTGTGGCGTACTGCACATGTAATTTAGGGCAGCATCTACGGCCCAACATCAGCGCGTCACTCATTACCCATTTCCGTTGATGTCTGTGAAGCACGACTTGCATCCCGACTGCAGATCCCTCATCTGACGCTAGCACCATGGATGGTGTTGTTAAGATTCTCGATGCTATGTGGAGAAGCGTATTTTGCCCTTCACGTGGAGCCCCTCCAGAGGCCCGAGCTGTGGGCTCCATCCCTCCATCCCCATGTGCCAACACGTCAATCAGCTGTAATTGCCATCCTGGAGGAACAATATCAGGCTGTGGAGTGCTAACCACACAGATTCATTGCAACACCTAATCTGCTAATGAGCTCAGCGTGGCTATTTTCAGCGCTGCCGCAGACATCATAGCCATCGCCGAGGAGGCCTGGCGTGGCTTCCAGTGACAGCAGAGGACAGTTGGCCTGTTGTAGGAGGTACAAAGAGGACCCCAGCCTGCACGCTTCAGGACAGCACAGTCACTCCAGATCCTGTTTGGAGGGATGTATACAGTATGTGTGTGAGCCGAGCAAATCACACATGCTGCTTAATATTTCGGATTCACGCAGCCAATTTTTTGTCTCCATTTCTTCACATGCCTCACGTTGATATCATAAAATACATCCGTGAAATCCAGAACTGCAAATTGGCCTGTGCTCCATCGAGACGATAAAATCGTCAGTGATCTTGCGATCAAATTGGATAAATAATGCATTGAACGACCAAAATGGACACAAGTTGGGTTTTTTCCAGCGGCTCTCTGGAGCACCAAGTTTTGCCGTTCGAGAACAAAAGAAAGAGGGAAAAAAGCAACACAAACAATCCTTAATGGAACTGATACAAGAGGCTTTTTAATTATCTAACTCAATCAGCTAAAGACCAGCAGATCAATGAATCCCCATTACACTCCCCAGCTCTGTGCCCAGACGGCAGCAGTTTACATCAGTTCAAACAGCAAGGGATGCTTGCAGCTAAGTGACAGATTACAGGTTGTGGCTAATCTAATGCAGCCACAGCATTTGTACAGAGTACATCTTTAATTCAGACTGCGAGCTTATCTCATTGTGACCATGTCACTTAACTAATACAACCTCTCTGAAATATTTATTGTCCGCCCGCAGGAGATGTTACTTTTCCATTTCGAGGGCTTTGTGAGCAAAAACAACAAGTTTGCGGGTAACCCACGTTATAAGACTTGTAGAACGAAACAAAAACCCTTTTTTGATCTGGTTTACAAGTGCATTCATCTCGAAAACAGCGCCACAAAAAGAAAATATCATATTGAAGTAGGAATCAAAGATCAAACATTAATAGTGATACATTAAATACATTAATATGTTGGGAGCATTGTTTTGGTTCAGGCTGCTAGGGTTGGGTACTGGTCAGTTTGATCTTAAATCCATGTCTGAGAGACTAATACGTCCCAACAGTAGTCATAAAACCTGTTATCTCCACTCAATCTTGTGTGTAGAATGTAGAAAACATTACCCCTTTCACGGTATGGACACACCAACATGACCTCAAACAACTCACATCGACAAAGACCGCCTGATGCATCCGCTCACATTCGTACTCGGATCACACCGACCACGTCCGACGACCAATTAGCCCGCACGTTCTGCACTTGCGTGAGAGGAAGTAATGGGGGCGGTGGTTTGTATACGTCGTTCAGAAAGGGAAACCGGAAAACCCAACCAATGAGGTTCAGTGGACCCAACACCATAAAGAGTAAACAAAGCAAACAGCCATGACGACCCAGATTGACAGAGAGGTAAGATTTGCAGACTGCGAGCCAACCTCTTTTTTGGGTGTGTACCCTCTTGACCTCATCGTTTGTGTTCTTTCACACTTCCGTTGCTCTTGATTCGCTAAATCTGAGGTATCTCTGTCATCAGCCGACTCCGATTGAACATGTTTAGTCGGCCACGACTTGGACAGTTCAGAAAGCCGACGGTCGGTGGCGTGTCCCGGCCTTTAGGCATTGACTTTTGCCGGTTAAAATAATAAACAGGATGAGTCAGATAAGCTGTTAGTAATGAATGGTAATTCTGTAATGGCTAAAATGAATATTTTGCCAGTTGTCAAGCAGTTTCTCTGCAAGCCGGTGACCATAATCCGCCAAAGATTGGAAGGGAAAAGAAACCATTCCGTAACATCCCTATTCAACTGCGAGTGGACCGAGCAGTCCACCCTGGTAAATATATCCTGTATATCCTGTGAGTATCTAGCATGTCGAGAAGATAAGTAGGCTCAACCGGTCATTTCAATATGGCAGATGGGCGGAAAGATGGATGATCTCATTTTCAGGTTGTATTTATAGCAACATTATTCAACTATCTAACCTTCAAAAAAACAGCTTCAATATAATTGTGATGGTACAGTGACCTTGTTGTAGTCAGTTTCAGGCCCAGCAAGTTCACGAGTAATGCCAAACTGTAGATCAGTTTAAAAGTCATTGAAAAACAACATATCTTCTCTGATATTCAGCCTGGAAACTTGCAACTTTGCTTGTATAAAAAATATCAATAATTCTTGGCGTGCTTTGTCAAGCAACAGAACTTTCCGTTTGGGAAGCCAGGGATGATAAGGAGTATACATCTTTGGGACCTTTTTTCAGTTCACTGAATAGGAGTATGCAGTTGGTGCCGGTCAATCTATGGATGGGCTTTGTTTTCTGTACATGAAAACCATTTAACCGCTGCAGAGGCAAACGTGTACACAGTGTTGCATTAAATGTTGTCCACATTAGTCCATCCATAAAAGTGTTTCCCAGAAAGGTGATTACAGATCTAAATTTTATCTTCAGTTTTAATTACTGAACGCTTCAGTTACTTGAAGATTTTACAAGCTAAACTTAATTAGTTTGTGGAAAGGGATTCAAAATGATTTGGATTCAGTAAGCGCAGTCAATATCCTATATCCTAGACCAGTTACAACACCAAAAAATATTTCTGAACAAAGAATCTAGAAAATGTCTGGAGATCACCTTGTTCAATAATCTTTATTCTACTTGTAAAACACATTGGTTTTGTATAGTGTAACTTCTGTATTTACAGAAACATCTTTAAACTTTAAACTGTTTGAAGTTTGGAGAAGTTTGTACCGATGAAATTGGCAGAAACCCAGGTCGACGCACTTTGGATTACTGCATTCAGCAATTGCAGCTACGCAAATTGCATCTCAAATATACAGATATTCAAATTCTTCTAGTTGGATACATTTGGATCAGACATCCGCTTTTCCTCTGTAGTTCTCTACATGGATGTACTGAAGGTTGCTGTAAGTGATGGGTGTATCCCAGGCTTAAATTTCAGCATGTCGATTTTGAGTGCAAAGTATTTTCATCCGAGGATTGCCGAGGCCCAACATGTCGATCATGTTTGGATTGCATAGAATTCAATATTTCTCCAGGAAATCATCACGACACAGACACACTCACAACACGACACACACTTGACACGCGAAAAACTCAAAACCATTTTGAAAGAGCGACACACTTCTCTGTGGATTTGAATTGGTTGTTTTTGGATTAGGACGGATATTAAAATGAATGTACGATTGAATCGAATCCAAGTCAAATGCTCAGACTGTTTTACGGAGATGATGAAGCAGTGTGTGACATTGAATGGGCAGTGTTGGCCGTGTCGTGGCTCAGTATCTGCGCAAAATATGCCTCCCATTTGTAGGCATCCACACAATTATTTTGGGTGGTGCCAAGTGAATATCTGATTGGGGGTTATGAATTCAGGGATTTAATTTCACTGCAACAATGCATCAATTGTTTCCAGTAAGAGATGCCGAGACGGTGCTGTTGTTCAGTAAACTGATCGTACGCAGAGTGTACTAATGTCTCTGCGGTGGAATCCATTGATCTGCTGTCCCCCTGCATAGTACTTTCCTAACGACATCTGAGATGCCACCGTTACAGAAACGGAGAGGAGCATTTCCCCCAGCTCTCTGTAGCAATTTATTGTGGGAAGGTAATAATAAGTCTATATTTGAAAAAATGGGAGTGGATGAGCCCCTGTCTGAATGTGGGCTCGCAGCCTGAAACCACAGCGGCTCATTGTGGCACGGGGAGTCATTTTCAATTTTTCTTTAGAGGGAAACATCACTGACTGCAAAAGAGCAGTTAGATAGAGAGGCCACATTAGTGACTCTTTTTACTGCTTTTTATTCACTCTGCTAGGGACTGTACAAAAGCAATTGAGGTCATGAGGGAGGTTAAATCATGTATCATTTTGTGACGACCCTTGCATAATTTTTTTTGGAACCCTCTGCTTGACTTTACCCATGGCCCCCGATATCTCAAAACAATATTACATAACATGTCCAAGATTCCAAACAAGGATGAGGTATATGGATTACATGTGACGACGGCAGGGCCTGACGTGTATGAGATCGTTCGTCTGATTGTCACTCAAATCAATTACGTGATGCATGAGTTACATGGTTGGTTGCCCTGGGAGATGCTTCTTGAAGTCAGCTGTTTAAAATAGACACGGTGGGAGGGAAATGTAATAATTTTCCCTATAGTTGCTTAGTGATTTCATACATCACCACAATCATTATTTTTTTCATGTTCTTTCAAACTTCTAAGAAAATTGATGTGGCAAACCTATGCGTTACGGGTTGAGCCATTACAAACTTTTCCCAGGAAGTTCTTCTGCTCCAATTTATTTGTTATTTTTTTGCAGTTCAAAAAAGAAACTTGTATCATCTGATTTTGGTGGCGGCCAAAGTTCGACGATAAAAATGACAAGTGACATGCTGGGGAATTTCATTTGGTATTTGTTTAGCTGATAAGTCTGTCTTATTTTACTAATACAATCTGGGATTTGTCATGTAGTCGAAAATCTAATAAGCAACCAAAACCACTTTCAGCAAACGTATTTCCAGAGCCTGCTTTTCTCTCCCCGGGGTGAAGTGTGTCAGTGGTGTAGCAGCGGCCGCTGTATGGTAAACATAACACTGAAACAAACCACAGTGAAGTTTCTGGCCATCGATCTTCAGTCATTAGCTATGAGCTCATGGCGCCACTCAATGACCGGCAAGAGTCTCGGAGTAATATAAGCATGTAACTCCGTTATTGATCGCCACGCGCCCCCTTTTCTGTGTCAAGAACTCTTAATAGGGGGTGTCAAAAAAAACAAACCACAGTGTCCAAACCAAGACAAGGTGTTGAACCAAACGGAGACCTTTGCTCTAGACTAAAGGCAACCCTGTCTCCTAGAATTGATTTTTTTTTTAAATATATATATATATACAACTAAACTGCGACACAAAATACCTTTTGTATGAAATGTAATCGCTACAGAGGCAACATATTGTTGAATGACCAATGTGCTACATTTAGTAATGGCAGTGAATATTTTGGTGGAAAACTCACACTGTGGACATTTTGAATCAATATGTTCGGTTGCAAAATACATAAATTAACATCATATCCTTATTATGTCATTATCAAATGTAATCCAACAGAAAGCTGTTGTACAACATTTAATAAGTGTTGCAGTTTAATTGTATAGAAAACATTTTGAAGACTCAGGGTTGCTAGATGTTAATCACAACAACAGATGTTTGTTTGACTAACCCAAGCTCAAAACTGGAAAATAATCAGTCAAATAAGTGTAAAATTCAACTTTTGATTTTTCATGGGAGCCGAATCAGCCCCCTGGGTATACGTCGTATGGTTGACTCATTCATCCACCGCGACCTCTTCCCAATGAAGGCTTGGTTGCTCTTTGTACCACCTACAGTAAACTGACCTCCCAAAGCCTTTCTGCTGAGAGGTGGCATGGTGGCAGACGTACCTGGTGAAGGTTAAAAAAAACACAGTACTGGAAGGTACTGGGCATTCCATGTGGATGTAAACAGCTGAACAGTGTGACTATTCTCTAGGAGGAAGTGGACCATTAATGAAAAGCAGATATTTACTGTTAGCGACCATGGGTGAGGTTGAATTGTCCTTCCTATCTACTATTCCTATCAACTATTCCTTGACCTCAGTGGAAAAGGTCATGAGGTCAAGGAAATGTGTAAAGGAGGACTGATAGGACATAGGAAAGGCTAACAGCGCTGCTCAGAGAATCCGACTTGACTTTCACTAATACTACGTCATCATGCGACGGCGGATGTTATTGACGTGCGTCTGTCGTGGTGAAACTAAATTTTTTTTAATACGGACTACAAAAACGCAGCGGGTCCATCCAGCATGTTTCAGTGCTTTACCACCGTGACATCAGATGTAAATTATTCATATGCAACAGTAACTTACATGATGATGTGCGCCGCTTCTGGGTCATATTCATACTCTTCGACTTTTCTTCTTCTACTTCGGATTGAATCGTTTACGTCCGTGCATGGCGCGTCACGTTAAATATCGCTGCCGCAATGAATTGTGGGGCGTCTATATCTCCTTACTCTCACAAAGGAAGCTCCAGTGTACCCTATGCTAAAGGAGATAGGAAAGGAAGCATTGAAGCTCCTTTCCTATGCATTTAGAGAATCCGAATAGCTCTTATCATGGCTGCTGATCAAATACTTCAGGGTCACGTCAAGATTTAGGAGACTTCCTAAGCCAATTTGACAATTGGCCCTCACTCCATGTAGACGGTTAACATGCTACTGGTTGTTAGCAAGACTAAACAATATTAAAATAAATCAGAGAGGTGACAGGAATTTGAGAATTTCCCTTGCAATTGTTGAATAAGACTGCAACAAAACTTTTATAATACTAATTTGTCCATTACAAGTTTCACTTTTATTTGTTGACAAAAATTGTGATGTATCATGTCATAAGTTACTTTTTATTTTGGTTAATGATGTCGTCATTGGGTGGAAAAAATGTTGTTAGCGAATACAACAAAAAGAAAGACATATTCCAACAACCCATAATAATTACCAGTATAACGCTCTATACTAATCCGAGGAGAATTTACTTTTCTTTTTAAAAAGGAAAATGTAAACTGCATTAAATATCACTAATAACCAAAACCCTCCTGAGTCTCTGAGATCTATTGTAGAAAGAAAAAAAAGAAGAAGAAAAAACACTCACATTTATTACACCAGACTTCGACATCACTTCTCATTTTACAAACAAAAAAAGTGAAACTGGAATGGAGTACAGTTCAACCCCTGGGCTAATCGTGGGGCCTTTTATCTGCAGCAGGAAGAGTGTCTTTTGTCAGAAACAGCACCCTGAGTCTGGAGTGGGGGGGTCGGGGTCTGGGCATTGTCTCTGCGGAGGACACTAATGGGTTTTGGTGTCATGTGTTTTTCACTCAACACTTGACACATGGAGCCGCTCTCCTTCAATCACTCCACTTTATTGTCCATTACGATGAGGTATGCCAAAGTAACGGGCCGACTCTTGGTCACTTAGATTGTCCAAAAAATGAGAGTCGATTTCTTAGACACCCCCCCTTCTTTCTCCTTTTTTCTTTTCGCATCTCTGTACGCCAAGTTGTCTTGGCAACACACAGCTTCACTGTATCTGGAGTGTGTGTGTGTGTGTGTGCGTGTGTGTGACACTATTTCAGTCGCGTAAAATGTGTAAAAGTCACCATCTGGCTGCCTGAGCACCTTTGTGTCTGGCAATGTATGCAAGTGACAAGAAACTATTTGGTTGTAATTCCCTTTTCAAGGTACTAGACCGTCTAATGAATCCCTGAATGTCAATGAGGGTGGGAAAAAGGAAGCTTCACAGTATTTGGGGCAGTAAAAGATGTATTCCATCCGAAAGGAAAAAAAGGAAATTCTCCTGAAATACAACTTCTCTTTGTCCTCACCTGGCACTATTTAAATTATTGCTCCATCGTAGCAAAGTAGGCCACTGCCATACCTCCTAATCCATTAGGCAATTAATATGGGAACTTAAAACACCGCCGCAGATTTGGGCCCGAGCTCTCGTCGCGGCTCTGCGAGACAGGGCGCACTCGGGGGCAGTCCCTGAAACTTGAGTAGATGATTAAGTGCATTTCTGCTCTCGAGAAGAGATTATGTCTTGCGCCAGTGCCCGAGTCAGAAGGACGGAGCGCGGCTGTGGAGCTTGGCAATTGTCGAGGTGCATTGAGATAATGATGTACCTGTCCTCAACAATAACGCTAATCATATCTCACCTCCGGGGTATCGCTTTAAGGTCAGAACGAATTCACGACCATACATTAAGTCCTTGCATTGTTTTAATGAAGGCGCACGGGCTCCTGCCGTTACGGATTGCACTTTGCACCTCGAAATACCCCGCGTGTACCAATGCCTCCGAATCCCAAATTCGCCTTTTTCTCACTTACCAGAAAGACAGAAAACTCAAAACAACGTTGGAAATACGGTGCACCTCTGAGCACCGAACGTTACGAGTAAGAAGGTTGTGACACGGACGACCGCAGGCTCATTTTTAATGAATGGGAAACCTGGCCCGAGTTTACGCTGGGCCGCAGTCTAGTCCCCTAAAATGAAAGCCGTGTAACACCTTTCCACTACGCACACTCCTAATGTATGGGGCCACTGAAACGAGCATCTGTGTAGACGCCAGCGCCTGATGGGAGGGTTTTTTTTTCCACAGAGGGAGCCACGGAGATATATTTATGTTTCCCCCCCCATTAGCAGAGCTTTAAATAATAAAGTAAAATAAATAGCATCCATTAAACTGATCACATTGTGCTAACTCAAATTGTGTTTATTATGCTAATGGTACATGAAATTAAGAAAAAGACCTTGATGCCAGTGGATTTAATTAATGGGCTTTGCGAAAGGCACCGGGACATAATTCATTTCTGAGTAAGTAAGTCTCATTTGCGGTTCCATGGGTCCTCGTGCCACTGATTGCCTGAGTTATTCTTGCAGATGTGCTGCTCACAGCGTGTCCCTCCATTAGAAATGAACACCTCATTATATAAACTACCTAATTAAACATAATACAGCTCCGCATTGACTCATTAATGCGTGGCCCTTCTTTCGTCTGAAGGAAAGAATGTGTGTGTGTGTGTGGGGGGGGGGGGAAGCGAGAGGCAGAGATAAAGCCGAATGACAGATAGAGGAAGAAGAAAAGGAGCCGCGTGCGGCACAGGCGAGTTCGCTGTCGTCCCATCGTACCAACATCGTTTCACAACTTGAAGTCCTCGTTACGGACACAATGGAAGAAAAGGAAAAAGGGAAGTATTGGTTGTACCGTAGGTGAGACAAAACTGCAGAGGAGTCTCTCTATTTATAGCAGCCTATGTTTGGTGCTAAACATAATCCAAAAGGCCCCCCCCCCAAAAAAAATGCTGGACAACAGAAACGCTGGAAAGAGATGAACAAATGCGTGTCGGGCAACAGGAAGATCAGTGGGTAAAATCGAGGCCACCCCCTCCTTTGTGGCTCAATCCGCCCCAAAACCTAAAGCAAACACGGCCCTGCGTAAGCCTCAATAATTCAACACTAATTAAAAAGACACCAGGATATACAACCACTTTGAGCGCTGCGGAGGCGTCAGTCACCGGCATGCACACAGTGCTCCATTCATTCCGCTGTGTGTGTGTGTGTGTGTGTGTGTGTGTGTGTGTGCGTGTGTGCGTGCGTGCGTGCGTGTGTATGTGAGAGAAACGATGTGTGTTTTTAATCTTCAAGGCATTTTTGCGAAGTGATGACATTGTGGTTGGTGTTCATTTCTTCACGAAGTTTCCTTTGGTCGGAGCGGTGAGTTTGGATTTAAGATTAGAAGAGTTTGGGGGTTCGGAATGTAGCGCAAGCTACAGGAATCAATCGCGTCAGCGAGGGTGCTCCCACGGCAATGTCTTACAAAATGTGTGTCGTTGAGTGCACGTCGAGTGAGCGAGTTCAAAGTGGGGCCACGCACATCCAAAGGCGAGCGCGGAAAATATCAAGACATTTGGCAAATAAGTTAACGTAGGGTCAACTCTCTAGCTTCGATCCCAACCTCAATCATAATCAGCACATGTGGAGTTTTAGAGTCACTATGACAACAGAGCAAACTCTGTGACATGAAGATGAAACGCTAATAGGTGAACGTTGAGTCATGACAACAAATGAGGTGAGAGATGTTTCCAAGCTCCCCTGAAAAGGTTAAACAAAACTGAAAATTTAACTAAAACTAAAACCAAGAATATGTGTAAAAAAAATAAAAGTTCAATAATCAAAACGTGAAAACAATTTCACACGACACATTTGTAATAGTAACAACCTGATCTGATCAATACTTTGTCAGCTTAACAGGCTTTTTGTTGTGGCAGGAGATAAGTTCAAAAGCGTTAACCGATTTCCTTGAATCATGGGTGTGATCGTCGCGGGTTGCAATGACTGTCTCTCCACTCTCTTTCCCCAAAGAAGAGAATCGTGTCATGATCTGAGAATACAGGGCAGAAGATGTCCCATTTTCTCCAAAGTCCTTCTAAAAATAAACACTTGACACACATTGGAGGAAAAATTCAGATTACTGCGGGGAAAAACGTTGATGAGTTGGCACCGTCATAGAGCGTTATGTCAATTTGGTAAAAGCATAAATGTACAAACCACTGATAGCATCTACAGACACATAACGACTACCTGCTCCTGCGATTACAAGCTGCTAATATAACAGGGGCGGCCACAAATCCTATAAGCTCCCATGTTTTTGACTTCACATCAGATTATTGTAATTGCAGCTCACCTTCAATCTCTGCTCATATAATTTACTGCCGCCTCTCCTTTCTCCCATCGGCCCCCCTTTTCTTACTCCGTCAGGGAGTCAACGGCGGATGTGCCCAACGCGTGTTCAGATACACACCGCACATTTTGCTTCATAACCGTATCACACTTGGAAAACAAATTCCAAATGTGTTGCTTACCACTTCATTTCTGAAGTGGAAAGTGGAAACGAAAACTCTGACCGCACCGGATCAAGTACAACTGCGTGTTCTCACCGGGAGGCCACGGCGCACAGTTTATCTGGCTTATGGAAGTATCAGTCAATTTGCCATTACTTGAATTCATTTCTTAAACTCAATTTTAAACATTGCAATTAGATTGCCAGTACGTGTGGCCTTCAGGACAACTAGTGGACACAGTGAAAGTACTCAGTGCCAAAAACATAAAGTGGAGAATCATTCCAAAAGAATGTGAGGGACTCATTAAAGAGCATATTTTTGTATTGTATACATAACCTACACTTTCTGATATGCAGAGATAACTCGCAGCTATTAGGCCACAGCACTTCAGGCTCAATCAGCTTTTTGTTTACACAGCAGGGTTGACATTTTTATATGTTTCGAACTTTTGAGTGATAAATTAAACATATCAAATGATATTCTTAAGTGACTCTGATCTCTGGCATGCATATGGAAGGAGTAGAAGTAAATGTGTCCTCATACGGAGCTGATTCTTATTTCTTTCTTTCCTTTCTCTGTCCGTGCCCACCACTGTAAAAATAAGAGTATCTAGATACAAATTTTACCTAAGTTAACAAGACGGCCAAAAAACGCAACCAACCGAGCAACCGACAGGGGGACACTTAATGGTGGCGCACCGCTGATTCCATTTCCGGTTTCCGGCAGCGCTGGAAATTCAACGCGAATCGCGACGCTCTCTGGACCGTTTTGTGCAACAACCGTATTCAACACGACGTAGCAAACATGGAGACTCGCACGGAAGTCGGGTCCACCTCATGTAACTACATTGAACTCATCCAAAGTTGACGACCGAAACATTGGTTCTATGTTGCGGGTGATTATACAATATATGAACACTTAGTTATGGACAATATATCACATTTCTTTGAATAAGTTCTTCTAAATATTTACCACTGTAGCTTTTAAAGATAATTAAGTCCCGTTGGGGATTGTCTCTAACAAATTTTTAGTCTTACTATTGGGCCCCTCATAGTATATTCTTGAATTATTGGTTGCTATATCAATTCCCTTAAGATCTGTTTTCAGTTTTAACATCGTGTCGGTTACCACCTTGTACTCTTTATGTATTTATCCCTGGCAGACGGTGCCTTTCTGTGTGGTCTAACACAGGTGTTGATAATAAATACTAGCAGACATAACTTTTGTGACTCACCTCTTTGATGATGATTTTTTCCACTCCATCCCTATCTATGCAAGTGGCCAGCTCCAGGATCTATACTCAGACTCATAACTGAAGTATGGACTCAATTAAGTCATTATGGGAGACAGATTTGGGGGATATGTCACACGAGGCGGGGGGGGGGGGGGGTGGGAACAGCACACGGCCCCTTCTTTTCGCACGCCTAAGATTTACAGGGATCTCCAGAGTGACAGCTGTCTTCAGACCCCTGCCAAATTCGTACATGTGCTTTGGCCCTATACATCTTTGTCTAACTTCTGGACAATGATTTTGGAATATTTTGTCTGAAAAATACTGGGCTGAAAGCACGACCCCTGTCCGTTTTCAGCGCTCTCTTTGGGGGTGTCAGCCCTCTTTACCCTCTTTCTCTTTATCCCCAGAAGAATGTAATCGCCTTCACCACTTTACTGGCCAAAAGTCTGCTCCGGATGAATTGGACACCGTCCAACGCCGTCTCACACACACTCGGACTCGGGACGTGCCACGGTATCTGGAGTTAAAGAAAATTACTCTCTCCAAGGGAAGCGCCGGTGCATTTGTCGAGGTCAGCGGCCCCTTTCTCGAGTATATCAGGAAGTCTTCACATATTCCAACACGGCAAATTAATTGTGGAGGGAGATAAAGTGAGGCGGTGTGACCTTTTTTTCAAATGAGGTACAATTGTTCACTTGCTACAGCTCCATCGTCATTATGCTTTTGTGTGGTTTTATGTTCTCTAGTTTGCCTGTGCACGTATCAAAGGTTCTTCTTTATAATCATACATGTTGGCATTCTTCTTTGCAGTTATAAATGGCAGTTGTTTTTGCAGTAATTCAGTGGCGAAGGCTACAGCCCAATGACAAACACTTCTACAAAAGTGCATTTGTGAAACAGTTAAGCCAGAAGTAAATGAAGCCCCGCCCTGTCCTTTTCTCCTTCGTGAGCAGAGCGCCTGCATGTCGGTACAGTTACAGTTACAGTCCGTGCACTGGGAACACGTCCCGTCAAACATGGTGAGTTTGTCCCAAAAGTTTTCAACCTGAGACACGAGACCTGCATTAACGTCATCTCGATCAGAACTCTTCAACAACTAAATGGGAGGATGTTTATCGAAATATCAATTTCCTGTCAAAAAGACATTTTAATATACAAAACATATATTTGTCATTTAGTCAAGATGTAATAGTTTCTTTTAAAGAATAATGTGTGTGCATTTGTCTCTCATCCAATTGCTGCACAATCCCCTAATGGAAAGGGTTTGGATTAAAGCCATGGCACGAAACAGTCTCCTATTAAGAATTTACCTTTTTAATTATGCTGCAGTTATGTCAGAGCTTTATGGGGCCGTTGTGCCCCCATGGTGGTTTTTCGAGACATATAACCCAGCGACTCATCCCCGGACTATAAACTCTATATTAAAAAGTTCCCGCACTGTTACGAGGAGAACTCACAACAACTGCAAATGCAGATAATTAGTCTGCGATTGCCAGAAATTAGGCCATTATGAAAACGGCAGCCACCCCTGCTGACAACTTGGCTCCGTGATTAACTGTTAATAATGTTGCTCCTCCGCAAAAACACTGGCACAACGGAATGTGCTTCATCCAGACGCAGCCCAAATAACCGTACAGACACAAAAGCAGCTAATAGAGAAACACATTCACGTACATTTTACTGTATCCGCGCGACGACGTGCTCCTCATCCCTAATTTAACCTCGTCATCCCGGATCAACAGAGGCGTCAAACCAAACCAGTGAATCAAAGGTATTTATCAAACTTAAAACTCTGAGGGATTAAAAGCAATAGTTACATTTATTTATAAAAATGTGTGGTTACCTTGAGCGGTCTCCCATACCGGAGGTCACGGGTTCGTGGCCCCGACCAGAGCAGTAAAATCACAACAACAAGAAATAGTGAAAAAAGCTTTTATCGAAAATAGCTTACTGCCCCTTTAAGTGAACAGACCACGTTAGTTACCGTGCTCCCAGGCTTCCAAAAACCATTGACACAATGTACATTTTGTTTGTTGTCTCCATTCAAATCCCAAACTCTCTACCTATGAATTTGGCTGTGCGAGACAGATTGCTCCACTGCTCATGTAAAAAATACTGTAGTTTCAGCTCCCTTTTGACTCTCACCATTTCACAGTTGTCCATCTCCTGTGTTCCTGACAGATCTCACAATGACAGAGTCCCTGACATGGTGACAGTTTTTACCACCTGATGTCAAAAAAAGTACAAATGTCAGTTTGCATTTGGTGAATCTACACTATAAAAAGTGGGATACCAGGTTTTGGCACCCTCGCCAACGGACGGGAGCTGGGAGCTACGACTCTACACATCAACTTTCTACAATTGTCTGTTTTTCCTCCAATATCATCAGTTGAAATAGCCTATAATTCTAGCCAACCGTCCTCTGTCATGACTGCAGACTTACAATACAGATACGATCTGATGTAATGATCTGGATTGAGTTTAGACAGAGTTGCATCTAGCGAGGATGGACGCGGAGCTGATGCAGGGGATGGAGACTGTGGTGAGGGCCACCTCTCACGAGCAGCTGAACTCCACCTTGACTTATGTGGGTCCATTAATTATGAATAAACGGACTGTATTTATACAGCGCTTTTTTAGTCATATAGACCACTCAAAGCGCTTTACAGCACAAGTCACATTCACCCATTCACACACATTCATACAGCGCTGCTATTTACCGTGCTTTTTCATACACTGCCCAAAGAGCAGCAAGAAGCAATCTAGGGTTAAGCGTCTTGCCCAAGGACACATCGGCATGCCGATTGGCGGAAGCTGGGACAGAACCGCCAACCTTCAGGTTAGGCGACAACCGACTGCCTCCTGAGCCACAGCCGCCCACCAATAGAGAACCAGATAACACTGTGCAAAACACGGCCTGCACAGATACTGTAACTATGAAAAAACTTTGAATCACCGCCTCGTGGTTGTACGACCCCAGCAACCAGTCAGGTTACATATTATATCTGCACCTGTATTTACATCACATAATGGCCAGAAAAGCGTTTTATGATTGTCACAGTGAAGCTGACCTTTGACCTTCTGAATCCTTTCATCTAATTTCACTTGCGTCGTAACAAGCAACTTAATTCTAGTGGTATTGCCTAAAATGTGTGTTGTGGTGTTGGAGAGACCTTGACCTTTGACCAACAATCAATCAGTTCATCCTTTAGTCCTCACGGTTCACAGGCATGGGACGGATGAACAACCCAGAAATGTAATGCCTTCAGTCAGGGTTTTTTAAACACAGCTGTCGCTGGTGCAGATGTGTTTAAAAAAAAACCCTCATGTATTAAACACATGTCTACGTTTTCAGAATGAACATGCTAATCGCTAATACAGAAAATTTGACTGCAATGGTCATTTGAAAAACACAAACCAAGGCCATTGCTAGTGGTTTTTCCATTCTGTTTCACTCTCTGTGGTGAAATGAATCCTGAGCACAAAGATAACCTGAAGAAGGAGCATCAACGGTAAATCAGCCAATGGAAAAATCTGCCAGTCAAGCCAAAATGTTATTACGCCGCTGCGAGTGGCCGAGCAACCTTCAGATACACCGTGTGAGTGAGATGATTTATTTTAGAAAGCCACAACAACTTAAAAACGGATACAAAAATTAAAGAGATTGACATTTAATCACAGGCCACAACATAAAAGTTAAAATTTCCTGCACAACGACATTTATTCTCGGCGTTTAAATTACAGATGGCGGATTGTAATCTTTTTATGTGCGCTTTTATTGAGTGTGTTTACGCTCTGTGTAGTCTGCGTTGTGGGGAGGGCCTCTGGTCATCGCATGCCAGCCTTTTCAGTGCAACGCAAGACCCCTCCTGAAACTCTTGAACGCTGACAGTGCTTGACGTGAGCTGTGTTAATTACAGTAATGGCACGCATTCTCATTAAGTCATTGTTTGCGTATCCCGGGGCCGTGTGGAGCCCGGGCGGCGCTCCGGTCCACCCAGGCCACCGCCGCATCGCCGGCCTTGTGTGGCTCTGGCCTCGTTAGCGCAGACAGCTGCTCCTCCCAGCCACGGCCGTGGCCGACATGGCGAGTGGCGCCGGACATGCCGCCGAAACGCACCCACCCACCGCGGAGGCGACTGTCAGACACAGAAGAACCCCCACGAGACAGGGAAACGTCAATGAGTAATCAGCGAGAAAAGAGCTCCTCGGGTTATGTTTTCCAGGGCCCGCCCTCCCCCCCCCGCGCAGAAAACCAGCCGCTCCCCTTCACAGGGACCGTTCACCGGGCTTGTGTCTCGTGACCTCGTCCCTTCCCTCTTAAATTGGTGCAGTCAAAGGTGCAGTTGGTGTGTAATTGCACCAGTGACCTGTGGTGAGGAACACCACGACACGGGCATCCTGCGACATTCCTGTGTCAGGGAGGAAGCCAAAGGGAAAGTGTAGCAGTGATCCGGCAGGAGGACAAAAGCAGCAATGACATCGACGACTCAGGGCCTGTTTTTATTCAACTAATAAACACCAAATTTTGGACTGAAGAAGAAGATAAAAGGAAGAATTTGCCGACTCATGAATTCAAGAATAAAAGCCACTGGTCACGTTCGGGATTTCTGGACGTAGATGTTAGATGGTGTCAGTTCAGACGGCGATGAGCTGAAACCTTCTGAGACATGTCACAGAGTATCACTGTCATCTTAACTGATACGTTAGCCACAGCAATATGCAGATTTCTGGCAAGTGACCAAAATGAAGTTGATGTTCATTTTGCTAATCTATAAATATCTTAACATTCCTCATTCTTATCCACTTGTCAAAGCAGCTTCTCCAGTTTAATTTACTATATTATCCCCATTTGTACGTTCATATATCATTATATTAAGGGTTTGTGCTCTAATTTACAGATATATTTCTAATTATTAGGTGTTTAAAATTTCAGAACACATTCAAAATTACAGATCACAGCACTGCAACTTAAAGCCCCAAATGTGTACTTTTTTCTGGCGGCATCTGGTGGTAAAGTTGCAAACCGCAAACAACTGAGCAACCGACATGGGACACTTTGTGGTGGCGCACTGCTGATTCCATTTCCGGTTTCTGGCAGCGCTGAAAAATTCAACGCCAATGCGACGTATTCTGGAGCGTTTTGTGCAACAACCGTATTCAACACGACGTAGCAAACATGGCGACTCACACGGAGGTCGGGTCCACCTCATGGAACTATATTCAACTCATGCAAAGTTGAGGAAAAAACATGGGTTCTTTGTTGCGGGTGATTATACATATATGAACAAGTAGTTATGGACAATAGATTCAATTTCTGTGAATGACTCTTTCTAAATATTACACACTGTAGCTCTAAGAAAACACATGCAAATAGACAAAACACAAGCAAGAAAACATCTTCATAAATTTGACAACACGTGCGCAGCATTTAGAAAACGCGCTGAATGAACCTGAATAGCGCTGTGAGTCAAAATCTGCGGCAACAACAAGCGTGTCCAGATGTGTGCATCGCTTTTAAGTGTCCTCTGGAAACACTTCCATTTCGCTGCGATCTATTTGCTGCGCTTTTTCTTAACGTCTTGTGCTGCGGTCTTCGCGGCGCGTTTTTATTAAAATGCTGCGCATGTGTCGTCAAATTGATGAAGACGTTTTCTTAATTTGCCCGTGGTTTGTCTATTTGCATGTGTTTTCTCAAGTTGCAGTGCCGCGAGCTCCCAGGCGAGCAAAAATTGCCTAATTATATCAACGCGGGTGCACGTGTCTCTGAAGGTGACAGAGTCGGTGGTCAGCTGGTTGAACCACTTTGGTCGGGCTGCACACGTGGAGGAGCAAAAAGCAAAAAGATGTGACAAATGATAAAACTTTGGAACAAATCAATCAGCACGATCAAATCAGCTAATCCAACAGATGAATGCGATACATTTTTCCCGCTAAAATAATCAAGTCATATCAAATTAGAGTTTATGGAACGTGATTGATGCTTTCTAAAAATGCACTGCAAATGTTCGAATCTCTAACGTATCATGTCGGAGCAAAGGTGTCAGCGATGGCTTCAAGAAACAGGGTTTGAAATGTTTAATATGGAAACACTGTCTCCTCTGAACGTGGGAACTATAAAAGGTTTAATTTCCCTATCATCACTGGGATCTAATACCAATCTGTATTCTCTATTCAGACCGTCTGTGTTGCTGCCAGACAAAGCCTTTGAAAAGCCAATTCCTGGGAATTAAAAAAAAAAAAGAGAGAGATTAAAATGTCATTAGGTGCTACATAATTGAATGTCAATTTTGAAATAAACTTGAATTCAATCCCTGGTCGTTAAACTGCATGCGGTTTGCCATTTTTTTCCAATCATAGTTTTGAGCGTGCGGATGAGAGCAAGGTGCTAACTTCAAAATCATTAAATGGAAGGGAGTCTTGTTTGGCCTCGCCGTGCCAGACTGCTTTGATTTTGGCTCAGAGCGAGGGGGATGAGCAGCTGGAGGAGAGATCAAATTGAAACAAAGCTTCGGGAAATTGAAGTAAACGTGAGCGTAATAATATTTAATAATAAATTCTCACAAACAATGGCGACCGAATGAAGTAATCTACGAAAAAGTGTGTAACGTCATTTGCATAATTGACACAGCCCCCCCCCCACCCCCCTTCTCCCTCCTGTAAATGAATGATGAAGACAATAAAAGATGTTGCTAAAATTGGGAACAATAACAGCAAAATTTCATCAAGGCCCCCATGCTCTGATTAATCTGCGCTTGCGAATCAGTGCAGGGGAAAGAGAGAGAGAGAGAGAGAGAGAGAGAAGGAACCAGAGGAGGGGGGGGGGGGCAGGTGATTAACAACAGCAGGGATTGCCACCGTGGACAACCGTGGCCCGCTTTGCTCAGCTCGAGGGGGCACCATGCGAACACCCCTTCCACGCAGCTGCTGCAGGCGCTGGCTAGCTGGATCATCCCCTCAAAGCCCGCGTGAGTGCAATCATTTGTATTGTCGTTAACCCCTGGTGCACCACCGCCTCCATGCCTCTGCACTGGGAACCCCCATCATTTCAACACCCCCCCCCCCCAAAAAAAGAAAGATGGAAACATCTCTGACACGGAAACTGGAGACTTTAAAAAAAAAAAAAGTTCCATGACATGGAAAAAGCAGTAAATCATTCCATGTGACATTCCTAAATGTTTCTAATCGCTCGCTCAGCTAATTATTTGCTATCTGAGTACACCGCCATTTCTAATTATTCAGTACGAAGGAGCCGTATTAAATGAAAACACAACACAATGGCAGACCCCATTTCATATTCAGGATTTCTAATTAACGGTTTTCTCTTTTACACACACACACACACACACACACACACACACACACACACACACACTCGTATCTCTCTGATCATTTAGATAACAACTTTCATCATCATCTTTTGATGTTTACAAAACACAAGACCAGGCAGCAAGTGAAGAGATTTATGCCGCGTATTCGGGGGGGGGGGGGGGGCTCCTAATAACATTTGCATTTATTAGTCAATTAACTTGATTAAATTCATATTCCACGTCTGATCCAACTTCGCTCGCGAGAGACAGTCGCTGCTTAGTGAATTAAATAGTAGCAGGGGCAACAAAAAAAAAAATGACGCAACGGAGCGGAGGAGGGAGGGGCTGGGGGATGGGGGGGGGCGGTCGGCTCTGTCAGGCTTCATTATGCTGTAAACAACACAGGACAACAGGAATTACACATTACAACAACATAAGCCATGTGAAGCGGGTCCGTCCGGAGAAAGGGCTCCTTCTACTCCCCTTGTATGTTCTTTCATCATCTTCTTTTCTTTTCTTTTACAAGCGATAAGTCACATTTTTCCGTCTGTGATCATCAGCGATCGCCTCTTGTCCTCGGCGGACTCCAGCAAAAAATCCTAATGAGCACATTAGTTAAAACATATGAGACTTTTGCCACATTCCTCCCCTGCAACCTCCCCGTGTATCCTCCGCTGGTTTCCTGCCGCTCCCACGAGCGCGCACTATCTTTGTAAATTCCAACGCAATTAGTGGCCCTAACATACCCGGAGACATCCATTTGATTTTAACCTCCGCTGTCCAATTAACAAAATGTAGGTTGGAAAATAAATGGCAGACGCCTAAGCAAATTAATTATGTGTCCACCAAGCTGTTAGCCCATGTGCACAGAGCAGGGGGCTGGCAGTAAGAGCCGGGCACACACTGCCATATGGCCCGTGTGAGAGCGGACATTGTTGTTGGGGGGTGGGGGGGTGGCAGTGGTACACCCCTCGAATTCTCACAGATCTTTATGACTTGCACGGTCACAATAGGCGTACGACGTGTTGTGAAATGCTGCAGAATTAGTCTAGTATAAAACTTTTCTCTTTCCTTTTTTTGTATGATTTGAGGATTAGTACGTTATTTTGATCCATCTGTGAACCCTTGAGCCATTTGTTAGTTTTTTTATGCTCTGCTGTAAATGTGATTATCCCGTGGCATGGTTTATAGCAGAGCATTGATTATAAATGCTCCTCTAGCTATCGTTTCCTGGAATTTGCAAACTACTACTTGGGTTACAGTAAGACTCATTGAAAGGGACACACTGCCAAATGTTACACGTGAAGTTTAGACTGCTCACCATGAGGACTTCTCTTTTCATACAAAGTGTTCCGTAGCTCTGGATGAAGCTTACCAAAGTTTTATTGTTTTGTTTTTTTTAAATGACCCTGGTCATGTCACAGTGACATGATCAGGGTCGTCTTCTCTTGGGTCGGAGAGAATCTGAAGGGCAATTAGGAGCCATGGAGGGTCTAGTGAGAGAGACCATTCTGTATATAAAAAGGGATGCTGATCTGGTTGCATTCTGGGATATGTATTTTTTTGTTCCAACTTGACCCACATACTAATAACCAGGATATCTTGGCCTCCTTTTAATATTATCTAGCATTTCAAAATGAAAAGAAATCAATCCTTCTCCAATACAAAACTTAAACCGCATCCAGATTTAAGTACACAGTTTGAGCAGACAGTCAGTCTGCATATGAAGAAATTAATTCATCAAATGACCAAGTAAGGTGTAAGATGCTTGATTTAAAAAGGAAAAGAAAAAAAGGGAGGTGTAACAATAGCAAGAACTGGAGCCACTTGGCAAAGTTTGGTTTGAAAGCTGGAAGGAGAGCAAACCCTCTTCAGCAGAACGTGATCAATGTGGCCACCTAGAGGCCACATGACATATCACCGACAGCTGCTCTCATTTTTAAGAGCAACAATAACCTAATTCCTCCCTCCGTAACAGGATCGTGACATCAGATTATTGGCGCAATAATCATAATTAACATAAATTATGACGGCGTCATGCGCGCAAACATCCTAATCCGTTGGGATTCGGTAACGGTAGCGCGTGGAATATGTCTGACTGCAGCTGCCTATGTATGGAATAATCCTCTTCAGATTGAGAAACTGCAGTTCCTGTGTTCCCAGCATTGGTTCTCACGCCACATCACAACTGTGCAGCATAATGCGTTGACAGTGCTGGATATTCCCTAATTATCTCATAATAAGAAATTATAGCAGGAGTAGGGCTGCGAATAACGATTATTTTCATTATCGATTAATGTGATGATTATTTTCTCGATTAGTTGTCTGGTCCATAAAAGGTCTTAAAATGGTGCAAAATGTCGATCGTGTTTCCCCAGACCCAAGGATGATGTTTTGTTTTGTCCACACGCCGAAGATATTTAGTTTCCTGTCACAGAGGAGCAAAGAAACCAGAAAATATTCACATTTCAGAAGCTGAAATCAGAGAATTTTGACTCCCCCCCCCCCATTAAACTACTTGAACCGATTAATGGACTATCAAAATAGTTGGCGATTAATTTAGTCGTCCATTACTTATCGATTAACAGTTGCAGCTCTAATCACGAGGAGACCCAGCAAACGTACGCAAAGGAAAAGAAAGCAGAGGACACGTGTTCCAAAGTCTGTCACTCCTCAAAGGCGTTCAGTGAAAATATTATTAATGAAGATGATCTGTGCCATCTGCTGCAAATGGCTTTAAATAGGTTTAAATTTAATTGACTGCACTAAAAATCACACTGAACCACTTCCACCAAAAGCAACCTCATAGTTTCTGGAATCGGATAAAGAACCAACGCACCGAGGGATCAAATTACTAGACAAGCTCGCCGCTGACACTCTATAACCATGAGGCTGTGGGAAAGGCCGAGGGCTCAGCGGCAGAAATGTATATGCAAAGGAAATGGATCTTTTGCCCGGGCAGACAGACAGGTGTAATTTCTCCCGAGCAAACCTGCATTCCCGTTTCCATGACATCATCAGCCTGTATATAGTCAAAGGTTCACACAGTCATGGTGTGTAGATGTTAATCTAGGGTTTGGAGAGGAGGAGGGGTGAACATTAACGCCCCTCCTCACCTTTCCCTTTCTCTCGGCGGCACAGCGCACCTTCGCCCCGGAGCACAGCACAATTTCACGCCGAGCAGCTTGGAACGTTAACTGTCAACTCTGAGGCGACAATTAAAAGCATTTCATCAGATGTAGCGTTTCCTCCACCAGATTAAGTGCAGGCAAACCACGGCTCACCATGGCAACTATAACTCCTCTTTGTTGCGCGATGTATTGTCCCAGAAACGATTGCGCTAAACGATATTATCTTCATTTTATGACCAATTTTTTGGATACCGAAGCGCGCGACCTTTTGGTCGTTGTCCTACACAATTTGTTTTGCTGCTGAGATAAATGTTATCCAGAGTTTAGACTTTGCGTTAAGGCCTCAGATAATTTGAAGGAAAAATACTAAGAAATCCATATTTCCTGACTTTTAATCGACCAAACCAGTAATTGATGAATCACACGACGAGGACAGAAGCAGCGAGACTTGCTTAACTATTGTTGATATTCATTCTTATGTCAACAAACACGCACGTAGACACAAGATTTGAGGTCAATCAAAAACTATTGAGTTCATATTCATGTATTGTACAATAAGTAGATGTCGTAATTATCGTGACAGGCCTAGAAACATCTTTCCGTTGGTCGCTCACTGTGCCAAATCTGGCAGAGAGAACACGAAGACCTGCTGCAGGTCCATGGAATCTGCCCACGGTCTGCCCTGGCAAATGGGCCTGCATGAGATCAACATTTAAAGCTCGTCCTTTAACGTCAGCCACACTAAGCAATCCTCACCAGTGTTTTTACTGGGATTTTCAAATGAATGTGAAAGCGCTTCTCCCATTTCTGTACTGTGCTACTTTCTATTCGTTGCTACACATCTTGAGGAACATCTGGAACCAGGAACTACTATTAATAAACATCTTGACGATTACTATGCAGTGTTTTGATTCATATACACCTTCGCCTTGCAATAGTACTATGGCACCTTTTCCTTCGATAAACAATGTGCCGTACTGTCTAAATGTACCGTCTGCGTGTAGGTTTTGTATTCCATTCATTCATAAGCGGAGGGAAAAAATATTCTGAAAATGTAACATACATATAACCCTGACAGATCCCGCTCTCGTCCGCCTCAGCAGCGACGGCACAGACTGGCCATGAGTACAGTAGTTTAGTTCCAGCTGTTAACGGAAGCTCAGAGATCTATGTATAAATTGACGAGTCATACATTTTAAAATTTTTCTGTGTCAAAGCATGTCCATTTTCTTCCACTGTTTATGTGACCTAATGCCTAACGCGTGCATATTTCCATCTTGCTGAGGTCGCGTCCTGTCATCGTCACGTTGAATAAAAATGTCCAGTGCGAGATTATAGAATCAAAATAAACATAAAAACGCGAAATGGGTTTTGTTTTTCTTTTTGCATCGCTGTTGTATGCCGGAAAGACAAATGGACTTTTTTTTTTCTGTCTGATGTACTTTGTCTCCCTCAAGTGGTCTAAAGGACCAATGCACGCCATTACTCACAGTGGTGCGTGTCAGTCGGATGACTAACAGAACACACACAGTACGGGGGACATGCTGAAAAGGCGCAGCAGGAAAACAGAAGTGTAACTGAATACTTTAATGGAGACTGCATTCCAGTCAGGTGAGTCAGTTCCCATGCAGGCCCGCGGTGCTGTGGAGCCACCGTCAGTGTTATTAAATACAAATGTGCAATTTGTGGGATTAACAAAGTAAAAGCTCTGCTGTGAAAAGGTTAATTGGTCCCTGCACGTTACTTTGATGTCTTTTCTGCTCTGCCGTGAATTACACAGCATAGACCACAGTCAAATTAGACGGGAAAATGGCCGACAGCCTCTCCCAGCTACTCCCTTCACTTCTCCAGTTCAGTCAGAGACATGAGCCGGTCGATTGTACAACGTGTCGACCAATCGTGGGAACCGGATCGACTTTCCCCATCGTAAGCCTTTTTTCCACATCACACATTTTCTCGACGCGTCAGCTGTCGCGACCCGGCTCAAAGGAAGGACAAAATGTGGAGACCACGCACCACTCAATAAAGGAAAACTAACTTCAACAAGTGTAACAAACCAAAATGACAACGCAACCAAAGTTCATCCATATCAAATGACCGAGATGAGGACCTCTTGTTTCTCAGGCCCCACATTGAGGCCATCTTATCTATGGCAGGTCGAAACAATCACTGAGCAGCTGAAGTCTCTTTCTCGAGGTGTCATAGTCGCGGGGAGATGACGACGTTACTCAAAGCTAATTGCACTACAGAGGCCGGGGATGGGCAGACCGTCTTGGGACGCCGAACACTTGTGAACCTGTTGATCTGTGTAGCGAACCGGAAGTCTCCTCAATATTGAGCTCTTATAATAAATACTTCTGCTTGAGACATCCACGCTTTCCGTCTTCCTGAATCAGCGTCCACTAAATCTATTATTCCATTTCAATGATAAATGGAATTCAGCCATCGCAGGGTGGCTTAGGATCGTCCTCCCTATCGTCTTTTCCTATCTACTATTCCTTGACCTCAGTGGAAAACGTCATGAGGTCAAGGAAAGGTGTAAAAGGCGGGTTCACACGACTTAGGAAAAGCCGACAGCTCTCATGCTCAGGGAATCCGACTCCGCTTTCACTAAACTATGTCATCATGCGACGGCGGACGTTATTGATGCGTCTGCCGTGGTGAGAATACAAATTTGTGAAGAAGGACTACAAAAAACACAGCGGCTCTGTCCAGCATGTTTCAGTGTGTATTACCAGCGTGTGGCATCAGACTTAAATGCTTCATAGGCAACGGTAACTGACATGAAGACTGCTGGGTCGTATTTCTACTATTCTTCTTCTTCGGATTTCATCGTTGACGTCCGTGCATGGCGCGTCACATTAAATATCACTGCCGCGATGACTTGTGGGAATTGTGAAATTCCCTTTCGCATAGGAAAGTCCAGTGTACCCTTTGCTAAAGGAGATATGAAAGGAAGCATTGAAGCTCCTTTCATATGCATTTAAAGAATCCAAACAGCTCTTATCATGGCTGCCGAGGAAATACTTCTAATTCGACCGCTCCCATCAATCCTATTATTTACACCTTTATTCCAAATATGCCATGTCGGAACCTTTTCTTCCAACTGTTGCTCTCCCACCCCGATACAACTTCCAATGCTTTGATGCCATACAAAGAGATGTGCAAAGACTACCTGTGTTACAATGTGTCGCACATAATATACATGTGCACCTGATCAGATCTTTTTGGATACAGAGCTAAATCCTCGGTGTGAGAGACTCCAACTTGCATGGCAACCATAAGCACAATGTATGTACAGAATATTATTAATCGCACACACCTCTTCATTCATCCTACTGACAAATTAAAGGGTAAAGATGTGAATTGGAATACGACCACCCACTTCTGTTTGAAAAATATAGCTACGGCTGGGGGAAAACCAGTGAGTAAAACTAACTCTGGATACAATTTGCATTGAATCATGACATTGAACAACTGAAATTTATATCACGATGAAAGAAATATGTCCACATTACCATAAATTGAATCTGCCGAGAGTCTTAAAATATTAAATCATCAATCGGCCCGTCTGCATCTGAATTGAAAAGCCGGGCCTCGAACCCGCAGCCTCGGTTATGGGATACCTACGCGCGCTTGCGTGGTGAGGTCTGTACCTTTTTTTTTAAATATTTGTTTTCAATTTACAGAGCCGGGACACACAGAACCGACAGCTAGCGGACCGTGGGGAAATATTCGCTGAATTTTACAAATCCCGTACTGCCTCTCAAACTCTTCTCAGAGCTGTGTGGAAATGTACAGCTAATGCTGACATCTCCTGTTTCTCACTCCCCTGTTTTATTGCAACCGTGTCACTCCATTAATCAGTTTCTGGGCCCTGATACTGGGAATGCAATTGTAGACTACACAAAGTACTAATTTTATACGGTATGAACACTACATCAATGCCTTAAGTATTCTGATTTGACGGTTACTATGAAAAAATGTTTCAACCGTATGCAGGCATTTTATACTAGCAGAAAAAGATACAGGTACCAACGCATAGAAATGTATATAGCAAACTGCCGCCGTGGTACTAATAACATTAATGATGGCTCCTTTCCATTCAAGTGTCCCAGCATCCCCATGACAGTAAACCATCAACAAGAATACCAGGACCCTGAAACACACAAGTGGATTCACTCGCAGTTGTCGTTGGTTTCACAAAGCTCTCAGCAAAAGGTAAGCATTGCAATGTGCGAGCATGAGGAGCGAGAGGATTACTAATTTCTGAAATCTGAGCGCTGACATTGTCATGGAGAGTGGTTTCGTTTCATCACCTTGTTTAGCTCTATTACAGCACTGTCCAGTGTTGATACACACCAAAAAACTGAATATGCTGGAATATGGTCAATTAGAAAAAACACATAAGGCCAGTTAGAGTTTACTAAAACTTACTAAAGCGTCACAGGATGTAACGTAAAGCAATGTCACAGTCAGGGTTTACCTGGTGTCTTTGCTGTATCCGTCGCTGTGCGCCTGAAGCTGGTCGCGTTCTCCAGAGGAAGTTTGCTGTGCTTTCTGAATGGGTATAGAAAAATTAAAAAAATAGGGGAAAACGGTTCAACATCATTTTTGAGGTGCCACTTTCATGACACAACAGGTACACGTGTGACAGGGTTTTATGTATCGATGCTTCCACAATAACTCACCTTCACACTACATGGCGGCCTATTAGTTGAGAGTGGTTTTGTGTGTGTGTGTGTGTGCCCTCTGCGTGCAGGCCAGGTACCATACACCGCTGTCTAAAGAAAAAAGTTGGGCTTCACTCAGGCTGATGGGTCTTGCCAGCCTTGTCCTCGGCATGGTCTAGAAATTACCGCCATCGAATGCAGTGTGGCTACAGTTGGGACTGAGGAGCAAGCCAACCTGTGATGTGTCTGACCTTTGGCCCTGGCCTCCCCCTCCTCCATTCAGACCCGGACAAGTGACTGTTTCCCCCCTCTCATTGCCGAAAGACACAAGAAGGCAGCCCAAAGGATCAAGCGACTTAACCTCCCTTTTTTAATAGACTGTTCACGATTTTAATATTTTTTTTATAATTAATTAAAAACAAAGCTTTTCAACTCACATTGTCTTGTGGTCTTCTGCCCTTACCGAGACTGGTTGGTCAAATCAAAAGAACCTCACACCCACTGTTTGTCATCGCAGTGAACGTGCGTTACACACGTGAAAGAGAAGCCAACTTTAAAAAAAAGTTAAAGATGTATATTAAACATTCAATAATGGCCTTTTCCTTTTTTTCCCCTAATTTGAAAACATCTGATTCGGCGAAAAACTTTCATTAAAGCTTTCATAAAGTCAATATAGTTCATCAATATTACCTTGTAACATTTAGGTACCATTTTGCAATAAGATTACAAAACCATGGTCTACGGTGGAGGCACTAGTATTCAAGTGACATAGATTTTACTGGTAAGGGCAAGCATGTAAAGTGCACACACATAAGCCTGCGATGCGTTTCAGGATTACATTTCAGTATTGTGGCATTGGCACGGACGTAACAAACCACCCATATTAGGTTGCATTTTGTGACAAAGGGTTTGAAAGCAGTCGAGTGTTAGAAAAACAGCTGCATGACTGGGACAATGACAAGCCGAGTCAGGACCTTTATTAAGTACACCGATTTTAACAGGGCATACTTTCTCACCACAACAAACATCTGCTTCATTTGTGGACACGTTTACAGCAGTTTTCCCAAAGAAAAGGAAACCAAATATAAATGCTGGTCCAAACGTCCAAGCAGCTGATTTTATCTGACTGTACACATCAAAGAGGCTCAACCATATCTGTGACCGTAGCAGAATTTTGCATAAATGTCAAGTGTCTGTTGGGTCTAATGTTAAACCCCTATGCAAACATCAACTTTAAAAAATGATTCTGAATAAATCTATACAGCAAAAACCAATAGGAATGAATAAGGGGTTGTTTATATCCACTGGGAACAAACTGACACCTCACCATAGTTACAGTATCTGAACCAAAGGCAGACAACTTACTAGTATTAAAACAATGGTAAACTATACTGAATATTGAACATTCAGATCCTTTCCTAATAGCATACTGTTAAAAATATTACAAAAGTCCTACATTAAAAACCCAAGTCTGTATATATATATCTATATATATAGATATATATATATAGATACATAGAGGCCTTATATCTGGCCTTGGGCCCCAAGATCCAGGCACTGCACCCCATTAAATCTTAGTCCAGTTCTTCAGGATCTTCTCTGCTGCATCGAGAGTACTGTCTTGCTGTTGATAAAATAAAATATAAAGTAAAAGTTATTAAAAATGCCTTTTTCCACTACAGAAAAGAGGAAACTGCACCTTTGCCAAAATGTATCTTTACTAGATAATTGTGGATGTTCTGTCCTTTCGCCTTATAACTATCAAGATAGCTTTTGTATTTACCTTAATAAAGCAAAGGCGAATATATTTCTCAAACTGCTTCTTGGACTCATCCCCAACAAACGCTGTGACCGGAATGGCTGCCAGTTTCTATAAAATAAAAGATT
This sequence comes from Scophthalmus maximus, assembly GCF_022379125.1. Lineage (NCBI taxonomy): Eukaryota > Metazoa > Chordata > Actinopteri > Pleuronectiformes > Scophthalmidae > Scophthalmus > Scophthalmus maximus. The sequence goes on from NC_061527.1 coordinate 21,481,682, forward strand.
TTTTTATGAACAGTAATAAAGAAAAAATGAACATAATGTTTGCAATGCGTGTGCTTTATACCATAGGGAGCAAAATGGAATAAGGTCAATTTACCTTTTCCTTAATCATCCACTTCACAAACTTATAGTCATAGGCTTCACCCTCATCATCAGTCACATGTGACAGGTCCTGATCTACAATGAATGCAGAGCAGAGATGATTATTCAGCCGTTGGGTTGGAGTCCATAGTTCCACTGCCGATCCAAATTGATAAAATACTAGGAGTTCTGATATTTCAAGTTTATCAAGATATTATTGTCCACCATTTATATTAGCTTAAAGGAAATAATATTGCAAGTAGTGATTTATTTATTTTGAATGGTAAGGATATATCCATGAAATAAATGTACCATAGTAATCTTAGTTTTGCCTTATTTCAATATTGCATTACATGTTAAAAGCTGTGCAACCACAAGCCTGTGAACACAAAAAACACATTTTCTTGTTTTTACATTTTTGTGTCCAGTAGTAATCCCTTTTGCAAAAGTTGCGTTTAAGGGAAATGAATGGCCGCCGTCGAGTTTCACCGTTAAATAATTACCAGCCACGACAGCGTCATTGGAATTTTTTCACATTGTGAGTCTGTACAGTACATGTGCATCTGTGTCATCATGGCAAAGATGAATTCCTGGAGACATCAGAACTTTACAGGTGTAGAGTGGAGAGCAGGAGAAGGCAGATTTCCACAGTGGGTGGTTCAACCCACGACTACAGAGTACTCGTGTAGTAATGTACAATCAACCACTAAGTACTCATGAGCCGGAACAATTTTACCTAGAATAAGTCAGCTTTTGTATTCCTGCACTGAAAATGCATATCTTAAATTGAGTACATGTTCTGATTCAAAGAACCCTTTGAATTGCTAATTGCATACCATATTCTTTTGCATGAACTGATCTACATTGTTCTGAACAGATCTAGTTACTCACAATCTCAATTACAACATAGTGAGGATATTTCTTGCCAACTGTGAGTTCACACTATACCTTGAACATAAATTAGTAATCATCTGCTCAATAAACTTCTGTGAGGCACATACAATAAACATGATATGTGAAAATAGTTAATGGAACTTCAGTCTAATACAGCTTTAGACTGTTTGAAAACCAGTGTGTAAGTGTCTGTGTTGTCAGTTTAGATGGGCAGTAACTCACTGAGAGAAGTGACATCCACCAGCATGAAGTAGCCTCCCTCTGGGATGACCGGAGTCATACCGGCCTCCTGCACGATGGCAGCCATGCGGTCCCTCTTGCCTTCAAGCTCTTCTGCCAGTGAGGTGAAGTAGCACTCGGGCTGACCCATCAGCTCACAGTTCAGGAGCATACCTTGTGCCACGGCCTCCTGTAGATTAGAAAACAAGCTTCATTTGAAAGTGGATTTAAATATTCTTTTCTTTTTCTTACGGATCTGAAGGAGCTTCTCTGACTTGCCTGTAAAGGTGTCGGACAGGTGTAGAGAGTGTTCTGCATGACGGTCTGAAGGTGCTTGATCAAGTGCTCAGGTCCTATGGACCAACCAAGCTAGAAGACACAAAGTTTAATTCCATCTTATGCAAGACCTGATTGTTGATTGTTAAACACAAGTGTTTTAAATACGGATTTCTCACCTTCCATCCAGTGACGCTAAAGGTTTTCCCTGCACTGCTGATAGTAATTGTTCTATCCCACATTCCGGGCAGAGTTGCTGAAGAGATATAGGACAACAAATAACAGGAAGTTTGATTTTAAATCCAGAAACAACTTATTTTTATCTTAAGTAGAACATAATGTTATGCTTAAGGATCAAGTGTTTTCTGAAGAACTGTCCTGGTGTGTAAATCTCCTCTCGGCAGACTGAGACGTGTAAGACCACAATCATATTGTTACCTCCACCAAGGAGGTTATTTGCGATTGGTTGGGTGAATAATTAAATGTTAAGCTGGAAAAACATACCAATTTTGATATGCTGGTGGCCTCTGTAGATGAGCCACTCGTACACCTCATCGCTGAAGCACAGTGTGTCATGTTTAATGCAGAGGTCAGCGATCATCTGCAGCTCGTCTCTGGTGAAAACCTGCGGGAAAAGAACAGAAACCACCAAAGCCGCTCGAGTTCCCCGTCATGTCAAGACATGAAGTCTTTACATTTCTCAAACATATTGAGTGGTGACTGCGACGTGTACAATACTTGCCTTCCCTATAGGATTGTTGGGAGTGTTGATGATGATGGCCTTTGTCTTGGAGTTGAATTTACTGGAAAGCTCGTCTGGGTCAAGAACCCAGTCAGCACTTGTGATGGTCGTCTTTCCAGACTTCTAAAGGATAGCAGGGAATATTTCCTTTCATGACTTAAAATTTACAACTTTTCGCAGGCCAGAGTGGTTGGAGTAAATACTGTAAATGTGGAACATGTATGGCAAACACCAGTGTCTTTGCATTAAACTTACAAGGCGTAACGGTATCAACACAGGCTTGGCCCCTGCCATTCGTACCATCGGTACATAGCAATCAAAGAAAGGTTCTATTATGATGACCTATAAGGACAAGCATAATACACAATTAATAAATTAATAAATTCACAAAATACAGGGGGCATATTTACGAATATTTAGACACCCTTGTGTGGTCCAGTGAGAGGGAAGTCCTTACCTCGTCTCCCTCCTCCACCAGCCCCTGCATGGTGCTGAATAAGGATCCGTAACCCCCGACTGTGACCAGGATTTCTTTGAAGGGATCAATCTGACGTCCATAGACCTTCCCATAGACCTGAGAGAGGCCCTTCACCAGAGATGGGTGACCCTTTAAAATAAACAGTGGGTGTAAATCAGTGACATGATAGTATATAGACTAAAATTTGGACCTCTGGCTTCTGAACTACTGCATCAGAATCTACATTTCCAATTTAGATGATTGCTCCTAATTCAACACTTATAAACTGGAGATGACGAGAAGGAGGTGTGGTGTCTCATAGTATCGGAGCTCCGTTGATGATGGCTTTTTTATATATTCAGCGGGCACACGCGTAGCTCTGTGTGAAAATAATCAGAGTTGATCTAACCAACTCAAAACTGCTTTTCTGGAACCGAAAACTCTGAGTAGATCAAATTTGTAAAAACTTGCTTCCTGGAATAGGCCCCAGGTCATTGAGCACAACACATGTTGCTGCATGAAGACAACCACTGTCGTCTTCAACTTCTTTGCATCTCTAAACCCCAACTAAATAATTGGCCAGCCACCAAATAAAAATGGTTGTTTTGAAACCTTATTGAATCTTGCCCAACACTGACTAATGACACTGGCAAACATGCTTGCGACCCTGGGTCCCCCAACACACACCAGAACAACAGTTGCTCGGCAACTCTTTTATTTATGGAAAGACAAAACATACAACAACTTAAACTACATGTGACTCTGCCCGGCTTCGGTCACACGTGTTCACTCCCCTGGTGCAGCTGGAGGTCTCTCCTGAGCCTCCTCCACCCTCACAGAAACATAACTCACTCTATTCAAAATCGTGGTTAAAACCACTTCTCAACAAGGTAATGTAGTTAAATTGTGGCTGTGCAATAGAGCAACACCTATAGACTGTGCTTTAACAATCTCAGTCTCCTTCTGTACGACATTGATTTTTTTGATAGTTTTGGCGTCACAATGACTTTCCTCTTTGCAAAGTCGTCCTCCATGGTTACTACAGTTAATCATCTTACAAAGCCTCTGGTGTACTGGTTCATCTGGTCCACCGATGCAGCCTTAGCCAGCGCCTCCTTGACGTACGACGGCGGAGGGATGTCCGGGTAGCCTTGGCCAAGGTTAACAATGGACGGGTCTGCCGCCACTGAAGTAAATGCCACCCTGGAATGACAAAAGGAAATAAAGTGTAACTGGCTGATCCACACAAGACTCTAATCTGACTGGAGTAATTTGATATCACCATTGACTTAGTTATTTCTTCAGTTACAAGCACAGTCAGCAACGCATTTGCATGTTGTTAATACATTACTATATTATAATGGAAGAGACCTGCTGCAGTGTATAGAAGATTGCACCATGTCGATCAAAAACAAATGCATTAATCATTTTGTATACATTTCCACCATTTATTTTAAGTGATGGAAATGACTTTAATCAACCTCAATCCAAATAACATTAAGAATAAAAATTACTAAAAACCCTACTTGCCAGTCTTAGCTAAGAAATTTGACTGTCTGGGACAATCGCCATTTTCTGTGCCTTTCCAAGCAAAGTCCTTTCGTAAAAAAAAAAAACGACTGAGGAGAATGGTGGTGTTTTCTTTCTTCAACCTTAATTAGTTTGTGTAACACGAGATTTAACCGGTTACCACACCCTGCTAAGTAACCATACCTATTTACACTTTCCAGAATTCAGAAATGGGAAACAGATCAGACATATGTGCTCCGAACTCCTCTTCTACAGTGTCATACAAACAGATAATAAAGGTTTTTATTCCGTCACTTACCAGACATTTTTGTCCAGGCCCTGAATTCTTTTGGAGTTAGCGTGACGTGACGTCATGGTGTACTGCAAGTCAAAAAGAAACCAAATTTAATAAACCCGAATGAACATCTTACCAAGTGCTCGATTACACTGTGTTTAACTGCCATAAGCCCAGTGGTGGTGAAATACAGGAAGTGCTTGTCCAGCAAGAGGTTTGGCAGCTAAAATAATCATCAACCACGCAGGAGGTTGGTCGTCGTGTACGTTAACATTTCATTGTAACAGTGGAGAACATGTGTCAATGTATCACCTGATTCTATCATCCAGCAAATTCTTCAACAACACTACGCAACCGCTGCTCTGGTGTTCGCCTGTCCAGGGTCTCACTTATGGAACGCCCCCCTCGTGTTCATCACCACCATCATTGAGCAGAGGAGCTAAATACAAAGGTCTGAGGTGGACTTACCTGTGAAGTACAAAACCGCCTGTAGTGAATGTTGAATAAAGGGCAGTTCAGGACTTGGCGTGCTATGTTCATGCTGCAAGTCAAGACAAAGATGAAAATTACAGTGAAATTCATTTTTTAACCTTATCATGCTCTACTGTGTCACCTTGCAGTTTTTGCACACAAACCTTACCGAGTAATCAGTTTCATTTATCGACATGAACGTTAAAAGCACAAGACGGTCTGAAAATGAAAAACCATGTCTCGATGCAAAAAAAACCTTTTTGATTGATGCATTCACACGTGAATCGGTCAATGTACTACTGACTATAGAAAAAGGAGAGAGCTTAAGAAATGACGTTGATCAAATGGAAAAAAACACTAACGCTGACAATGTTTCTGTAGTTGTACTTTTTATAACCTCTATAAGGTTAAGTTCCATAGCTTCCTATTTGATTAATAGTGAAATGACCAAAAAAGGAGTCATTTATAAAACAATAAATGCCAAACATTTCTTAATGAAAGCATCTCAACTTATCTTGTATGGTTGTTTTGAGGGTTTTTTTTAAATCAGAATTCAAATGAGTATAAACAATCATTAACCCAACATTTTTTGTACTGTGGGGTCAGGAGGAAAAATACACTACACTGCAAACCTGCAACAGTAGGTGGCGCCAGTGGGCCGAGCTAAGGCCACAGTCAAGTACAGGCTCGTGGAACAGCTACGACTGCATGATGTCAAATATGAATATTATGGATAGCGACCAGTTCCCTGGTCGGGAGACATTGTCAAACCCCGGGGCTTATGTTGCCAACGACGCACGGGGGAACACGCTGCGTGTGAGCAAACCGTGCGCTAATGTTAGCTGCCCGCAGCCCCACACCAGCGGGCGCAATGACCGACGGCTAACGCTGGTGCGCACCCACTAGCTAGCCACGGCAGCGGCGTCAAGTGAAGGCGGCGAGACGCACCGGCAGGTCTCTTCGCTTTATTGGCCGTGGAGCGCGAGCGGGGGTTTGCCTGCCGCGAAAAAACGTACCATGTAGTGATAGGGGTTAAACAGCCGCCGTCGGTCGGTGGGTCGGTGGGTCACCGCGCAACTTACTTGTTGACGCACCGTTGTCCGTTGTGAGGGGCAGCGGGAGGAGGCGGTGCTGCTGCGTTCACGGTCGTTGGAAATCTGGGCCATACAGAAAAATGGGCATGACCCGACCTAAGCAAATTGTGGCTTCAGTTGTTTGGTTTTTTTGTTGTTGTTGTTTTTTGTGATACACTCACACAAGTGACGGTGAGTGTTCGCATCACCAGAGGGAAATAATAATAATGATAATAATTGTATTTATATAGCACCTCTCAGAAGTAGCTTCACAAAGTGCTTTCATAAAAGCATACAAATCACAGACAATTAAAATCAGCATTCCAACAATAATACGGTTTTCAGGTCACATATCTGTATAAAATATATATATGAAAAGACAATATAAAAAGACGACATCACAAAAAAGCAAGTCTATAGAAATTATAGAATATAGAATAGAATAGAGCTGGGTTACATTATGTGAGTTTGTCAAACTAGTTTGGCCTTAGCTTTGTATCATATGAATTTCTTCTTTGGAAAAAGAACAAAACAATGTTCATGGAGGCACTGGCAGTTTAAATCCTATCCGATGCACGTTTTATTCGGCGTCTTTGAGACTTAAACAAATCGTTTCCTCTCGTGTACACGCCGTCGCCCCCGATTTGTGCCTCGGAGACACAGTCCGGCCCCTGAGCTCAGCAGGGTGTTCCTCTGACCTCACCGCTTGGTTTTTGCTCTGAGACTTCATATAATCAGGTGTCCCTTTTCCAGATGATGGCCCGATTGCGTGAACCGACCACACCTGCACTGCAGTCAAGGTGTAGGAAGAAACATCTCGGACGATCAAGAGAAAGGAGAGGCCTCTGAGCTGAAATTTCAAATGTCACAGAAACGTTACGTCAACGTGACGTTACCGTTTTTCCCCTTTTCATTAAATTCGCGGCCCTCTAAAGTGCTGTTGTCACTCAGTCGTTATAGGGGTTTTAAGTGTAGATCGAGGGCAAATTGAACTTTTGCACATTAGTATAAGGCCAACATAACAAAGTGCACACGGAAAATCGGAAAGTAACGTACATGTAAACAATTGGCTTTTAAAACCATGTATCTACTTTGTAAACATCTGCCGATTTGTAACTTGATGTCAAATATAGTCTTAAAATGTAATCGTGGAACACAATTTTTTTCAAATGGAGTGCGAGTAGGAACTCTGAGAATGTCTGATTAAGGCATTAACCCTGCTTCAGTATTTATTTTAGCCATTGACTATGCTTTATTTGCCACAATGCCATCTATACTTTAACAAACTTTGGCTCCCCTGACTAAGATGAGCTGTCGTGTGCATGTGGTTCATGAACCACAGCCAGTACTGCACAGACAATCCGTTGGTGGCCGAGTTGGTAAACAGCCTACATTGTGCTTGAATGAGGATATGACCTGGTCAGCCCGAGTCAATGGCTGACTCATCTGGAGGACGACAGGATTTGTCCTGAGAACCTATTACAAAGTGAGGGCCTCAGATACAGACCCAAAAGCCTCACTAACCCCTTTACTCTGCGCAATTTACTCACTTTTCTCATGCATACACCCTATATATAGGGCAGCTGTGGATCAGGAGGTAGAGAGGTCGTCCACAAATAATCCCTGCGTCCTCCAGGCCGCATGCCGAAGTGTCCTTGGGCAAGAAACCTAACCCTAAATTGCCTCTGACGGCTCTTCAGGCAAGTGTGTGAATGTGTTGAACACAACCAGCTGCAACATGAACATAAAGTGTGCAACTAACTTATTTTCATAATCGATTCATCTGTCGATTCATTTCCTCGATTAATCGATTAGTTGTTTGGTCCATAAAATGGTGAAAAACGTTGATCGGGTTTCCCAAAACCCCAAGATGATGATTTTTTTTGTCCACACGCCAAAGATATTTAGTTTACTAAATAATATATACTGATTTGATATTTAGTTTTCATAGAGGAGCAAAGAAACCAGAAAATATCTACATTTAAGAAGCTGAAATCCGAGAGTTTTGCCTTTTTTTCTATAAAAACTACTTGAAACGATCAATCCACTATCAAAATGGTTGCCGATTCATTCAGTAGTCGATTACTAACAGATTAACTGTTGCAGCGCTATTGTAAACCTAAATCATGAGTTAGAATCAACGCAGAGCTATTGCAGACTGTATTAGGCTTGGGCGAATTGTGCCTAATAAACTGACAACTGGGCTCCCCCAGATATCAAACATTTTACATTATTAATACAATACCATAGATCTACAGAATATTTCTGTTGAGGAAATCTTCAAATTCCAGTCTTTATAATAGCTATAGTGACACTTTGTGTGTGTGTGTGATAGCAGCCAACAGCTGTTAAAGCAGTCAGTGCTTGTAACTGGCTCCTCCATTTTTGAGGGCGACAAAAATGGAGGAGCCAGTAATTTTCAAACTTTTATCAGTATCATTTATGAGAAAGTATACTGTAACCTATGACCTATACCTGTACTTGTATTTGTTTTTATTGCTGCTTTATACAATTTGCTTTAATTCACCGTTTCTGGTTTTCTGCTTTTTGATTAGTATGAATAAAAAGTTTATAAGCACAATGCATTAAACCAGTGATTCCCACATCTTTTGTTCGTGACCCCTTCCATTAAATACAGTGTCTTGTGGGCACATGATCACATGTGGAAGTCTACAAGTTGTTTGCTGTAGTGACCCCCCTCCCCCCTAAACTTTGAAGATATTGTTAGAGGCATTTCACACAAAAAGAAAAAGACTAAAGAGACAAATTTTTTTTATCTGTCCTAGCCCATTAATCATCTCATGCCCCCATACCACCCCCGATATATCCTCCGAACCTAGGTTCAGCGTACAAAGTACTCTGACACTGATGCTGTAGCATGAAAGGAAGTTAATGCAGGATATAACTCTTTCTACCTGGACGGAAAGGAAGGAAGGACGGAAGGAGGAGGAAGGGAGAAGAGGGAAACAACTTCAGAATTAAAGGAAACATGGAGGAGGAAGGACGGAAAGAGGAGTGGGAAATTAAAGAGTAAAAGCCAAGAAATCAGACAAACCGACTGAATTGTGATTGACCACTAAAACACGTCGACAAAGGGAGCTTGCTGATCTTTGGAGTGGGTTTTCCAGATTGAACATTTCATCTTCTGCCATTGCTGCGGACCTGGCTGCCGGAACATCCCCCTTGACTGTGGCGGAAAGTACGAAAAGCCATAAGTCAAGTCTCCGAATTTGAAAAAAAACCTCTCCAGGCTGCCTCTGTATTCATGTTCTCCTCCCCTCCTTGGACCCCACCCCCTTTATAAATACTTTACACATACACATTCATCCCCTTCACTGAGCGCTGAACCAAAGCCCTCAAACATCACAAACCTGAACTGGACTCCATTTAAACTGAAAGGTAATAAAAACAAGAGGGCCTTCGCCAGCCTCCTGCCGGTCGGCGCTCGGGTCCTAACTAACCTCCCCCTGAAAACACACATATCTCTCTCTCACACACACACACACATACACACACACTTACACAATTAGACAGTAGAGAAGTTGAGTAACTACACTTACAGTTACAGTCCATCACTAGTTATGTTATATATAATATGCCAAAGGGGGGATATTTTTTCTAGACGAGCACTTTTAAACACTCTTAAAACATAAAAAATCACACATCCCTTAGAATATATATTTTTTCAAATAAATGATGGAGTATTTTTATATGGTACGAGAAGAACTAGTACTGGTACTTTAAATCAAGGAAAAGACCAGGAGTACCTCTCCCACCGCCGTGACACAAACAGCAGACGCACGCACGCACACACACACACACACACACGCAGGAGGAGTGTGTGTGTGTGTGTGTGTGTGCGTCTGTTTTCCTTAGGCAGTCCACGCCCCCGGGGGCTGCAAGTCAGCGACATGCCAGCGCGCCGCGGCCGAGGATACAGGAAGGCTGTCCGGCCGGAGAGGGAGGGGGGGCGAAGGAAGACGGAGGACGGCGCACGGCGCACATCATGATCCGAGAGCTCGCCGCGTGAAAGCCGACCGCTCGGATTCCTCGAGTCCGGACCTCGTCTGAAGGCAAGGTAAAATCACAGCCGTTACTCATTCCTCCCAACGGAGAGCACACTAGAATGTAGAATAGAGCCCCCCCCCTCCCCTCAGATAGCCGCCAGCTCACCTGGTTCGTTCTCTGCGCGACCGTGAATGCGCGTTAGTTTTTGCGCACGCGACAACTCTCAGCGCGTGCGCCACTGCATGTGTCCAATGGGGAAGGTCGACGGACTTCTGGATGGGCTAGTCTCAGCTGTTCCGACTGTGTTTGCACCTTTTTTTTTTTCCACTGTAAAGTCTACTATAGTGTGCCTCATCATTTTTTTTTCCTGCAGTGCGGGTAACGGTTTTTCTTTTTCTTCACATTCTTAACGAGACAGGACTTTTCTGTGTGCCCCGGGGCTGGGTGTGTTCCAAACACGTCTGTTTTGGGATATCTGTGTGATTCAGACGAATTTCCTGTCAGGAAGGGGGATGAGGATATGGCCTGGTCAGCCCAAGTCAATGGCTGACTCATCCAGTGGAAGACAGGATTTTTCCTGAGGACCCATGAGTAAGGGCCTCAGAGACTGACCCAAAAGCCCCCCTTCACCCACTTTTCTCTCTGCAAGTTTGTTTTCTCATAAATCCATGCTAGTATTCGTGTTTTTACAGCCAAATTGCAACAAAAAACCATATTTCTCACTTTTGATATCAAGTCATTAGCCCAAGTTCTAATCGGTTGCCGATATATTTTATTTTAACCCCAAAGGGGGCATCGTGGTTAAAGTCTACACAACAAATTACAAGTGTCTGTTTGGTTTGAAAGGAGAGGACATTTGGGCGATATTATTTAAGACATTATAGAGTTGCGTTATGGGTTAAGTTTGTGGAAGTCAAGATGATTTTTGGATTCTGACCTTCTGTTGACAATCTGGGTCTTGCGAGTTCCCCTCATTGCGAGAGTGAAAATATTAAATCCCTGGACTTTTTGGTGCCATTAAAATGCACTACTTAAAAGTCTCAAATGTCACCACCCGACAGGGGTCGTCAAACAAAAATAAAAGTACATGTTAGGCAAAGAATGCTATGCTGTAAAAAATATTATTACCAATGTATTAATTAGCATGACCAGCATTTTCAATGTTGTGTCTATTTGAGGTGAAGCCAGCTGTAAGTGGGTTATATAACGTTGAGTCATCCACTGATCTGTTCCGCAAGAGGTTCACCAACCCCTTACCCGAAAGCGAAACCAGGTCTCTGAATTCCTGCTGCATGCAAATGGCAACAGTGATGAAGGGTTTGGGGGGAAAAGAAAAAGAACAAAATTATATGATACAACTTTGAGGGCTATTTTTGTGCTAGTTATATTATCGGAGTCTATGTCGCGGTTTTAATCATCACACCTCGTCATGAACCAAACAAAAACACACCGATTTTGAACCGAGATATCAGTCCGTACCTTTGAGTATTCAGCAGTTCATGAAATCTGTGCGAGGACGCAACTGCAGTGTGACTGAGGGGGTTCTTGAAGTCTTTGTAAGAAAAACGGTCCACAGCGCAAAAACTGTCGGGAATATAGACTGAGCTTGTGTTTTGCATGTAAAATCTTAATCTTCAGAAACTAGACAGTAGCTGTCAAATATACTAAAAACGCATTTCACTTACTATAAAGTAGTACAAGATATGAATACTCTGTTAAAGTTCAAATGTCTCAAAAATGTGTACAGTAGCTACAGTAAAAGTCCAAAAAAAAAAATCACAGCGCCGTCTGAGAATGACACGGCATTACCAGGACAATGTTTTTGGATACAGATGCTGCTGTTGTGTTTCCTGTAGAGAACAAAATCCCATGAGATAAATATGTTTGGCACACATCTGCACATCTACATCTACTGTTCCTGTTCAAGTCGACCATTAGTCGACAGTGGAGCGCAAACATCCCCCGAAGGGCTTCTCTCCATCCCTCCGGATGTTATGACACGGAGATGTGAGAATCATTAAAGACTTTTTTCCCGGTAAGAAAAACTTAATTGAACTATCAAAAAATTTGATCCGCCGAAAGGCCTCTGGGCTTCCAAGCAACCGAATTCAACGCCTCACAGCTACAGTCATGAATAATGGAGTGAAGTTTGAGTGTAGCTATATTCAGCTTTCGACAGCACCTGTCTTTTTGTAACCGGGCAACTCAAAGCGATGTGCATTGCAATCTAGCACATTTTAGATTATTCATTATACCTGCTCAGACGTTCAGACACACGCTTCACTACAAACACTGCCAGTGCTTAAAGGCGATTTTCAGCATCTAGCGCTTTTAATTTTGAATGACACTGCAGTCGACCTACTGCCAGACAGATATTGGAAACAAGATACTTGGAGCTGTAGAACTGTAGAAAAAGAATTTCACATTAGTGGACCACAGAGAGCGCGGGCAGAAAGCAGCATCAAGAACACACTGCGTTTGATCGTTTTTTAAAAGAGAGTAATGAGATGAAGACCCTGCCGGGATCTGGTTTGAATCCAATTACATCGGTGGTCGTGTCCAGTAATTACCAGATGTGAAACCACTTGACAAAACAAGTTGACTTAGAGAAATGAAATGTCCAAACACTCGTCACAAACGCCACAAAGTGACTCATTTATTTACTCCTCTGTGACCACTGGCTTTTATACAAGTACACCGGCAATGTGCATTTGTACAAGTGACGAAGATCGCCATGTTTTGAGCCGAAGCATTAGGTTTTCACCGCTCTCCTTTTTCCACCGAGCGAAGGCTAAAGAGGACGAGGTGAAAAAGTCAGAGCTCCTCTGGAGAGTGAAAAAAAAAAAAGGCTTTGGAGTTAAGCACAATGACGCTTTGAGCTAAATGCTAATATCAGCATATTAATATATTCATAAGCACATTGCTAACATGCTGATGTTTACCACGTGTAATGTTCACCAATGTTAGTTTAGGCTTAGGCTCATTATGAGCCATCCAACTTAAATGTAGATACAGGTTGTTTTCTCTGTCCCTCCCTGGGTATGGCCCATAGGAGCCTCTGTTGTCATGGTAACACTATCAAACATACGGTCAGGGTCGTGGAACGGGCATGGTTTGCTTCGATTTTTGGCACAGCAACTTTTAAACTAAGGTCGAGGAAAAAATCTTAGTCTGGGTTAAAATGGAGGACCTTTGTTGTTATGGCCATTACAATAAACACTCAGTTAATGTTATTTGGACAAAAGTCAACGCTTCCAATCCATCCATCCCAACAAAAGTCCATGAGGCAATTCTCATCCCTCAGCAGCCATCTTGGCAACACCCGTGGGCAGGTATTTTGAGGCTAACCTGACCTGGCTCCTTTCTTTACAGGGGTACAGAAGAAGAAAGGATCCACCTGTAAATGTGTAGACTGGGGCTTATAGAAATCTGTGTACATAGCTTATAAACTATGTTCTAGGATTCATAGACCGAGTCGGCAGATTTGTGTACCGTGCCCTCCAATACATGCGCTCAAATGAATTGGTTTGCGAGTTAATTGCAGTGAATGTATTGTTACATAGTAAAAGGTCCGAAACATCCAGCGGACATCACAATATAGTATGACATCTACCCTTAAAGGAGCAGTAAGCGATTCTAAAGCAACGCATGTTTTGTAAAAATCTGCCAATATAATTCCTCGCGGTCCACTAGCCGTCGGTTCTGTGCGTGCACTGAAAAAAAATCTGGGTTTTTCGAAAATGAATGGCTCGGGTTGCGCCACACAACACTGCAAGTGCAGTTTTGTAAACATCACGCGTTGATACGTTGAGAGACCTGCAAGCGGGTCAAGCTGCGACTTTGCGGTTTTGGCCCAGTGGTTAGTGCATCAGTCTCTCATTCCCCCGAGGCCCCGGGTTCGCGGCCCGGCCTGAGTAGGACAATCACAACAACAACAGAGAAGCAAGCTTTCTCCAAGATCGCTTACTGCCACTTTTAATGTTGCGGGAAAACGACTTGATTAAAGTATTTAAAGTATTGGACAAACTCAAATGTGACCCAATGATGGCATTGTAATAAAAAAAAAAAAAACGGAGGGTTTGTGAACAGTTCATCATTCGGGGGGACAGGAATGAATGCTGAAAAACATTTTCCCCTATTGTACTGACTGAAGGTCATGTGGGCTAATCTTACCTTCTTTTGGAACAGGCATCATGATTCCTGTGATGGAGTTCCGGCAGTTCTCTGAACAGCAGTCGGCGTTCAGGGTCCTGAAGCCATGGTGGGATGTGTTCACCGACTACCTGTCTGTAATCATGCTGATGATTGGTGTCTTTGGATGCACCCTTCAGGTCAGTAACCATGCCTCACCGTGATGTTTCTATTGTTAGATAATGGGATATATATATATATATATATATATATATATATATATATATATATATATATATATATATATATATATTATGGGCTCAAATTAGGGCCAGTAAGACTTTGAGCTTGTAAAGTGATGTTCACAAGTAACATAAATCATTACAAATCTTCTCTACATTTGTATAAACTTGAATTTGTCGGGCAGATTTATTTTACAGGTAAGCAAAGTTTGATTTACAACTACAGACGACAGACATTCTCTACCTTATGCACGTCTTCATGCTTTTATTACGGCGTGAGCTGCTTGTGTTCCCACTTAGGAACTGTAACCTCTTTGTAAGTGAAAGAGAACTGCACTGCAGCTAATGTGCGCTAATGTAAGATGAGTTTAAACTGCAAAATGTATATGAACTGAAAGGAGGTCCTCAACATTTATTTTTTTCCATTTAATCTAGAGTACTTGAATCCACCAGAGCAAGTTCTATGATGGAACATTACTGCCCTGCCGTCTGCACTGGCACCAGCTCAAAACCACTAATTCCCCGCTCTTACAACCTGGACTGTGTGCAGCAAAGGAAGCATTCAGCCCATCAGGAGTTCACGAGTGGAAACATTTACCCACCCAGCCCCTCTTTGTAAACACAAGATTCCAAACTCATGCACTTGATTCTCTCTCTCCCTCTGCAGAAACTGGGAATTATATCAGCCTATTTTTGGAAAAAAAAAACTGTTGACAGGATATTTATCAGGATGGGAGCAGCCATTGTTTCTCACTCTCTTTCTAACCGTGTTTGGCCATGATCTCATAGATAGTAAATTGACTTGGCATTTCATTTGGTAGCCAAGTTTACTTTATAAGTGGAGTATTACCAACATTTCATGCTATTCGATCTCCCCTGACCTGACTTTGCATTTTGATCTGCAATGTGCTGCAGCGCAAGTGCATTGTCCTCATTATGTTTATAATGTTATTTTGTATTCACTTGCACATTGCACATTCTCCTTGACATGATGCAATAGTATCTGGCAGCTGAACAGAGTGCACAAAGTACCTGCCAAGTGCCAACTTCCTGTTATTAGCATTGCAGAGTCAAACACATCATTTCCATTATTTACAGTAGATGTAAACACTAAAGGCGCTTGTTGTTTTCTGATGTCAACTTGTGGCCAATATTCAGGACGTTTACATCCACAATGTAGACCAGGATACACAGACGAATATAGTTAAATCAGAGACGAGTTTATGGGCATTGTAATAATGTGGTTACTGTAAATCCTCGTACACATGCAGCAAGTTCAAATCCCAACTAACTTTATTTTTAAGTCACATTCTTGCTCTCATTCTATTCTCTCAGTCAAAACACAAGAAGTTTTTTGTTTACAAAGAGGAAACGCATCAGGGTCACACGCTAAGGAGTAAAGAATGACTAAAGAGTGAGTTAAATTAAGTTAAGTTAAGTAAAAATACAATGATATTATATATATCATGTATAATAATATTATGATAATACTATTTGATTTTTCAGGAAAACAAAAGTTTCAAAAACGGTCTATTTTAGGACTTCGAAAAACTAGTAGTGTAGGTGATTTGAGTGTAACTGGTTATGGGGATGAAGCTTCGGCTGAACCTTCTGTGTTGTGGTGTGAGACTTTCTCGTCTGTGATGCATCAGGTTGTATGTAGTTGGACTAAATGGACTGCATCCACACAATGCTCTCCGAGTCTTAACCACTTAAAGCATTTTACAGAACAAACACATTCATCCATTTGACAAACACATTAATTCCGGCCTTCTATGTGCAGAACTTTTTCTATCACTATGTGCACATTTGGGGAAATTTGGGGTTCATTGTCTTGCCCCAGGACACTTTGACATGCACACCGAAGGAGCAACCACCTTAGTGTTTCTGCCAGGTGAAAAGATGGCTGTCTGAGGATGGCCCTGTAAGTGGCCACTGAGACAAACCGGTTGTACCGCTAAGTGGCTGTGCCGTATGATCCAGCTCTCTTGATAAATTCATCACATGACGTCTCCAAGTCTATAAATGTTTTATTGAGTTAATTTTAATATTTCCTTACATTTTGGTTTAGGTAATGCAAGACAAAATCATCTGCCTTCCCCAGAGAACCGCATCACCTTCAGATAACACGAGTGAAGTGGAGCTGAAGTCGCTGGCACACCTGCCATCCAACATCTCGGCTGTGCCCAGAGAAATGAGAGGCCTGAAAACAGATCTGGATCTGCAGCAGTACAGTTTCATCAATCAGATGTGTTATGAGAAGGCTCTGCATTGGTATGCCAAGTACTTTCCCTATCTGGTTCTCATACACACTGTAGTGTTCATGGTGTGTAGTAACTTCTGGTTCAAATTCCCTGGCTCGAGCTCTAAAATAGAGCACTTCATCTCCATGCTTAGCAAGTGTTTTGACTCTCCGTGGACCACACGGGCTTTGTCTGAGGTGTCCGGAGAAAATCCTGAAGAAAAGGACAGTAAAAAGAACAGTACTCTTAGGTCCAACATCACCGTGTCCCCTGGAGAAGGCAGTTTGGAAATGACACAGTCCCTCCGGTCCATCCCAGAGAAGATTGTAGTTGACAAGCCATCTGCAAGTGCGCTTGATAAAAAAGAGGGTGAACAAGCTAAGGCTCTTTTTGAAAAGGTGAAGAAGTTCCGTTTGCACGTTGAAGAAGGAGACATTCTCTACCTTATGTATGTTCGACAGACTGTGGTCAAGGTATTTAAGTTCCTCCTAATCATTGCCTATAACAGTTCTCTAGTGAATAAAGTGCGGAACCGAGTACGTTGCGAAGTTGAGATCCAGGACATGACAGGCTATAAAGAGTTTGAATGTAATCACACCATGGCTCATCTGTTTTCTAAGCTGTCATACTGTTACCTGTGTTTAGTGGCTGTCTATGGATTAACGAGCCTTTACACCTCCTATTGGCTGTTTTACCGCTCACTGAAAGAATACTCCTTTGAGTATGTGCGACAAGAAACGGGCATCAATGACATTCCTGATGTCAAGAATGACTTTGCGTTCATGCTACATATGATTGACCAGTACGACCCATTGTATTCGAAAAGATTTGCAGTCTTTTTATCTGAGGTCAGTGAGAACAAGCTGAAACAGCTCAACCTCAACCACGAGTGGACTGCTGAGAAGCTGCGCCAGAGGCTTCAGACTAATGCCAACAACAGACTTGAACTTCAACTGTTCATGCTCCCTGGGTTACCCGATACTGTCTTTGAGTTGACGGAGCTGCAGTCACTCAAGCTTGAGATCATCAACAATGTCACAATACCGGCCTCTGTCTCTAAGCTGGAAGACCTGCAGGAGCTGTCTATTTACCAATGCTCTTTAAAGCTGCACACAACAGCTACTTCCTTCCTCAAAGAAAACCTGAAAGTGCTCCGCGTGAAGTTTGATGACAACAGGGAACTTCCAAACTGGATGTACGGCCTGCGCAATTTAGAGGAGCTCTTTCTCATTGGATCACTCAGTCCTGATGCCTCTAAGAACATAGTTCTCGAGTCGCTGCGGGAGATGAAGTGCTTGAAAACTCTCTCCCTAAAAAGTAATTTGACCAAGATTCCTCAGTCGATAGTGGATGTTTCCAGCCATCTGCAGCGGCTGTACTTGCACAATGACGGCACGAAGCTGGTAATGCTCAACAACCTGAAAAAGATGACCAATCTGATCGAGCTGGAGCTTGTGCGTTGTGATCTGGAACGCATCCCGCATGCAGTCTTCAGCCTCACCAGTCTGCAAGAGGTGGATCTGAAAGAGAATAACATTCGCTCAATAGAGGAGATCATCAGCTTCCAGCATCTTCGAAAACTCACTTGCCTTAAACTGTGGTACAATGGTATCATGTACATCCCAGAGCATATCAAAAAGCTTGGCAGCCTAGAACGCCTGTACTTCAGCAACAACAAGATTGAGATATTGCCTTCGCACCTGTTCTTGTGCAACAAACTGCGGCACCTGGACCTGTCCAACAATGACATCCGATTCATCCCTCCAGAAATCGGAGTCCTTCAGAGTCTACAGTATTTCTCTGTCGCGTGTAACAAAATTGAAAATCTACCAGACGAGCTCTTCTTTTGCAAGAAGCTCAAAACGCTCAAGCTTGGAAAGAACTTGCTGTCTATACTGTCGCCAAAGATTTCCTACCTAGCTCTGCTGACATATTTGGAGCTCAAAGGCAACCACTTTGAGCTCCTGCCAAAAGAGCTTGGTTACTGTCGTGCTTTGAAGCGCAGTGGCCTTATAGTGGAAGACACACTGTTTGAAACTCTGCCTTCGGATATCAGGGACCAAATGAAGGCTGAGTGAGATGCCTTAGTGTAGCCACAGTGCCTGCTGTTCGTTCCGTCTACCAACTCAGAGCCCTTGTTTTGTATTAACTCATATCCATACTTATGTATTTCATTACTGTTATAACAAGTTGTTTTTCCAGTTTCCTTGATGGAAGGAAAATACGTTCTTTGTATGTTGTCATTCAGAGTGTGGCTCCACAGGGGTGATTATTCTGTTATTAACATAGCCTCTATGTAAAAATGGATGTAGTCACGGGTCCGGATAAAATTAAGCCAATGCCGAAGTGCCTGAAGACTGCATTCTCTTGAATGACCAGCAGTGGGTGACTCAGCTGGTCCACTTACAACAACAAGTCAGTTTCTATAGCAGTCTATGGCTGTGATCGGAAAGTCCTACCTATCGCCTTTTCCTAACTATTTTTCCTTGACCTTCAATGGAAGTCATCATGAGATCAAGGAAAGGTGTAAAGGAGGATTCATAGGACTTAGGAAAAGCCGACAGCGGTGCTTAGAGAATCAGACTCCACCTACACCATACTATGTAATTATGCGACTGCAGATGTTATTGACGTGCGTCTGCCTTGCTGAAACTACACATTGATGGACTACAAAAAGCGCATCTTATAGGCTACTTCGCACCACGCGTTGTTAACAGGTTGATTCATGCAGGCTAAACACAGACAACACGGTGAAAAATATTAATTCATCATGAAGGTTGGAATGGAGAAGCTCTCAGTCAGACCCACCCCCCGCTCCTGTCTGGTTGCAAAAAAATCCAACATGGCGCAGGTCACAATGCAAAACTCGAGGCTTCGAAGCGGCAGTTCACAAACCATTGGCTGACATCATCATGGGGTTGCCACTTGGTTATTAAGTATTGAGTCTTTATCCAGCTATAAATTCTTCTGATAGGAATATTCTGGCATTTACGGAAATACACCTTCTTATTTTAGATGATTAATATCTATCTCATATTTGTGTGTTAAACAAACAGCATGTGACACAAAGACCAGGATCAAAATGAAACCTGGCTCTGTCTAAAGGGGAAAAAATACCTGGGCCAGCTACTCTGACTCAGGCTCACAAATTAAGACTGTTGGATAAAAGACCATTGGATTACTGAATGTAAATAAAAACTGAAAACCTCACTTATGTTTAGGCTAGTAGCCTTATGCTGCATATTATATATTTGATGTTGCCCTTATTAAGTGTTTTATTTTCTTAAAGAGACTGTTAGCTGCAGTGATACGAACAACAGCAGGGAAAATGCAAAAAAACAAGGATATATCTTATAGAGAACATGTTGTATCTTCTCTAAACAATTCTGTGTTATAGAGAGATGCCATTTTAAAGTGCATTAAACTTAAAGGACAATATCATAGTGGTGTCTTTCTTCAGTTCTTGAAATGTACAAGTGTCGTACAAGTAAAGTGTCGCCTATTACACATGTATTTTTATGAACAGTAGTTTTACCAATTGTTGTTCAATAAAATTGGATTTATTTGTGTGTCAGTGTTAAGGTTGCAACTTCTGAAAGGAAAGTCTCCCTCTGTTTATTAGAATCTGTTTTAAAACCAGAGTGGACATGTGAAAAGTCTGGAACAGCAAGAGCTCAACAGCCCACAGATGTGAAAATCCTATTCATGTTCTGAATTAACATTTAATTATTAGCCGTTGTAACCACCCGACGTAGATTTACCACGAACTATGAGGCTGTGAAACAATGGAATATGCACCTGTAGAAGTGTGTATTATATCAACTCTGTTGAAGAAGAAAAAAGCGATGTCTTTGAGAAGTACTACACTACCCACAATCCTAGAGTATAACGAGGTCTCTGATTGGTTGGAAGTCGTTGGAAAAGCATTCGCAATGGATTATTCATCGAGTAATTCCTACACTCTTAAAATACTGGCCTTTTATCCATTTTCCAATTTTTTGGGGCTCAGAATAATATATGTTATGGTAATGATTCATCTTGTGGTTTATTGGCTTGGTTCAAGGCCTAAAACCCTTCATATAAGGATTCTATGAAAAGTCAATGGAGTGAATAACCAGAGCCATTCTAAAAGTGAGCGGTCACTGTTGAGCTCTATATCTGCTGCGCTTTATTGTTTGTCACGTTACTCTGAACTCTTTTGTCCCAGTCGGGATCCTGTAGAATGACGGCCCTGGTTTTCCAGTGATCTGACTGGTTATTAGTTGGACTGGTGACTGGCTTTGATCTATTACCTCGAACTTCACCTGTTCCAGAGCAGGTTAGCCGTTCAGCATGAGTTAACTTGGTGATTTTCCCCAGTAGGTAGATAGAAGATCGAGCTAAGTCGCCATCATGATTTTACCCGGTAAGTAGAGAACCAGCTTTGTAGGATGGAAAACCCAGCGTAAAACCTGAAGTCACCTCGATAACTGCAAATCCAGCTTCAAAGTACAGGCCTCTGCAATGTACTGTAGCTCATAACTCTTGCAATACAACACACAATTCAACCCACGAGGCTGCGCCTTGTGTCGCGCATTTTTAAGCCTTCGAATCACATTTCGAAGCAATCAGTGGGTGTGTGTGAAACACGACTTAGGACATCATTGGTCAAGTGATTTGGATAGAAGGAATCAAGCTCCTGTACAAAGCTTCATTGAAAATTGAAAAAATGTGTTGACGCGCCTTGGCACTTTGGTGTAACGGGTAATATCACCAGTGTTTGTGCCATCTACCGGAAGAGGATTTATGGGTCAAAACAAAAGTTATCGAGACAAAAATTGGAACAGCCATAAAGTATACGTCTACTTGATAGAAACTTTCATTCCCTTTGCTCTTCTTTGGCGGCTGGTTCGATAACAGTTGGTCGTAGGGTGATAAGAATTGCACTGTTGGAATCTGTGGAGTCTCGGCTTACCCATGATATGTAGCGTGTGGTGTTAGCATGAAATATACAGTTATGGTGTTTATACAATATGCAGATTTAGTTCCTTGCTGTTTAAATTGTGTTTCGTTGAGGTGAAAATGGTTGAAATTGGCGCGTAGCCGAGTTTCTCCCCATTCTGTGCATATGCTATGAGGCTATATTGCCTCATGTGTAGCACAATAACGTGATTTATTTCAAATGGGTCACAATCAAAACCAAATTTGGACCCAGTTGGATCGATTAAGATGTGTGCCTGAGGCCTTGATGCGTAGCCATCTTGTTGCACTTCCATTTGCACATCCAAATGTTTGCACTTCACGTGACTCAGGTAGACTTCAGGTAGTTCCCGGAAGTTCTTGGCACGCAATTTTCGAGTCCATTATTCAGAGCGACAGAAAATGCTATATTTGGTAAAAAATGTATTTGATTTACAATAAATGTATCGATTAACACTAAAGCAGACCGACATGCCTTTGTAGTTACTCTATGTAGTTGGTCGATGTTTTCTTAAATCATAAATAAATCATAAATCATAATCCACAAACATGCTTTAATGAGCATTTAGATTTGATTCAGATTGTGCTGATAATATACAATCTGATTATAAGTTCAACACAGACGGTCCATTGACTCCATTCTGCTGCTACTCTAATGCGCTGCCGCTTACTTCCTGGAACTATTGAGAGGCTCCATGATCCGCCATTGCTGGGGGGGAAAAAACTGGTTCATCGGAGTAAACAGAGATGTCACTACTCTCTCGCTCTCTCTCTCACGGGCTCTGGAGTGGAGGCCCCATTTTCAGAGGGGTTTTTAAACTTTGGGGGGGGGGGGGGGGGGGTAAACAATATTAAACAAAATATTAGGCATAGCAGATAATTTTTATATACTTAAAAACATGACTGGACACGCGGTTATTTACATTTATGGTGAAAAAAGGATTTAATGTCTTTACATTTTTCTAGTAAAATAACGACTTGCGTCTAGTACTTTATTCTCAAAGTCTCTCTTTTATTTTTATTTTTTTCAACGTTTAAGTTTGCAGTTGGCGCAGTAAATACATAGCCGGAGCACGCTTGAAAAAAAAGTGCAAACTTAAATGGCTGCCTGGTGAAAAAAAAATACATCCATTCGCGTACAATTGAACAGATGTATTGTTTTTTAAAGTAACGTTTAAAAATGTGGCGAAGAAGACGTTTTTCCGGCGGTCCCCACTGCAACAGTGGGACTCAGACTTACGCTACTTCCACTACTCTTTAACTCCGTTAAACGACATCGCTGATCACCATCTCCATAAGGTGACATACTAACTATGCATAAGTAACTCATACAACCCCACTTCGAAAATCACCCAACTATCCCTTTAAGCTCCGTCGCACATCTTGCACTTTTACGACGGTCCCTAACTTCGGTGGGTCATCCGTAGCTGTCCCGTTCGTGCGAGCTTTTTCCAAAGCGCTGTATGACGCACAGCGCATCAGCTCCTGGTGTGGAAGAAAAAAGACAACAACCCCCCACTGTGAAACATCAGGCAGCAGCACTCCTCCTTGCACACTGCAAGAGAACTTGCATCCGGTGTGTGTGTGTGGTCATGATGAGAGACCGAGGATGCGACTGAGCGCGTGAGCCGCATCCGAGCGGGTGCACGTCGTGCCGCGCCGGGGCCCCAGCGGACCCGACCATCTGAGGCGCGGGGCGGGGGTGGACGGCTAAGCCGCTTATACGGGCCTGCTGTTGTTGAGCCCGACGCGAAGGGCGCACGACTCCTTTTTTCCGCAGCGGAACATGGCGCGCGAGAGGAGGCTCTGCTCGCCGTCGACATAACGGGACCGGTCCACCCGAAGGTGCGTAACCGCGCGTCCGAGCGCAGGTCCTCGGAACCGCGATGCTCCGTCGGTCTCTGCGCCGTTAGCAGGCGACATAGCGGCGGTGACAAATGAATGGGTCCATGTGCAGGGTAACAATGCAATTGGTAGTGGATGTACACTTGTGATGTAACCTGAACGCGCCGTGATTATTATTATTCGTGCAGAACCTTAGTGCTGCGTTTAAAGGCTTGACGGACACCAGGTCCACCACCTTTTGTTGTGTATATGGAGATGCTTCTTGCTGCTGTAGCCGGTCTCAGCCTGCTGTGCAGCTGCAGTAACAATAGTGACCTCCGTGCTGTCAGCTAAACACACAAGCACACACACACACACACACACACTCTGGTGGCCAAAAGCCTTCGCTTGTGTGCTGTATGTGGCACTGGGTGTGTGTTGTGATCGGGCACATCATTGTATAAATCAGTGCAATGTTTCGTCTGCACAGATCATTTAGTGTGTCCCAATCCCTCCTCTCTAAATCCACAACAATCTCACAAGGCTGTCCTCTCCGGGCCCCTCCTCCGAAATGGGCCTGGGAAATGTGGCCTTGCCCTGATATTGGAACACAACAACCAAGTGTATTTCTTTCCGGTCCTCCTACGCCATCGTCACCTAGCCAGGAAATTTGAACTCCTACCTTTTTGTCTATATACAGAGAGTCACAATGTTTACACAAAGGACATTAAATGACACCTCTCTCTCTGACAGTGGAACTTAAACAACACTTCTGGTGTTAACAGAGCATGATTTATTACAAGAATGTCATTTTGAATCACATTGGATTACGATTCTGAGTCATCCTCTTGGTCAGTCAGTGTCTGTCACATAAACTGGACTGATGACCAAGCTCCTGCAGGCGGCAGGGTGTAAATAATGGATCACGATCAGACATTTACCCTGTTGGTTCTTTCATCGCGCGCTGCAGACAATCGTTTACGAAAACAATTATTGCTATTTGGGAGTTAAGATAAAATCTCTGCATGAACATGAAATTATTTTTCACAAATTCACTCTGCTGCTGGTCACAGCTAAAATATAAGATATTCTGCTTGAATTAGAGGATGAAAGACCCTTAGATGGAATCTCAACCGTTAAGCATGTACTGTATTGTACAGTACTGTATAGGTCTCTTTTGCTTCTCTCTCCTGTCTCCTCTTTCAACCCACCTCTCCTCTCCCCCATTTCTCTCCTCTCACCCCAACCAGGAGTTTTTTTTTCTTTTCTCCACAGTCGCCAAGTGCTTGCTCATTGTGGGGACTGTCGGGTTTCTCAGTAATAGTGTGAGGTCTCCACCTTACTATGTTAAGTGCCCTGAGATAATGTATGTTGTGATTTGGAGCTATACAAATACTATTGAATTGAATTGAAAGGCAGCTTGTGACAGCTGCCGGGGCCAAATCCCATTTGTGACAGCAGGGTGACTACAACGTAACCAAACCATCTGTTCCAACATGGACCCTTGGAAACATTATGTGGAAACAATTTGATAGGTTGGTGAAATTACACAAAAAAGATAATTAAGTTATTTCATATTTTCTGTTGCAGGCATGTTCTCCCTCACGGAGGTAGCCTCCCTGAACGACATCCAGCCGACTTATCGAATCCTGAAACCATGGTGGGACGTCTTCATGGATTATCTTGGTATTGTTATGCTGATGTTGGCCATATTTTCTGGAACCATGCAGTTCACTAGAGACCAAGTGGTATGTCTTCCAATTCTGGAACCAACCATGGAGGGGGCGGGGGGCTTCTTGGGCCCCCGACCACCAGAGACAGCTGATCGTTTCCTGAACAAAGAAAGTGCAATCGGGGAGCAAGCTGCTCCCCTGATTGCTAAGAGGCCTCCCGAAAGCATTGCACCCACAATTCACTTCGCACAGCCAGTGACCTTTGGGCAGCCCAACCCTACAGGTGTCAGCACCGAGCTGGATTTTCAGCAGTATGTTTTTGTCAACCAGATGTGCTACCATGTTGCCCTCCCATGGTATTCCAAATATTTCCCATACCTTGCTCTAATCCACACTATCATTCTAATGGTCAGTAGCAATTTCTGGTTCAAGTATCCGAAGACGAGCTCCAAAATAGAACATTTTGTCTCCATACTCGGAAAATGTTTCGAATCCCCTTGGACCACTAAAGCGCTGTCCGAGACTGCTTGTGAGGACTCGGAGGAGAACAAGCAGAGGCTGGCTGGCGCCTCGTCCCTACTGAAGCATCTGTCCACGAGCAGCGAGGAGGGGAGTCCAAACCAGTCTGCCCCAGTGCTGACTAAATCCGGGGTCACATTTTCTGCTGAAAAGCTCGTGAGTGAAGTCCCCTCTATGACCATACTGGACAAGAAAGATGGCGAGCAGGCGAAGGCCTTGTTCGAAAAAGTACGTAAATTCCGTGCCCACGTGGAAGACAGTGACTTGATTTACAGGCTGTATGCCATTCAGACAGTCATCAAAACAGTCAAATTCATTTTGATCCTCTGCTACACAATGACATTTGTTGCCGCTATTGATTTTAACCATGTGTGTGAGCCTGAAATAAAGCATTTGACTGGATATGCTAAATTCCATTGTACACATAACATGGCTTTCATGTTGAAGAAGCTCCTTGTCAGTTATATTGCTATAATATGTGTTTATGGCATTATCTGTATCTACACACTCTTCTGGCTTTTTCGGCGGCCACTGAAGGAGTACTCCTTTGAAAAAGTCAGAGAGGAGAGCAGCTTCAGTGACATTCCTGATGTCAAGAATGACTTTGCTTTCCTCCTTCACATGGTTGATCAGTACGACCAGCTGTATTCAAAGCGTTTCGGGGTTTTCCTCTCAGAGGTGAGTGAAAACAAACTTCGAGAGATCAGCCTGAACCATGAGTGGACATATGAGAAGTTGCGGCAGCATGTGACACGCAATCCTCAAGAAAAGCTGGAACTTCATCTTTTTATGCTATCCGGAGTCCCGGATGCTGTGTTTGATCTCACCGATATAGAAATCCTCAAACTAGAATTAATTCCCGAGGCCAGGATAACAGCCAAGATCTCGCAAATGATAAACCTCCAGGAGCTGCACTTCTATCACTGTCCCGCCAAAGTTGAGCAGACTGCTTTCATTTTTCTTCGCGATCACCTCCGGTGCCTTCATGTCAAATTCACAGATGTCGCTGAGATTCCCAGCTGGGTATACTTATTGAAAGGCTTAAGGGAACTGTACTTGGTCGGTAACCTTAACTCTGAAAACAACAAAATGATTGGACTCGAGTCTCTCCGAGACCTCAGGCACTTAAAGATCCTGCATCTCAAAAGCAACCTCACGAAGATGCCAACGAACATAACAGATCTGTCCCCACATTTGATCAAGTTGGTCATTCATAATGACGGTACGAAGCTCCTATTGCTGAATAGTTTGAAGAAAATGATGAATCTAGGAGAGTTGGAGCTTCAGAATTGTCTGCTGGATCGAATTCCCCATGCTATCTTCAGTTTGACCACCCTTCAGGAGCTTGATCTCAAATTCAACCACATTAGTACCATCCAGGAGGTCATCAGCTTTCAGCACCTCAAGAGACTGACATGCCTCAAACTTTGGCACAATAACATCAACGCCATTCCGGTGTCCATTAGCCACGTCAAAAGCCTTGAATCACTTTATCTCTCACACAACAAACTTGAGTCTCTGCCCTCTCCACTATTCTCCCTCCAGAATTTGAGGTACCTCGATGTGAGCCATAACTCCATAGTGGTTATACCGCTGGAGGTTGGCTTTCTGCCGAACCTCCAACATTTTGCCATTACGGGCAACAAAGTCGAGGTAGTCCCCAAGCAACTGTTCAAGTGCACCAAACTGAGGACATTGTGTCTCGGCCACAACTCCATCTCGTCCATTCCTGAGAAAATTGGTCAACTCACACAGATGGTGCACCTGGAAGTGAAGGGAAACTGCCTGGACCGTCTGCCGCCCCAGCTCGGCCAGTGCCGCCTCCTCCGCAGGGGCTGCCTGATTGTGGAGGATCACCTCTTTGACTCGCTCCCCGTGGAGGTCAAAGAGAGCATCAACCAGGAATCGAGTGTTTCTTTTCCAAATGGCTGCAAGTGTCTAAGTGACGGGCGGTAGTCACATGGGATCGAATGTTAGGCAGTAGATAGGGGTTTGTATTGGTCGGCAGTACTTGCCTTTGGCTACACTTAATAATATATCACAGGAGCTTATCCTTTGAACAAAGCTCAGCACGTACAAGGTCCGTTACACTGGAGAAATTATAGATTAACTAGAAATTATCCTGACTAGTGACATGTCTACATGTTTATTTTGCTTTTGTTTTCAGTTAACGTATGTGCACAATAGCAGTTAAATCACCCAGCTTATATATATTTTGTACCTTTTGTATGCAAAATATCTGTAGTGGATCTACAGAAATTTGTATGATTTTCCCCCTTTTTTTTATGACGGTTTTCTACGAATTAGATTGAGGTTGACCTCAGCTCAATGGGTTGGTTCACTCAAATTACAAGAAAAAGTTGCAATGCACCTAAATGTTCTGCCTCAGAGCTCAGAACATATACATAGTGACATTTCTTTTCAGAAACAGAGCCCCCATTACCCTGGATAAGACCTCATTGCACAGCTGCATTACATCTTTTTCGTTAAAGGGAAATACTGCTGCTAAAAGTTGTCAGTGTTATGCGTCGCTCAACAAATTTGAAAATTTGTTTTCAAAGTTTCAACCCAGGCTAATACGCCACCAATACAGTGTTTTCCCCCTTTTATTATTCAGCCTTTGTAAAACTAAGCTGAATGCATCTTGGGCTATATTTGTGTCCAGTCTGGGCCATGAGCAGGAGAAAGACGCTTACAGGTCAACGTACCTGGGTCATAAGGGAACAGCAGGGCCAACAGTTGGGTATGCAGTGTGTGTACCCGAGTTTTATTAAAACCTTCCAATCTGAATAAACTTGTAATACGTTTTCATGTCACACACTGAAATGATGAAAAATCTCATTCCCATTTCCTGAAGTGTCATTATTTTTTGACACAGTGGGGAAAAGAAACGTTACTCTTTTTTTTTTGCTTGCGCTACAGCCAACTCACAATGATGATTTTTCTCAATTTTATTTTTGCTCTCATGTTTTACTATGTACTGGTATTTTACTATGTATTTTTGTGTGCTCTTTTTATCTAATCATGATCTCATTATCTTCTATCTGTACTTGTGTCTCCACAGCACTTTGTTTAGCTGGTTTTAAAATGTGATGTACAAATGAAGGAATTACTGTCTGTAATTGCACTACTGTTATTTAAAGGTTGAACTTAAAGATACAATTGCAACATAATTCTGTGTTATGTTTTGCACCTAAAAAAGCACATTTTTGAAATATTCTGCATAGTTATACGATTGAACCTTGATGCCTGAAAGACATGGCTGTTTGAAACCCCCCACGAAAATCATCTTTAAACACATTTATTATTTGTTAAACCAAGATGTTCTCCTCAAGTAGCATGACTGCTAAACACTGTGCAATCGGGCAGGGCGTGCCGAACATGCTCAACTCTGTCAATGAGATGACACGGTCAGGGCCCGAACCCGCAGCCTTGGGAGTAGGGAGTATGGGAGACCGTCGTGCTAACCACGAGGCCAAACCCCTGAGTCGTCCGCAACAATCTTTTGGGTTTTAAATGTACAGGATTTTTCTTTTTCTGCGCACAGACGGCGGCGGAATTTTACAAAAAGTGTATTGGCTTAAAATCGCTAACTGCCCCTTTAAGAGATTATTAAGTTGTCTTATAACAGCCTTCAACCAAGGCTTGTAACAGTGTGACCAATATTATCTATGCAATACATTCACAAGTGTTTTTTTCCCCAGTTGGTGATAATGTGGAAGACAGTAATAAATTCTATTATTTTTCTATGCTTTGATACTATCAAAATGAAATTACAAATAATTTACTCAAGGGAAACAACCATGTATTTACAACAGAATACATTTTTTTTTTAAAATTATGGTCAATAAATACTGGTATTATAATCAGACGGCTGCCACATTTTATTTAATGTTACCAACACATGACAATGTCCAATTCTTTTTTTTATTCCTAAGCTACCAACGTGACCCAAAACATTTATATACTGTAATATGACACTGGAGAATGCCCAGTTCTTCCAATAATGCCTACTACAGGTGGGTTTAAAATTAGTGTAGGGGTCCCCTCTCAGTGAACTCAACAATTACAGCATTGCTTGAATAACCACGTGAACTCTGTCTGTTGCACTTCTCCTCCACCAGACCTCACATGTCCGCCAGGGAGGTCCAAAATCTGTAACACTTAACATTTAACGTGTTCAAAAAAAACAGTATTCATACAGTATGCTTCAATAGTCTGGGACATAGCAGCTGGAGACTTGGAAGAACTGACAACAAATATCTTAAATAACCCTCAGCACCGCAGCCCACAAATGTAATCCAATATACATGTAATGAAATTGTATTTGGTCCCAAAGATGATACACACTCGCCCGAGTCGGGATCGAGGTTGAGGATGTTGCAGTATCTGAACGTCAAAATGCAGATATTTCTTGGATACTGTTGCCCTCTGTTGGAAGTATATAGTCACCGCATATTCTAACACTGGGTATGATCTGTGCTGCTGCTGTGAAGCACACTGAAACAACCCCTCATATGATGATGAGGTTTTCAACTGCTCATCGGACAAGGATTCTGATTAGCCCTTTAATTGCATTATTTGTTTATAATTCAACATGAAATATTATATTTTAGATATTCGCAGATATTTATGGTTGTTTCAGAATCAGAACAACGACCCGCACGTGTTGAGAGGCAGGGAACGAGGCCAGACAAACACATTCACAATCATTCATCGAAAGTTTTAAAACCTCCAGTTAACGATGATTACGTTATCGGCTAATCGTACAATGCATGAATACGAACTCAACCATTTTTATTGACCTCAATAGTCGCCATCGTGTTTGTTGACATACGAATGAATGTCGACAACGGTCCAGCAAGTCTCGTCTCACCTGTTCTCGTCGTATGATTAATCAATCGATGGTTTGGTCTGTAACATGTCAGAAAATATGGATTTCTTAGTGTTTGTCTAAAGGCACCGTGTGGTCAGATTGCTTGTTTTGTCTGAGGCCTAAACTCAGGTCTAAGCAGCGACACAAATCGCGTAGGACTTACCAATAGGCCTAAAACTACATGCTCACATGAGTCAGTATGAAAATATAATATAAAATAACAATAATATCGCAATGATTTCTGGTACAATATGTCGTGCAACAAAAAGCAGTTATCGTGACAGGCTTTACTCCAGTTCACCTTAGCTTCATGCTTTTCGCCTCACAATGACTCTAGTATAATTATTTTCTCAATTCAGTGGCTGTTTGCTTGAGCATATCTGAGATTCAGATTTGCTGCGTGGGAAAAAAATTACATTTTTCCCACATTACAGATGGATGGACACAGTCAGGAGTATCATCCACTGATTGTTGTCGCATATAACATGTAAATTGTGGAGGCTCAATGAGCAAATGTTACACATTGCAAATGTGCAATGTGCTCAAATATATATTTTTCAAATCAGAATCACCTGGCGAAACAGTCAGTAATATAGCTATAGCATTTCCGCGGCGTTCTGTTTCGCCTGGACTCGCTTCGGTGCTTCTTACCCATGTAAAACGAGTGACAATCCTCTCCTTAGGGAGCTAGACAGCGCGCGGACCAACACACACACACACACACACACACACACAGGTCTAATTGAGCTTTTATCCTACACAAAAACTAATGAGGCTGTGAACTAGCTGTTTACACATTACAAATATAATTTCAAAATTTCATGTGCAAATAGTTGTTGTTCATATCATGCGCATAACCTTAATAGCAAAGGAAGGTGTGTCGCTGTACTACATCTGTCTAGAAGTACACACAAAGGTAACTTTACATGAAAAAAAAATACATCCTAAATTATGTATAATGTATAATCTTGTCATTAAGCTCAGTAAGAGTCCATCTTGAGGGGAAAACCTCCTGGCTTTAAATTACTGTATTTTGATTCACAGCTAAATATTTTAACTGCGGAATCAACCCTTTTGCCCATGATGCTTTGCAACATGCTGTGAACAGGTTTTTACAGTGGGGGTTTGTCAGTTGTACAGTAACAATGCTGTGAAAACTACAGACATTGTTACAATGTACATTATACACCAAGCATCGAGCAGTTTTAGAATATACTTGGAAAAATAAATAGTCTGTTAAATTTGCTTACAGTTACATTATAACGTGTCACAAACTGTCTATTGAGTGTTGACATACTTCATATTAATATTCAACAGTTACTCCAAAGGCAACCCTCAAACCTCTATTTAATAGTATTTATTAGGGATGTGATGGCCCAATCTGATATTTCATATCTGCATCGGGGGCAATATTGGCCAAAATGACTGGATTGGATATCGGATTGGATAAAAACCGATCCAATACACTACAGAAAACATACCAAATAAATGCCGATTTACATATCTACTAAGCCTTGAACGACATTGCGGCATCATATTTTTATGTTAATTCATTATTATTTAATCAACAGCTTACAGTTACATTTGTTCTTTGCTTGTTTGAATCGGAAAAAAAAAGGTTTTGCCAAAAGTTTTGCGAGAAATAAAACAGCAGTATTCCATAACTCAGTCATGTTATGTATGTCTTCCTTTCGGGGAATTGATTATTTGTCTTGCAGTTGAGCGTGAGGTTTATAGATGGCTTGGTGAGGCAAAGTGCATGCTGAACAATGCATTATTGATATTTTATTTCACGAGCAGATGTATCAGATTAGTATCGGATCGGTATCGGCAGATACTCAAGGTTGCAGGATCAGTATCGGATCGGACACAAAAGTGGTATCGTCCCATCCCTGGTATTTATTTACCTTCTCGGTGCAGTGTTTTGACTTTGTCTGTTGTGCATGTACTTCACCACCAGTGGGCGCTCTGTCGCGTTCTGCCTCGCATGCCTTCTGTGCTCTGCTCAGTATACGCCACACATTAAGAGACACAGTCTCTCCACTGACTCCCGAATAACACACACACTGTCAAACCAGACTAGTTTGTGACCACGGTGCCTGTTGGCTCCGCTGCGCATTGGAGTGTGTGGGGGGGTGGGTGGACACATGAGGCGATAACTCCGGAGGAGCGGCGCAGAGAGGCCGCGTGACCTTAAGCCGGACTGACACCGGCCTTGTTAGAAGTCCGCCATCAGGTGGACGGAGAGGAACACGCCGCCCGCGGTCCAAGCCTTCGTTACCTCCTTGGGATCAGGCGGTGGCCTTAGCACGCGTCACAAACACTTAGCGCGCGCCCCTCCCCCTCGCAGGGGCCTGCCAGCCATGTTGGAGCGAAGTGGTCATCTCAGCAGCAGCAGCAGCCACCGCCATCGACCCGTACTGCAACCTGAGGACAGAGCGAACGCCATGTCAACTTAAGAGGTGGAGTGGCTCCTCAAGTCTGCGCCTCACCCGAGCGTACAGTTTTTTCACATCAGCCGAGCAGGCGGGTTATTGCTCTAACGACCTGCAGTGCATTCTATGCTTCCCACGGCTACCTGGTCTGTCCTTGGCGGGCGGCATATCTCTATTTTTGTTGCTGAACAAACGCAGGTGTTTATCGAGGACAATAAGCACTCGCGCGGCAAAGTGCCCATTTGAGGCCCGCGAGAATTGCGATTTGAGTTTGGACTGTTGCGGCCAATCTGGTTCCTCCGCGGTATCTCTGGTAACAAGGCATGAGTATTCATTTGGTGTGAGCGTTCGCCGCCCGTGGGGGGGCGGGTTGGGATCCGCATGTGGCCCCCCCGAGGACAGCTGCGGCAGCATCTTCAGCGGCAGCACTTTGTGAGCACTTGCGCGGCTGACGAGCTGTGATTATGTTTTAATTACTTCTGTAGGGCATCATTCTCCGCTGATGTGAACCGCCCGGCGCAGCCGCCTCCGCCGCCTCCTCCTCCCCACCAACACCACAAATGGAGACGTTCCGTTCTCTGAAAAAAAACCATTTGGTGACGAAACTCCTCTCCGGTCCAAGTCCACTAATTACCGCACAGCCCCTCGAGTCAGCACCCCGCACGAAAGGCGACTTTGATGTCTAGTGCCCGGCACGAGAAATCAAGGGCACGGATCGCAACGTGATTGGCTGTAATTGGGACAAGTTGTTTAAAAAAAAAAGAAAAAAAAAAGGGGGCACCACATGACTTTGACGGCTGCTTTTGCACAGCCACTGCTCCGAGACACCATGCCCCCCCCCCCCCCCCCCCCCCCCCCCCTGTGCCCACGGGGTGAGGAAGCCTTGTCACTTATTAAGGGGGCCGTTGCCACGAAGTGACAGATGTCCTGATGTGATCTGCCTGCTTCTCTGGCCTCCATCTGTCTTGTTAGCACACACAGTTGAAGGAGGGTGTGAGGACAGAGTTGTTCTTCTTTTCATATATGTTAAACGTATCGGAGGAGGTTTTTCCGGGAAAGTGAAACCAGCTCCCCTGGCGATCCTTCGACAACAATCTCTCAGCTCTTCTTTTTCCCTCCTCTTCTTTTTTTCCCCCGCCCTCCTCCTCCACCGACACTTCTTGCCGGGGCCCTGATGTTCAGGGTTCAGTGCCACTGAACCATTTCTGAATCTCCATTTTTGTTGTGTTTGTGTGCGTGTGTGTGTGTGTGTGTGTGTGTGTGCGTGTGCGTGTTGCTCTGCTTTTGCTCCCTAGCTCGGCAGAGAAAGATTAGGGGCTGGGGTCCTGGGGTGCCTATCCCACCCTCTCTCTCTCCCGTCCTCGCACCCTCCCCTCTCTCCACCCGGCCTCGGAGATTCGGATCCTTTTAGCTTCTTCCTCAGGTAAAATTGCCAAGGACCTTGTGAGCCCTGGGTTCCCCTGGAGGTAAAATCTATAATGGAGTTCTGATTTGAGCAGCAACAGCCTTGAAAGTGGACTTCTTTAACTAGGCAGCTGCCTCGCAGAAGGTCAACAGTGCTCCAGGTGGACGCAGCGCGCCGCGACTGCGTTGGGCGAACAAGGGCAGAACAAAGGAACAGTTTTAGTCGAGAGGAAGTGACTCGCAGTGAGGTTTGTTGCACACGAAAAAGGGAAAGTGCGGGGTCGTTTTTGTGAATTTCTCACGCGGAATTATTCAGCGTCACTAACAATCTGAGCATCGGCTTTCGGCGCGAGAGTGTGTCCGTTGGCAGGATAAACTCCCGTTGCCTGTCGTGTCTGTCAGCGATCTCTGACTTTGAGAATCGATTCTATTTGAACTGCGAATGAAGGAAATTGTCAAATTATCTTTTTTTTTGGTTTTGTTGCTTCTATGACTCAAAGGTAGAGGGCACCAGAGCCTCATTTTTGGAAATACTGCTGTTGAAACATCAACAATACAGGATTTTTGTTTTTCTACATTGGCACCAGGGCAAAGGTCAGGGGTAGGATTAGGCTTAATAACGGGATAAAATAGCTCTATTATTATTATTATAATTAGTATTATTATTATTAATAATAATAACATCATCATTTTTATTATTATTATAAG
Source organism: Scophthalmus maximus (assembly GCF_022379125.1). NCBI lineage: Eukaryota > Metazoa > Chordata > Actinopteri > Pleuronectiformes > Scophthalmidae > Scophthalmus > Scophthalmus maximus. The sequence continues at coordinate 21,516,718 of NC_061527.1, forward strand.
AGTTAGGGTTAAGGATGAGGGTCTGGAAATAGGTACATGACATAACAACAACAACAACAAGTTATTATTATTACTATTACATATTTTAATGATAACAAAAATGTATCATTTCTAACCTCAACCATCAGTTATGATCAGCTCTACCGGCAGTGAGAGCGGAACTAACGGTGTCCTGTTCGGCTTCATAATGTTTAAATTTTTTTTCGAAACATCAGCGGATGAATCTGGACCGTTTGCCATTTGATAAGTGTCGGACCAACGCGCTCAGTGGGCTCCATCACAACGGCAGATGCTGCAGACGGCTCGAGTTGGAGAATTAGAAATTTCACACAGATATGCTTCATTACCACTTTATTGATGTACCCTCTGCTGACTCTCAATTATTCATCAGCCACTCCAAAAAAAAAAAAAAGAAAGAAAAAAATGTTTGCTCCCCCTCAATTTATGCTCCGTATCAAAACAGAAATCACATCCCTGCCGCAGCTATAATCTTAGTTAATCAGCATCATTTAATGCACTTAGCAGCAGTGTTTCAAATTCAATTGGACCACTTGTGCGAAGGCAACCGGCGGCTGCCCTAGTTCTCATCGATGGTGGGTTTGTCAAAAAATGATGCAATTGGTCATTACCCCACATCAGACGCCCCGGAGACATAACTCTGCCTGACAGTCGGATTCCGGCTTTGACAGCCGCGAACTTGTTGAGTTTTCTCTAAATACTTGCCACTGCAATGAGTTAAACATCCCCCGGAGGCACCGCCGAGTTTTCCTTTTGAACAAACACCCGAGGGACGCCGGGCTGGGACTGCGCGAGGAACCGGAGGTCTTACGGAGAAGGGGCTGTTTGGGTTTATCTAATGGTACAATGGGTAATTTCTTCTGCCACTGCAGAGGGAAGGGAGGAGGGATGAAAAGAGAGAAGGGAGTATGTTTAAGAGAGAATCTTTATCTGGGCTTAATTTCCCATGCTCTAGCAGAGTGGAGGATTTTTCTGCCGTGCAGATCTCTTTTGTCAGATCCTACCTACCCATGGAAGACCCAGGGGCACTCGAAGAACATACAGCATCACCTAGATTTGCCTTCCAGCCCACTTCGCTCCAGCGATTGCACCCTCTCTCCCCTCGCCGCCGGCTTCTTTGTGTAGAAGAGACGAGCGAGCATTTTGGAAAATCAAACCTCTCCGTTTGTCAGAGGGGCGAGAAAAAACCAGGAGCAGGATTTGCAATTTGAATAGATTCATCTCTACGTTAATTGTTCCGCGCGCATACGTGCAGGGAAAAAAACACAACCCCTCGTGTGTTCGGCGCTTTGCCTGGTTGTGATGCAAAATTTGGAATGCGGCGTGCTCCCCTGGCTGTGCCATTGAGAATCCCTGTATATCCATAATATGTGATCACTGGCGTATATGTATATACATAATCTCCTGCCGACAGTGTTGCAGTCTGTTCATTTTCATGCCGGAAATTGTTCAAGGTCTCCCGACTGCTCGAGAGGGCCCCCGGGCCCCGGAGCAGAGCGCGGCTGCAGGGTCTCCGCGGGCCAAGCCACTTTGCAAGGGAGAATCAGGGCAGCGTACGGTAGTCGTCGCCGTTGTCCAAAAAAAAAAGAAGGAGTACACAGCACTGCTGGGACAAAGGAAAAGGTGCCGGCGAAAACACGAGGTGAGTGAAACAGGCTGAGGTGGAGATGGGGGGGGTGGGGGTGGTGAAGAGAGTCCCAAAGCTCCCTGCCAGTGATGACCAGAGTGTCCATCAGCGAGGTCTCACGGGTGCCCACTGAAACAGCAGCGCTGGCAGAACTGAAAAACACCCACCCTGGGAAAGTGCTTTTTCTCCCGCCAGACGCCCGAGTGATGGATTGGGCCGGCCAGTGCACACAATGCATTTGTGAAAAAGGAGAGAGGAAGGGGGGGGCAACCTCTGTCAGAAGAAAAAAAAACAACAATTCCACTTTACTCCTAGAATGCACTAAAATATTTAAAGGGGTTCGATGTTTATTTCATTATTGCACACATCAGATGCGAGAATGGACACGGGCACAGAATGGAAGTGTACAACAGAAGGTTGAGAGTCACGTATTTGCACACAGCACGAGGCCCCAAGTGGTCCAGGTATGAAGACAGAGAAATGCCAGGATGACTATTTCATGAGGGGTTGCTTCTGTTTTGTTGGGGTTTTTTCAAGGCAAAATTTGTATATTGAACTACTACTAAACACTCGAAATGACAACAGAGGGGCGTTTGAAAGTTGGGAATTAGATTCGCGGCGTGGCCGCGTCGTGCGCCTTTCCCCGTCTCCGAATGATGGAAGCGCCCTGTGCCGAGAGGTGCGGCGCACACCGCACCTGCCAACCTCGGGAGTCGACAGTATTGATTGAACCGCCGCATCCTCTCAAATCCATCCCCGTTTCCTTTGAAGACGGTGAAATCATCCTTGATATCTGCCAACAGCTTACTTACTTAGGGATTTCCTCCCCTCCATCTAGGTTTGTGTTAATTAATGCAATGCTTTTCTTAAATTAGCCCTCTGAGGAGCTATAACTCAAATTCCTGTATTTATGGAAGTAATAGGTTGGGGGGGGAAGAAAAAAAAATGCTAAACTGCTAAATAATTATGCAGTCCAACACTTTGCTCTGAGAATAAAAAAACCGCGAGAAACCCCGATGAAATATGAATGTGCAATGGGTGCAAGGATGGTTAAATATTTACAATCCTGTGTTAGTCCACAACCCCAGTAAAGATGCTAGTCAACTGCAATAATTGCTCGGCTGCAAAACTTTGCGCTTGATTTTTCGCGGATTCACATGGTTTGTTCCAAGAGAAGATCAGAGAACTTTTTTAATTTATTTTTTTATTTTTTAAATAAACCTACACCGATTAAAAATATATATATTTTTTTCGGAAAAAAAGCTGCTGGTACAAACCGCACAATCTTGCGTACGTCGAATTTCTTTTTCCCCTCCCTACGTAATATAAGCAGGCAGGTAGTTGCATCTCAAGCAGCAGCCCATATTGCAGTCGGGGAGAGGGCACGCTGCAGTGAGATGGCGAGGGGAGCCCCCTGAGGGACTGATCTTATATCAGGGAGACTGTATATTCCTACGCTAAAGAGGCTATTCAAACCCACCAATGCCTGAATTATTAAAGACACTGTATGTTTTTCAAAGCCTTGATTTAGCTTCTTTTTTTTTAAGGGGTGGGATAGCATGCTGTGCTCGTAGTGGTGTGGCCAGGGGTTGGGGATATAGTAGGGAGGAAAGTGAGGGGGTGGGTGGGGGGGGGGGGCTATTGGAGGCCAGATTGTTTCTGTTTTCCCCCCTCCCGTCGCTGGGAGCGCCTCCTCTGCTAAAATGGCCTTTTACTCTCTAAGCATGCTTTCACTGCCTCTGAAGGGTTATTTCTGTTGATGAAAAGGATACGCCACCTCGGCCGAAGCGAGACCCCGGCTATTCGCAAGGTTGTTGAATACTTTCCCCTCAGTTGGGCTTATAAATTTATCATCAGCCGAGTACACCAGCGGTCTCATGCCCGTCGAAGTACGGGCTCCGAGCTAAAGTGGCTGAGGTTGAGCGAGCGAACGCGGGACGGGGAGAGGGAGAGAGGGTCGAGGAGAGGGAGAGAGAGACGGGACGGGACGGGACGGAGAGGCAGAGAAAGAGAAAGCGGTTTAGCGGCGGCGAGTTGATCCCGTTCCAGAGTGGAGGAGTGTGTGTACTCCAGGTTTTAAGACATTAAAAGTCTTAAACTGGCTTTATCGACGACCCTCTTGATTCTGAGATACAGTACAGAGGCCCCACTTGTTAACAACGTGTATGTTAATGACTTGTATTAGAACTGATCAATCCGCTTTGGATGCAGGCGTTTCCCATCGCTTTGAAGTTGAACGCATTGATTGGTGGGAATATAACCGAATTAAACAAACGGTCCTGCGCAGTGCCGTCTGTTACCGCCAGCCTCTTTCCCCTTTCTATTAATAGGTCACAAAACAGCATTGCTGGTAGAGCACAGATTGCCATATTGGTATTGTATTATTAGTAGTATATACTCTGTGGCAGGACGTATTCGTAGAGTCGAACATTACGCAAATGTAAAACTGTGGGCATAAAAGGTGCTGCTCCGGCCTCCACTCTTCTGGTCTCAGGCTTTCCGTCAGATGTGTTGGACCCCGCGTAGCAGTTACTCGCCCTGCGAGAGCTTCGGTGAATTCCCAACGCCGGTGCCGAATGATGAGGCCCGGCTCTCGGTCGGTATCCCCATTCAATCCCTATTCAAGGTATCGGATCAGATTAAGGTCAAGGATTTGTGCAGGGGCATTGGAGGTCCTCCTAGCCCCGGTGTTGACATTGGACACCTCTGCGACAAAACCCTGGATTACGATCAGTCAGAAAAATTAAAACTAGCAGAACAAAAACAACGAATCTTTCTTTTTACAATGGGTACTAACTAAAGCACTTAGGGTTAGGAAAGATGTATTTGAAATTTCAAAAAACAAAACAAAAGACCATATGAGTCAAATGCACCACAAACAAACGTGCCATCCTCTCTGCACTGACATTGGACATTGACACTGAGCTGTGTAATTATCTGATATGCAATTCCGAGGCTACAGGACCGTTTCTTCCATACAGAACTTGGGAAAACCGCTTCTATTCAGGGCCTCCCCTTGTGTGCAGGGGAATTGTCATGTCACGTTCAAACAGGAGAGGGTCCTCGCCTACTGTAGCTGCTGCCAGTAATGTGAATATACACTGGTGTCTCATTGTATCAGTGTATCATTGCTTTAATCAATATTTTGTTGTTAACGACGGATCGAATGTGTGATGTGAAAAGGGGTCATGATCACCCAACTCCACATCTGCTCTACGGCGTGTTTTAGCATCTTTTAGCCAGTTGTTTTGGTTCTTTTTATGACTTCACTACTTCGGCGCGGTTCCACTGCTCTCGTCAACCTTGTTTTTGAAAACGCAGCAGACATTTTTTTCCGGCAAAATAGGTCTGATAAATTCGATAGAGTGTGCTGTTCCCCATACCCGCCCAAACAGCAAACAGACACAGGGTAGTCAGCCCATTGAGGCATTTAGCAGCTAATCGCCATTTTTATGATTGTCGGTATCGGCCATTTTTTAAGCCGGTAAGGTAATTCCACTGTAAAATGTGCTACTTTGGCTCTGATGCAGCCCGTTCACGTTTGTTTGTCAAAGGGGGCAGTAAGCGATTTGAATCCAATGTACTTTTTTTGTAAAAAAATCAGCAAATATTTCCTCACGGCCCCCTGAGCTGTCGGATCGGTGCGTGCGCGCCCCTGGCTCTGTAAATTGGGAACAAAACAAAAATACAAATAATGATCTCAAACATCGTTCTCTTGGATTAGTAATAATCTGTGTCGTTATCGGCCCTAAAAATCTGTCAACCCCTACCCAGGTTGACTGAAACATGAATCCGAATGAATTCCAATGTTGCTCGTTGTCCACAATGGATGTACATATTGGCCACTGTTTGCTAACACAGCTTTGAGAAATGAAAATATACCTTGTTTCTGCTGCCGTCACGTAACACACACATAGTATCACAGGTTCAAAATGATCACTGATTGGATCTTAACTTGTCCTAACCATGACAAATACGTGGCATGGAGGTGTCTACAGGATTTCCGCCACAGTGCGGTTTTTCTATGTGAATATGCGCATGCTTCACTTGATTTGCTCTCCCCAGAAGAGTTTCCATCGCTTTCAAGAACAGATGTTAATTATGCAGATCATCATTTTGGACCCGGTGAAAGTGGAGTCAAAATCATCACATCCTGTACACACACACACACACACACACACACACACACACACACACACACATATAACGTCCGCCACCAGCAGCACCACCACCTCTGTTCTGTGTGTGTTAGTATGGGGTGAAAAGGAAGCGATGCTGTTTATGGATGCTATTCCAGGTGGAATATTGCCGGTGTATTGCCCACCAAACAGATGTCTCTCCTGAATTAGTTACCTCAGGATCCTCTCTGAATACCAAATCAGGGGGAAACATACAAGTTGTGCACAATTCTGATTTATTCATCCGGCCCATGCCCTCGTGCTCAGACTATGGCATGCAAATCAATGGCATTTATCACCATTTCATGGTGTGTAGCATACAGCGGTATGGATACGGCAGTCTGATGTTTTATTGATTCGTCTCCTGCGAGGATATCATAGATAAATAAGTGATGCGGCCTTGAATTAAAGGTGGTGGTGCCGCTACACCTGGCGCCGCCGCAGTGCCGCCGGGATTCGAATGGCCGCAAGTAAATCTCTGAGGCAGCCGTGTTGCGGCGGGATGTCGAGGTGGTCTAGACTCCTCCGTTCGATCTCGGCCGCATTTGTTTCCTCTGCTCGGGCGGGAGGGGGCGCGAAAAACAAGCAGAGCCTCGCGGTATCAGCCCGCCTCCTCCTCCTCCAGCAGGCCGCGCTCGGCCCAGCCTTTTTCCTCATTGCTGCGGAGCGCTTGACAAAGCAGGGTAATTAAAGCAATGGCGCCGGCCGGGTTCCATTGATAAAGATTGGAGCCGATGCACCTCTCTGTGGCGTGTGTCAGCAGCAGAGCGCGCCCGTCCCCTGGATTCCTCGTTCGCCTTTCATCTCCCCACTCAGCCATGAAAAATTCATCCAGGACCTCCAGAAATATTTATTGTAAAATCTTAGGGAGAAGTGGTAGCACTGAAAAATTCATGGCCTCCTTCGCCTCCAACAGCTGTGGACCCCCTTAATTAATTTGATTGCTCGCATTACACAATAAATTCATTTATACAATATTTATCTGTCCTTTTCCTCAACTTGGCCTAATCAAACAGACATACATGCAAAGCAAAGTGTTTTTTTCTTCCCCCTACCGACCCCACAGTATATATTTCTGTTTTACAGGGGCCTTTAATTATCCTGCCAATATCTTTTTCTTTAATACAATACCACTGTATGGAAGACCCTATGTGATAAAATGAATTAATATGAATTAATTAACAGAAAATGGTTTTTTTAATCAGACATTACATGTCTCTCATAATGTCTTTCTATTTCAAGATAAATACATTCTGTTGTGCTGGAACTACAATAGTAACAATAATTATAAACACGCGCTGTGAGCTAAATGCTAACATCACCATTCAATCCTTCTCACAATGACAATGCTAACACGTTGCTGTGTAGCAGGTGGACTGTTTAGCATCTCCACTATCTTAGTTTAGCGTGTGGGCATGCTACGAATCGCTAATCAGCATTAAACACAAAGTACAGATGACACTGATGGGAATTTTGGGTAATTTCCAATTTTGCCCCGAGGATGACGCTTGATTAGAAGTCACTGTCCAACCAAAGCATTATCGGGCTTCATCCTCTGGGGACCATGAGAGTCTGTACAGGATTTCATGTCTATGGCTTACAGTAGTAATTTAGGCTGGACTAAAGTGCTGAAAAAAACCAACCCATGCCACTACATGGCTCAAGTCCATTCATGAGGTAACTGTAACATTACAATAATAGTCCATATTTATTTAAAAGTAATATTCTATATGTTTTTGACAGACTGTGTGACGAATTGCGATAACGACCGTCAGCGCTCCGTGCCCCCTTGGTACAGGCATGTCCATTATTTTGGATTTGATGTGTATTTTTTCCGTTTTCACATGTAAAAGCTTGACACCACACATCAGTGGGCCCGCTTGTTGATGGTGGCGACTGATAACAGTCGCGTCGCTTTGTTGGTGTTCAAAAGTGTCATCCCGACTAATATGATGCCGACGTATACTGCAGGACAATCCTTTCATGGAGCGTTTTCAAAAATCCCCGTCCATCATCTCCAGCACCCAGCGGTAAACATTACAGCCCCCCCCCCCCCCCACCCCAAAAACAACTGAATTAAAGAAAGACTCCCCAGGTAGCTCCAAATACCTGTGAGTGATTTTTAAGTCACTTCCCAGAGTCCCTCCTTTGGACGAAGCATTTTGTTTCTGAAAATTGGATTTAGGCATATGCAAACAAAATAAAATGACACACTCCAAGATTAGGCTCGTCATTTTCCCCCCACCCCCCCGATGCATTCATGTGAGCTGCAACCAATCTGTAGTCGCTTTGACAGCTTGTAACAGCCAGTAACGGCTCCGCGTGACAGGTTTCTTCCTCCGGTATGTAATCACAGTGTGAGGACCCATGCTGTGCAAAACACACAACAACAGTTTCTTTTCTTTTTTTTTTATATAATGATGGAATATGTACAATGTGCAGACTCGAGGCGAGGGCTCCGGAGACGCTCCCGACGCACGTTTGAATTGCAATTCTTTTCAAAGTCAACGGCGGCGGCGCCAGACGCGCAACCCGGTAGTAACGCAAGCGTCTCCTAAAGGTTAGATCTTACGCATAATGAAGTGAAGAAGGTGAGAGATAATGGGCCCCACCGGGCAATCCATTACCCGCGGACCTTGGTATTCAGTCTTGCTGCCCACTGAGATTTGGTACCGGTCCAGTCCTGCACCAGATGTACGCCCGGGGGGGAGTACCGGGTCAGGGTTAATGGCGATAGCGTGGTACCATGTTCTGCTCTGTTGAAGCCCACCCTCTCACACTGCCAACAGAGCTCAGGGGTCAGCAGGGACATTAGTCCCGGCCCTATACTTCATTAGCCTTTGCTAATTACCGGGGCTCCTCTGCAGGGATGGCAGCTCGTGCTCGGGACGAGACGCTCTCCCGCCTCCCCGTCTTTACTGTACACCACCACGGGCCCTCCCGTATGTCGGCCCCGATTAAAAATACACACTTATCTGTGACTCCCCAGCCAGTTTGGACATATATGTCAAGTCCACAAACCGCGACCGCTTACTGAACTGTGCTCCCCGGCATGAAAACAGAGAATCTTTGTGCGCCGACAGGTCCTGTTTTGTGCCGCGACGGAGCTCCCTTACGGGTCCTTTTCACCGTTATCGATGGACGGGTCGCCTGTGACATTGCCGTTGGCCTCCATCGGCCCGTTGTTGTCATGTGGCAGACTGCCTCCTCCTCCGGCGCCGAGGAAGCTCCTCGGAGCACCGCTGGGCGAGGTGTCAGAAATCGTGATTGCTTTCTGACCTTGGTCGGCTCTCCATTACATCTATAATGAAACCTGAACTTTTCTCTACAGCTGCCTCTACATGGTAAAAGGTGTCTCGCTGTATATCGCCTTTGATATGAGGTTGCCGCTGGCATTTGATCCTTGAACACGCCTCCCCGTCTGGTGACCTTTCGGGACCTGTCCTCATGGCGCAGCAGTCGGCCGCCTTCGTTCATTCATCTGTGGGCCTCGTCTGCGGCCCCTTTGATGAAGCTCTGTGAACGAGAAAGAGGGACCTCGTCGCTGGACTTGGAGCAACCCTTTCTGACCCCAATGTGGAAAACTAGCCTCAGTAGAGTTCAAAGGAATCTCTCTTCTCACTTAAAAAAAAAAAGAATATGAGAATGTCACTTGTCACTTTGGCTGAAGGATTTAAAGAAAACGCCTGAGTCACACTTGCGAAACGATATTGCAATACTTTTTCTTCATGGGTCGGCACCACGTTTGAAAGGAAATGAAATAAATTGAAAATCAACTAAATTGTATCACGCACAATCACAAAAATGTCAGCGAGACAAAATGACACAATCGCTTGTTGTTGACATCCGCCCTAGATTTTATTTTGAAGAGTCACTGGGGGAAAAAAAAGACATGACCTGAGTAACGTTGGCTAATGCTAATATTCGTGGTGTTGACGTGACTCAATAACAATGAAATAGTGTATTTAACATGTTAGAAGAAATTCAATTAGAGTTACAGCCAAAATGTTATTTTCCCGTGTTTTGGAACTGCTAGATGTTACGTCGCGATGACATTTCTTGAAAAAAGCTGCACGGCTATTGATTTATAGGGATAATGACGAAATGTTTGAATATTGAACTTCTGACCTGGGGCTGCACGGTGCTGTAGCGGTTAGCACCTCACAGCAAGAAGGTTCTTGGCTCGCATCATCCATGTCCGAACCGACCAGGGCCTTTCTGTGTGGAGTTTTTGCACGTTCTCCACGTGTACGCGTGGGTTCTCTCCGGGTTCTCCAGCTTCCCCCCACAGTCCAAAGACATGCAGACTGGGGTTTAGGTTAACTGGACACTTTTGACCATGCCTGTGAATGGTCTTCTGTCTCTATATGTTGGCCCTGCGACACGTTGGCGACCTGTCCAGGGTCAACCCCGCTTTTTCGCCCAATGTCAGCTGGGATTGGCTCCATTGGCTCCCGCGGGAAAACCATCCTTAGCCATTTTTTTGTGTTACGTTAATAGTGGTAGAGTTTCATTTGTGGTTTAATGCATTTATTTAGCTGTCGGACAAAACACTGCGCTGAAGGTCAGCCTCCAGTGTTGTCTGCGTGTGTTGTCACCCCGTGCATGAGGAGACTGAAGCGAAAGAGGAGGGATGGTTATTAACAAGTGGGAGAGTGGGAAAAGGGGGGAGCTTCTGTGCAGCGCAGAGGTGCCATGCCATAGTTTCTCTGCACACAGGCCTGTCTGGAAAAGTCCCATTGATCAGCTCGGAGTCTCTTGTTCGCCGCTAACCGCTGTCCCTCATCCCCAACTGTCACGAAGCCGTCAAAGATCAAGTCCCGCTTCTACACGGCAGGCCCGAGAGTGCGTTTCCCTCTGATACCGCACCGCCCCTACAGACGAGGGAGCAATAGAGAACCAGCCCAGTAGAAAAACACTAGAACTTCTGCCACATCTTTGGCAACCGTCACTGCCTTTTGTGTGACACCCTTTTTCTTCTCGATATGTCACCTTCTGATCTGACGCGGGTTTCTGCTGGTCTCGCCTCGAGGGGTCGGGGGGTAGGCTGCGCTTGCAGAAAAGTCGGCGAGAAAACGAGCACTTTGCATTCAATTGCTCCCCGTTTGGTGCTTCTTGCTCCCCCCCCCCCGCCGCATCCGAGGAAGGCAGCAGGCAAACAGATATCCAGAGGAGCGTTCTCTCCTTTTTCATCCCCAGTGTCAAGTTAATTTACTGCGGAATCTTCCCCCGGATGCCGGATGCCATGTGAGTTATTGATTATTTTCCTCCCACTCTCAGAGCACATCATCCCGAGCCCCGATGGAACAATGAGGGGAGGGTGAGGGGGGCCCCGGAGGAGCGGTACGCACGACTCTGTACGCGCCACTTTACACTTGTAGTCGCTGTCGGGAACATACAGCGAAATTCAATTTACACTGCTTTTAGACAAATGTAAACACACCGCATGCAACGCGCAGGTGCAAACCTCAGCGGTGCGGGGTCATCAGACGCGGGCTGGCGGGGTTGTGATTTGACTTCCACTAAAGGATGTGTGAAAACGAAAAAAGGTGTCTCATAGAGAGTGAATTCGAAAAACAATAGCTGTGAAACCGCTTCTTTTTTTTTTTCCTGTTAGAAAAAAAGACAATGTGACCAACAGAACTAGCACGCGTTGTTAGACTACACCAACACGTGCTGATGCGAGATGGCGATGCAGACGCTCCGCTTTAATTCTTATTCAATTTAAAGATGAGGGAGTCAGCGCGCTCCGCAGAGACTTTTGCAGACTGTGGGAGCATCGAGGGAAGAAGTGAGGAGGAGTGACCCGGTGGAGCACTGTCGGAATGTCAAAAAAGCCTCCCTGACTCGAGTAATCCCCTCGCCTATGAAGGCCCCCCCCCCCCCCGTGCACCCCTGTGATTAACTGTCTAACGAACGAGCGCGGAGACGGCGGGCGAAATAGGTCAGAACGATGCTTCCGAGGCAGTTGGATGACACTTTTGTCCTCTGACATTGTGCAGATTTTAAAAAAAAAACAAAAAAAACAACCAAACATTTGACCGAAAGATTAGGGGCAAATAAAACACTTGGCCTCCGATCACTGACCGGGTCGATCCGCTCGTTGTTGTCCGTTGAGTCGGATATTTACCTGAAACCACTGAAGAAGCTATATTTTTCAGCACTGAGATAATAAATGCGAAATATCTATCTCTCTATCTATATTCATAACGCAGCCCTCCTCGGTCTGTGGTTTACATCAGTGTTCTACAGAACAGTTGGCTCGGTGGGTTTTTGCACTGTGTCATCAAAAGAAAAAATCAAACAGAGGGATTGTTGCTTTTGATGTGAACAGATTAAATCATCAGAGATTTTAATTTGTTTCTAAAAACACTTTCAGATCTTTAGTATTCCCTTCGCAGAGACTGTCTTCCATCTGTCTCCCAAATGCTGAAGGCGCACACACGCACGCACGCACGCACACGAACACACACACACACACACACAGGCACGCACGCACACACACACACACACAGGCGCGCGCACACACATACGCACGCACGCACACACACACACACAGGCGCGCGCACACACACACGCACGCACACACTGGCATATACTGTACACATAAACACCAGGGACAAGAGTAATTTTTAAAAAAGCGCAGATAATTGGATTCACTGTTAATGTGTGAAATGATATACTTAATGTTACTAAATGCACACTAAACATTAGCACGGTTTATGTTTCTAAAATCAATCGTACTGTATGTTTCATATTTGATGCGACGTACGATAGCCTCAGCAGAGTTCTTGACTCCATGTTTTTTTGACATGTACCTCCGAGATACCTTAAATCTAAGGACCCAAATATGCTCATAGATACACACACACACACTTTCAAAGACATTTGCTGTAAATCAGGAAAATCTGAAGACGTGCGATCGGCAAAATCGTGATTCGATTTCTTCCCTCTCATCCCGTCAGGGTCATTGTTACAAAATGTGGATCAAAGAAATATTCTAAAAAGACAGAAAGTTCCTTTTTGACACCCCCCAGACACAAATATCTCTTCAACCACAAACTGTTTTTCTTTTTCTTCTTCCTGTTCATACAGATATAAGACCAGGTACAAGACACTGTATAAATAAATCAGTGCTGGGGCACAGTGCAGCGCCGGGACAGCTGTTTGCCCTTGTTGCTGGGTCTTTAGAACAAATGCTGACTCCGGCTCCCCATATAATGGAAAAGTGGTGTCTATTTAAAGCCTTTCCCCAGCCATGGGTTCCGTTGGTTATGATCATTTTAGCCGCAGCAAGGCAGCGGCTGAGGCTTTCGTAATGCGGAGACATTGTTAAAACTATAGGTGTGACAGAGCAATACACATGAGCAGTCACACACACACACACACACACACACACACACACACACACACACACACACACACACACACACTTACAGGGTGGCAATAATCCGGATGTTTTGGCAGCACGTCCCGGACCAGAGGATTTGTGCACCACATTATGATTTGTATGTAAAAATCTAAAGTGAGAACACTGGTGATGATGTCGATGATAGCCCCTCACTGCTCAAGACAGTCGTAAAAGTAAAAGTGTGTAAGGTCAAATGTATAGTAACTGTTAGTCAGTATAAACTTTGTTAAACTGTATCCAGGCTTTTTGCAGTAAGCGTAGCAGACATCAGCTGTTTTCGGAAAAAAAATGTTTTCTAAATATGAACTTTTTTGGTTTCCAGTGTCATTAGTTTTGAGCAGCTCCTCCATGTCTATATGGCATCGCCTTGCTGGACAACAACGGCACCAACACAAGTTTTTGTTTGCCTTTTTCTTTTCAGTGTTCATACTGACAAAAGCTTGTTAGAACTAGGGAGTGTGTGTCGTACGTTATTGAGACAAAGCCAAGGGTGTTTACAAAGGACCATCATGGGTTATATATAAAGGGATGCCCCCGATCCGATATTCCATATCGGTATCGGGGGCCATGTTGGCCAAAATGACTGGATCGGATATCGGAAAAATTTGAAGTAAAATCCGATCCGACACATTACAGTAAACATACCAAATAAATGCCTATTTATTATCTATCTACTTAGCCTTGAACGACATACCAGCATCATATTTTATGTTAATTTATTATTATTTAATTAACACATTACAGTTCAATTAGTTTTTTGCTTATTTGAACGGTGCTGGCCATAAAAAAATTCTGCCAAAAGTATCCTGAACAATACATTATTAATATTTTATTTAACGAGTGGGCAAAAGATTGTATCGGATCAGTATCGGATCGGTATCGGCAGATACTCAAGCTTGCAGGATCGGTATCGGTATCGGATCGGACATGAAAAAAGTGGCATTGTCCCATCCCTAGTTCTAATTGTACCGCTGACCTTCTGACCTTCTATCCATGTGTTTCTTTCTTGCCCTCATTAAAACCTAAGTTTTCTAAATGTGACAATAATTCTTTTTGCTACGTTCCAAGATTCAGAAGTACAGATGGATGGGAAATGAATCTCACTTGTGACCGTGATGCGTCTGCTTGCGAGCCCTTTCTCACCTCTGAACACACGAGCCAAATTGGGGCAATTGAGGAGCGTAAAAAGTTGCCGGAGCGCTAGAAAGTGGCGAAACTTTGCGCCGGCACTGACCTCGGCTGCACAGCGGGGGCCTGGCCTCTGTCTTTTATCTTCCCTTTGTTGGCGTGGCCGCGTCGAAAAAGGGCAGAGGTTTCAGCGCGTCTCCTCCCCACTCTGGTGCGGCCCCACAAAAGTGCGATTGCCTCCTAGTCACGAGCCCCCGCCCCGGCAAGGCCGGCGCCGTACCATCACCGCCGTACCTCAGCCCACCTCTCCCTCCTTTTTTTCTCCCTTTCCCTTCCTCGCCCCGTGTTCGCTCGCTCTGTGCTTATAGCACACATCAAAGGGACCTATCATACCCCGATGGTTTAAATCTTTTAACAGGGAATAACAGCCGGAGTACATGCTGCAGACCCCTCGTGTCCCACAGTCATGTCACCATGTGTTCCCCGCAATGATAGCCAGGGGAGAGGCTCTGGCCCGGCTGGAGACCCTTTCTGGTGGTGCGTGGTTCTCTCTGCAGGACCGTGAGGGGGGGGGGGGAGTTACTGTGATCAGGGGCCAGGCTGAATTCTGTTTGAAATGTGAATGGGCTAATTTTCATCAGCCTCCCTCATGCTAGGGGAGGTCCCAGGTGCCGCAGCATGCCAAGGGTCATCATTAGAAGATGGCTGCCTTCAAAACACAAAACAAAAAAAATGTGTGTATATATATATATATATATATATGTATACATATATATATATAAACGGCACAGCCACGGCATCTCGTGGCAATGTCTCCCTCTTCTTCTTTTCATTGTTCCTCTGTTAAATTCACAAACATTAATGAACAAAAATGTATACAACCCACATGCTCCTTTCTCCAAGGCGCCCACATCTTCACTTTTTTATTTCTTCATCTTTCTTTCTTTCTTTTTGCGCCCCCCCCCCCCCCCCCCACCCCTGGCTGGTGTATAAACAAACAAAATAGTGACTGAAAAATGTGGAGACGACCTAGCTCGAGATATGGGGTGGGGTGGGGGCTGGATGGGGGGGGCGGGCGGGGGGGTTCATATCTGATTTGAAATTCAGACGGATTCCATGATCAAAGGAGGCTCAATATCTCTCAGCTGTTCAAAGGGACTTGTATGAAACAAATGTGATGTGACCAAGTGTAGAGGAGCACTCATTAAGAGCTAAGCAGATAATGACAGGTAAGATGGGGGCGCCGGCGCCGCAGCGGCTCCAACCCCCCCCCCCCAACTGAACAGGCATTTGTTTGCTTTCGCGCGTGTTTTCCACGTGTCTTCCTCGCGCCCGCGTTTTTCTTTTTTTTTTTCTGTTGTTGTTGTCGCTTTTGATATTGATTAGGGAGGGAATAGGAGAGGAGGTACAGACGCCGCCGCGCTGCTCCCTCTTAGTCGGAGGCGGCCCCTCCGAGTTCCTCGGTGTTGTTCTTCGCCGTGTGCCGAGCGCGGGGAGTTTCTTCGGCTGCTTTGCGCACAAAGTCACACGGAGCTAAACGCCTCCCTTTAGGGTCTGCAGGGTATAAAACCGCCCCGTTGTTTTTGTCGCCCCCCCCCCCCCCCCCCCGCTTTTGTGCAGCAGAGTAGAAGCGAGCGAATGTGAATCTCGCTTTTCCGTAATAAAGAGCAACTTTGCGCAACTAGACGGGAAAAAATACTTCAACCTAATTGAGCCGACCGCGAACGGGGAGTCGCGAGTCGCGAGTGTTCTCGGACATCTACGCGCGCTAGATGTCGCACGCTTTAAATCCACGACCGTCAGAGAGACAACCGTGCCCCAAAAAAACAATGCTACTCGTCATTGGGATGCGTTTCAATGTTTGGCCTTTTCAAAAGGCCCGTGCCGAGGTCCCGAAAAACACGCGGCTCCAAATGAGCCCGGTCAGTTTTGGCGTCTTTTTGTCATGAAATATTCAAGCTCAGTGCTTCCCTGAGACCAGGCCGGTGGCCGGTGGCCGGTGGCCGGTGGCTCTGTTAGCTCCACCTCGCCCTGCACTCCACCGTCCGGCGTCCACTCCGCACCTTGAACTTGAAGGGGGGGGGGGGGGGGGGGGGGGGGGCTCACTCCCTTCCAAACGCAAATGTGCCATTTTATGCTCGTCTTCACCAAAAGGTTTTTTTTTTTGTTCCCCAACGAGAATCCTCCATGCATCCAACCCCCCCCCCCCCCCCCCCCTCCAGCAGGTAAGGGTGTGGGATATAGCCCTATGTGGACTTTGTCAATTCATGACCAATGGCGAGGTCCTGCATTATACACTAAGCTGAGCGGGAGAGCGGGTTTGTTTTATTCACAACCTCGCGGATTCAAACAGATTGCTCAGGCTGGGGAATTGAAGCAGATGCTATCATACAGGTCCAAAAACATGGAGCGAGAACAGGTAGGAATGAAGTATGTATAAAAGCACTGCTAAGCTTCCGCCTCGGGCACAGCTACACGGGCTACAATGTTACCCTCCCCTAAGCCACAATCAATTCTTGGCTTTTTCGCGGTGTCCAAATGTTTATTTTTTGCTTGGCTGAAATATAATGACAAGTCGTTCTGAGACACGGCCGTACGCTCGGCTCACACACCGGCGCTACAAAGCACCTCGCTCAGGATTCGTCTCGGTTTCGGGGAATGGGTTTTCGGCGCTGATCAAACCTAAAACAGAGTCCTAAACACTGACGGCCGGAGCCGTCACCCCCCATCAGGATCCACGCGGTTTCCCTCTGTGCCTGTTTAAGAGAGTCTCTTCCTAGAACCCGGCCAATTTCAGCAATTCACGTCACTCCGGATATCTAAATCCCGCATGTCAGAACTAACAGCTGTGACATATTACCGCTCTATCCACCCCCTTCTGTAAAATAATGCCCCGCCGCATCCAGAAATATTATCATCTCATTCGAATTCACAACACTGATGGCTTTCAAGCCTCGTCTATATAATCCTGGAATAATTTCCCCCGTGCGTCCGTCCATAAATAACTGTTCCGCCACCAAATCCTCTGTAAAAGGGCAGACTTTTGCCTGTGTGGGTGTCAGTGTTGCCGCCGCATGTTCGTCCTCTGCGAGACATAAGCCCCCCCCCACTATCTACTCCGTCTGGCCTGACACGCGCTTAATCCGGCCTGACGAAGGGATGCGCCATGTCGGTTAGCGAGGGGCTTCGGCGAGGCGGCGGGCGGCACCGCGGGCCCAAATCCCACCTCCTGCCCCAATCCTTCCCTCAGCCGCCGACACACTACATCCGTAAGTATTCCATTAACCCCAGTGCATACCTGTCTGAAGAGCTGAACGCGGCTAAATCAATGAGTATGTGTGCGTGTGTCTGTCTGTGTCGTTGGCCGTGCATCACACCTGAACACACGTGACCGTATCTCTACCTGCCCCCCCATGCCTCCACTTTTTCTTTTTGCATCATTGCTGCTGGTTCGTTGTCAGCATTAAAAATCTTTGCCATAGGCCCAGATTGCCATCCACCTCATTCCTCGGGGGCTTGAGCATAGAGAAATACATCACACGCTCGACACAAATGTGTATCTATGTGAACAAGACGGGTAAACAAAGCACCATGTATCTTTTGGGATCCTCAGAGTACCCTAACCTTACCATCACCCTAAACCTAACCCCTCCATGAACACGGCCCATCTGCCCCGACTTTGACGGCACCGAAAAGGCAGGGTCAGGGAAACCGAATGTCCGCCGCTTGTCTCCCCACTCAGCTGCTTCAAAACACAAATACTCTCTCACATTGAACAATTTTGGATTAATCATGCTATGTTTTATGCAATTTCTTTCTCCAATGCCTCCGTGTACGGCAGACAATCCCACTGGAGAGCAGTCTGCCATGATTGCATTGATTTGAAGCTGTAATGCATCACGCTCACACTAGGGGGCAGTATGTGACTTTAAAAAACCCAAACATGCACTTGATGAGGCCCCGGTGCCTTTGACAGGCCCATTTGTGTGTCTGTGTGTGTGTG
Organism: Scophthalmus maximus; assembly: GCF_022379125.1. Taxonomy (NCBI): domain Eukaryota; kingdom Metazoa; phylum Chordata; class Actinopteri; order Pleuronectiformes; family Scophthalmidae; genus Scophthalmus; species Scophthalmus maximus. The sequence continues at coordinate 21,535,083 of NC_061527.1, forward strand.
TGTGTGTGTGTGTGTGTGTGTTTGTGTGCGCTCTTAGAAATATTTAATGAAAATTTTAAAGTCAAATTGATCTGATCCTCCTGTACAAAAAAAAAGAAGCAATCCTCGAAGCACACATCAGCGAAAACCGCGAAGATTACGTGAATTTCGACGGCCTCTAAATAATCACACGCTGTGCGGCGCGCGGCTTCGTACACGCGGAGCTCTTCGACAACAGGCGGCAGCACACATACAGTGGGCTTAGCAGGATTAGCGGCTGCAGCACCTACGTTTCTTATTGTTTTTTTTTTTTTGTGTCACCGTTACGTCACCAGATCCATATATCTTAGAAAGTTAGTAGTAGTCTTTGGGAAATGTACACACACACACACACACAGACGTTGGAGCTGGAAACAGAAAATGCAGACGTCTATGAACCGTGAACCGAATGTAGCCCTGTATTTACGTGGATAAATATGCAACATTTTTTATTTTTACTAATTAATCTATAATTAGTCTGGAGGCTCCAGATGTCTGGATGTCTTACATCACATCTGTCGTGGCCATGCATTCAATTCTGCACTGGTGTTGCACACACACACACACACACACACACACACACACACACACACACACACACACACACACACACACACACACACACACTGTTGCTGAGGCCCACCCAGTGTACAGGGACCCACCTCCCTACACCCTGGTATGAGGAAATAGAGAGTAATGTGCAATGCTTTGTACATATGTGTAGCACATATCTGTTTATATATATATATTTGTATAGTTCAACATGTGGAACGTTCAGATTCAGTCGTGCGCAATTTGACGTGATTGAAAAACAATCACGTCAAAACATCCGTTTACGTTTCCAATTTTTGAAAACGCAGGTGGGCACATGACCGAGGTCGCCGACACGTGCGGCGGTCTGTGCACAGAGTCAATTAGAGGCGGCTGCAGATTATTTGTTAATTAAATAGGGGGGGGGCTACCTTAACCACAGAGGTACAGCGGCTCACACCTCACGGTGCAACACTAACAGCTGCCAGGCCTTGTTCATCCGGGTGTGTGTGTGTGTGTGTGTGTGTGTGAGAGAGAGAGTAGAGTAGAGAGGAGGGGGGTGGTGGAGGGGGGTTCATTAAGCAGCGCTATCTCTCCTGGGCTTGTCCACCTGCCTTGATCACGTTTGCATTAATAATGCATCGCCGCGCGCAGTAATACAACCATTACATCCGCTGGCTCCCCTCAGCCGCTCGCTGGCAGCGCTGCCACCACAACATGGGGGGAGAGAGAGGAAGAAAAGAAAAATTGAAATCTTTTTTTCTCCTTTATCCCAGGCCTCCTCTTATATTGCCAGCCCGAAAGAACGAGCTGCTTGCTGCTGTACGCACACACACGCGCGCGCCAAAATGGCTTTACCCTCTCTCTTCTGGGTTCAGCGCACTTTGAAAATAACAGCTACCGGAGACGTGGCTCCCGCCAGATGAAAGTTGACCAACCGGAGTCGCGTGTCTGATGAAATGCGCGTCCCCGTGTCGCAAAACTAAAGAACAAGAGTGTTTTGTTTTCTCTCCCCTGAGGAGGAGAAGTGTCACGGTGACCATGAATTCTAACGGTATCTATAGAGGAGTATATGTACAGGAGTTTGTCTATAGGAGCAAGGTGGAGGGGCCTTTAATTATCCCTCTGTTCTGATTGGGCTAGAGATTTGCACGGGGTTTCCAACCACCTGTGCTGAAATCTCAATGTGCTGCATGCGGCCTCTCTGCAACGGCGGAAGCCACGGCGGCGGAAGGAAGAAGAAGAAGAAGAAGAAGAAGAAAAATAAAGACACCATGGGATCATGTCCTGCTCAAAATTCACACACAGTAATTGTCTTTGTGTAGGAGAACCGTATATCCAAACAGTCAATATAGGAGGAAGCGAAAAACCAGTGGCGGGAGCGCGCGGGTCGCGCGGCGGCGGCGGCTGGGTAAATATGACTTATTATTTTTTTTCCAATGTAGCACTCCGTGTGAGCCCGAGCTCAGATTTCCATTCGGATGCAAACATTAAGGGGATCGGTGGAAGTCGTCCAAGTGGCCCGAGTAATTAATGTTACCGTGCACGCCCAAGATATTAGGATGTTAACAGTGTCGGAGCCATGTGATTCCGAATACAGAGTGAGGGCTTTATTACCGCGGCCCAGACAGGGGGTGACATCCCTCCTAATTGGGGACATCAGAGTTCCTGCTGCTGCGTCTTATCCTCAGTTTCAGCTCGCTCCCTTTTTTTTCCCTTCCTTCTTTCTTTTATTTTTTTTAATTTATTCACTTTTACTCCCCCCCCTCCCTCCTTCTTTCTCCTCTTCCCTCTCTCGCTCCTTATCACTGGGATCTGCTCTCATTAGCAGTCGGCTGCGGCGACCCCCCCCCCCCCCACCCCCCATCCTACTCGTTTGCATTTCAAGTGGCGGCGCTGTGCAGGAGCAGCCCCGCGTTACCGTGAGGGAGATACGGGGAGGGGAGCGGGCGCGGGGGGGGGGGGGAGAGACGTCGTACGCGGTTGATGCTTCATCACGCCGCCGCATCCCGACATCTGGGGCCGTCTCTCTTTTTTCTCTTTCTTTTTTTTCTTCATTTTTCCCATGAGCACCAGCGTGTCATTAACAGGATTAATCTGGGCCCTAATTTCCTAATGATTGCTGTTTTAATGTTTGTGAACGAGTGCCGTCTCTTGACTCATTACCGCCAATTTGCCTGAGACACACATAATCAGACTCTCTAACAACCCACCAACATTTATTTTTGCTAATATGATTTTTTTTCCTCTCCCCTACCCACCCCCCCCCCCCCACTTCCCTTCCTTCCTCCCACTGTGGATAGAGCAAACACAGTTTAGTTCTGGCTGAGTGGATTCCTAATCATTGCTTACCGTAACGCTGTATACCGATGCAAAATCATAAAAGCTCCACATGTGTGGCCTGATGTCACTCTACTATAAGTCCAGTGGAGGCTGCTTCGCGCGTGTTTCCTTGCATCACAATGCACTTAAAAGTCACCTCACCCGGCAAAGCTCGAGCAACAATGTCGACAAAACTCGCCGTAGTCAGGTGAGCACATCACAACCAGTGGCGTGTGATTGAACGCAGGGCTGTACAATGTGGTGCAAACCCGGTAAGCCCACTTAAACATTAACATCAAGTGCACCGTCGACTGGGGAAATGGTCGGGGGGGGGGGGGGGGTTTGTTTGTGGCCGGTGGTACCGCGCCGTTCCTATGAAACACACAGATGTATTCAGGCCCCGGGGCGGCTGCGGGGCGGACCTGTGAAACCCCGGCCACGGTGTGTCTTGGTTTGAGGGGGAAAAAAGTCTCAAGGATCTTCACCCAGGAGGATCATCCGTGGCTTCTGTGACAGTTGACCTTTAACCCCCCCTCCCTACTCCCTCCTCCCAGTCTCCACAGCAGCTGGAACCCCCCCCCCCCACAGTGGCTCAAGTTGTATGTTTCCAGGTCGGTGGCCCCTGTGTGATTTCATAAAGATGGACCTGGACAGGTGGATGACACAATCTTTAATATCAATGTTCGATGCATATTGTCCATAAATGGTTGTTTCATAGGATAGGATTCTGTCTGAATTTGCTTTATGTATAGCTACCAGTAAATTGAAAAATACAGGCAGAGACTGCAATTGTAGTAATTTTAATTAGATCATACGACCTATTATCCGATGACAAACAGCGAGAGTATAAACCTGAATTAGACTGCAAATAAAAAGTCTGTGCAGCGTGCGCAGTCACATTCAGGCACATTACCATTAGCTGTACAAACAGGCAGGTTTAATGGTCTCCCTGAAGAGGAAAGCTGTTGCTTGCCCTGAGAATAAGGTGAGACTGAGGAAAAAGAAGAAGACGGGGGAAAAAAAGAGCCTATATCATGTTTTATTGTTCATTATATGAGAAGTCGCGTGCTCGTCTGACAAACGGTGGAAGATCTGTTACCAGCAAAATGTGCTGGGAAATATCAGACACACGAGTTATATGTAAACGTTGCGTTCAAATGCTGCTCGCGGTGAATTTGAAAAGCAAATACTCTCCAGCGTTAATTCATCAAATATCTGTTACTCCCACGCAGTCGCTGCCGGGCCAATCAATAGTCATTTGGGTCATTCAATAGTCATTGCTTATGGATGGTTGGCAATAGATTGTCATATGCAACTCTTAAAGTGGTAAAACAATCTGACACGGAAAAATACTGCAATGCACATAAGAGACGTACATTTCTTATTATTCAAAAAGGGAAAGAAGCATCGGGGCGACTGGCCTAAGAGATGTGCCGGCCAGAACAGTCTATGCGATATAAGGCGCACGCACCGTACAACACACTGCACAGTCCCGTGTCACGCATGTGCCGTCGTCCTACCCGCGGAGGGATTGCTGGTCCTTCCCACGGCCTTGGAAAAAAGATAACACGATGTAACAGGCTTGTTGCCGTACACGGCGCAGCGCAGCACGCGTGCGAGGTGTCGAGAGAGGAAGCGGGAAAATCCCGCTCCCCAACCTGCAGATGGTGCAACACTCAGGTACCCCCCCCCGCCCCATATTTGAAAACTCGCGTGCGTTTTAAGGCTTTTTTCTTTCCTTTTTTTTAAACATAGCTGAAATCCTGGAGTTCGTCTGTGACGAAATATTAATTAAAAGTCCCTTTTTAAATGCCAAACTGCTAATTGCTTTGCACCTGCGATGCGACGGGCAGATTTCCAAGATTAATATTACCCCCCCACAATCTCCCACTCTATGCCCGGTAACTCCTGGTACAAGTGGAGAAGTGCAGGGTAAATATTGAATCGGGGAGTGAACTCTGCGCCCCGTTACGCGGCAGAACAGTGGGAAGACGTGCGAGAGATGAGAAGCTGTCCTCATTAAGGAGCTGCAATCAGGCCCGGAGCTCGGGGGGGCTGGGGGGGGGGCCAGCTCCCCGGGTGTCACTTGTGATATTAAACCTGCGCTGTCCTCCTCCTTCTGTTTGTTGTGCCTCACTGGCTGGAGCTAATCCCTTTTAATAAAGCCGCGGATATGCAAATGGCCATTCCAATATGCCGAAACCGTCGGTGGCGATCCCCTTTTTAATTCAACAAAAGTCAAGAGCGGGACCTTGTCAGTCAAACTCCCTCTCCCCCTCATAACAATACTAATGTTTTCCAATTACGCGCCATCCAACTAATTAAGGGGAAGTTCGTGGCGAGGATTTGTCGGATCCCAGGAGAGCGCAGGACGTGGCTTCCCCCAGCCCCTCCGCACTTCTCGGGACTGGCCTCGGGCGCCTCTCAAAGTTGTTTGCTTACACTCTTTGAGTCTTCATAAAATAATGCGGAAACGCACATAGCAGGCAGCTCGGGTCCAGTCGAGCCCAGCCTCCCCTGGCGGATTGCAATGCTCTCCACGCGAGCGGCCGCGGAATGAAAAGCTCAGCATCGCCGTCTTGTGAATGGATGGCGCAGTTTGTGAGCGGAGGGGGGGGGGGGGGGGGGGGCTCGAAAAAGGCCAAGTACCCCCAACAATGAGACGGCGGCATTTATATCCCTGCGACACAAATTCATAAATAATGGATGAATCTGTAGATCCGCGGCATCCCGTGCATCTACGTGTCACAAGTGACTCGATGATGATGCCATAAAGCAGAGCTAAAGTGGTTTAAGGTCTACTCTGTGGAAGTCTTCGGGATAAAGAGGGCTAAGAGAACCGAGGGACATACTCCCCCCCCCCTGGCTGTGGGGAATACGAGAGGAAGAAAAACTCTGCTCTCAGCTGCTTAACCTCCCGACTAAAAATCAACCTTTAAGAACACTGTAACTGCCAGCCGATGGTGGGAGTTTCAACAGCTCAGGACTGGTTGCTGTACACTTCCTGCCTCCTCTGGGCTTCGCTCCAATCAGGTGGATGTAACTTCTGGAACTGTTTGAGAGCAGACAAGTCAGTTCTGAGCTCCAGACACAGAATCATTTGGGAAGTAGCTTGGGGAGCATGTACATTCCTTATATTTATATTGCCTATTCTTCTACATTTTCTATCTATCTATGGTATCTATCTATCTATCTATATTTCTATTCATGCTATCTGTCTATCTATCTATATTTCTATTTATGGTATCTATCTATCTATCTATGGTATCTATTTATGGTATCTATCTATCTATCTATGGTATCTATTTATGGTATCTATCTATGGAATCTATCTGTCTATCTGTATTTCTATTTATGGTATCTATCTATCTATCTATCTATCTATGGTATCTATCTATCTATCTATGGTATCTATTTATGGTATCTATCTATCTATCTATGGTATCTATTTATGGTGTCTATCTATCTATCTATCTACCTATCTATCTATGGTAAGATAAATCCCACCATGTCCTCCACATGTCCATTCTGTCCGCACACGGAAACCATCATTCACTGTTATCTGGACTGTCACAGACTGAAACCTCTTTTTAACATTTTAAAGATGGTGTTTTTCGACTGTGGGGAGGTTTTTACGGAAACTGATTTCATTCTTGGTGCTGGCTACAGCAAACAAGATGCAAAGAAGTGGCAATTGTACGTGTCTGTGGTGAGAGCCAGAGTGAGAGTGGATTTCAGATTCCACCCTCCGATGAAGGACATACAGGAGTTTTAAAGCCGTTTCACCACAGCTGTGTGTTCAGTGAAGGAGGAAGAGCTCATCTTTCACTCTTTGTTTTATGACTTGATTTATTCAATACATTCATTTATTTATTTTTTGTTTTTTATTTTTTAGTGCATTTGTAGAGGGCCGTGATGTTTTCTGGTAAATTTTAATAAAAGTTGTTAAAAAAAATCAAATCTCTATACATATATCTATGATATATATATATCTATTTATCTTTCTATCTATCTATATATCTCTCTGTGGTATCTATCTATCTATCTATTTATCTATCTCTATATCTATGGTATGTCTATCTATCAATTTATCTATCTATCTATCTATCTATCTATCTATCTATCTATGTATTTATTTATTTATCTATCTATATATCTAAATATCTATTGTATCTCTATCTATCTATCTATCTATCTATCATCTATCTATCTATGTATCTATCTATCTATGTATCTATCTATCTATCTATCTATCTATCTATCTATCTATCTATCTATCTATCATCTATCTATCTATCTATCTATGTATCTATCTATCTATCATCTATCTATCTATCTATCTATCTATCTATCTATTTATGTATCTATCTATCTATGTATCTATCTATCTATCTATCTATGTATCTATCTATCTATCTATCTATCTATCTATCATCTATCTATCTATCTATCTATGTATCTATCTATCTATCATCTATCTATCTATCTATCTATCTATCTATCTATCTATTTATGTATCTATCTATCCATCCATCCAGCATTACGCAGCATAAATAAATGCACTGCAAACACAGCCAAACAGAGACATGTACTAAAGTCAAGACCCGTCGATTGTGTTAGAAAACAAGTTAATGGTTTAAGATTATTTCAGTTCTAAAAATGATGATTGTTTGATATTGTTGCAGACATTTATACACGTGGATAGCAAGTATATGTAGTGCACTGGTAACGTAGGCTGTATCATGACAAGTGATGGTGGCCATGATAATAGCAACAGGTTTGTAACATAAAAATCGGTGTTATTGTTTTTTTTTACTGCAACTTGCCTTGTTACTTTATTTTGTTGTCTGTGTTTGCATGAGGTCGTGTTGTGAGTTTGTAGCAAATTTCTACATTCGGTTGTGTTTTCTGTATTTGGTTAAGCGTTCAGTGTTCATTGCCAAGGAGGTCTCTTTCATTTTTTTTTTTGCCATTTTGTGGTAATTATTGTTGGAATACTTGTCTTTGTTTAATGACTTGAAAAAAAAAGGGGCGGGGGGGGTTAAAAAAGCATTACAAAGCTATAAATCCCGCCTGAATTCATTTTTAGCTCTCGTCTCTCGGAGACGTTAATGGGCCTCATGCCTGAGTTGACAGTTGCTGGAAGGTGTTACCTCTAGTAGACTGCAGTGCTGGGCTATGACCTGTTGTTAATAGTAGTCAGATGCATCCCCGTAGGTGCAAATGAGGTGAAAATGAGGATCGGATGGAAACGGCTGAGACCGAGTATTCACTGGGGGTTTTCTTTTGGTACGTCACGTGCTGCTCAAAACAGATGATTGAGTGGATTAGAGCATCAATACAGATGCCCCCCCCCCCCAAATAAACCAACCTCCCAGCCTACAGAATAAGGCATGGGCACGCTTGCCTCTGTGAAGCTCTCCGGCGTACGTTTGTAACTTGCTGGGTAAACTCAGCCACCCTCCTTGCCCCCTTCAAATAGCTCCTTTTGGTAGCTCTTCAATTATTGATTGACAGTAAAAAGCTTGTGGGTTCATTAAGATCATGGATGTGCTGGAGGGTAATGCTCCAAAACTGGGGTAACTGCACAGCACTTAGTCACAGATGGCCCGGTAACCGTGCTCAATAGCTGGGAGGAAGGAGCGCCGGCACGAAGCCGCGGTGTGTCGCGCTCCGCCCGTTGTCGGTGTGCCGTGAAACACTGAGCCAGACTGTTCCTGCTAAGGATCTGTGTATCTGCTCGAGGGGAGCTCAAAGCAACAGCCGCAGACAAACCCTCCTCAAGGACGCCACGTAAACGTCACCTCTTAACTGCGCGTTCGAGGGATGCCCCTCGATCGCGCAGTGCCGCGATGTGAATTCAGCCTGTCGCCTGCTGAAGACAACGTGATGTGTCCATACGGGTGATCGGATCAAAGTACGGCGGCGCTCGTCCCCCGAGAACACTAGGTGGAAAGGTGACACTACCTGACAAATCTCGTAAGGTTGGTCGACGGGGAGCCGCGGCACAGCGAAGCCAGGGAATGGGTCTCGCAACGGAAGCAAGCGGGATATGAAACAAGAGACTGTTTCATTAAAAAAAAAAAACCCTGCTATCTAGGTCACTGGAACTAACGGCATAAAGATCACTGAATTATTAACTATAATTGGTGCACCTAGTTGAAAAAGACTGGCTCAAATGAAGCAGTCTTTCATAGTAAGTTGTTCTTTTTTTAATAAAAAGGGTTTGTGTTTATAAAACTAGCACCAATTGCCACACTGGAAAACAAGCACGACTATACAAAGCCACAGAACTCCTCTTCTCCGGTGAACTTCCTCATGTTAAATCGGTTTAAATTATAAATAACGCGATGATTGTTGTCTCCTGACAGCCGAGCAAAAAGGAAATATAAATGTTAAGATGAAAAAGAGTTCTCTGGACTTGCAGTATACTGAATGTTCATAATTAAGTCAGAGAGAGGACTCCCCCCCCCCCCCCCCCCCCGAGGTGGACCAGGTTAAATTGAGTTGAAAATGAGATTTTAGCATCTCCCGCAATAATAGCGGGGCGCTGAACTCGGGGTATGATCTCTGTTAATAGAGTGAGAGCACAGGAGAATTCGGTGTTACTCTGTGAATAGAGGCAGAGCAGGTGGAAACTAGGATCCCTTTCATGAACAGACATGAAGTCAATTAGACAGGGGAGAGGGAGTGTGAAGAGGGGAGGATGGAGCATGTGCTCGGAGGCAGGGCCGCGTTTGGCTCGTGGTGTTTTTTTTCCGCCAGACGCCACGTGACCGGGGACGGGGAACTGGTGGCCCGGGCACCGGCATCGTCGGGGAGAAATGATCCAGCTCCCACAAACATGAGTGGAACCGTTCATTATTCATTAGTGGACCGTACCCTGAGTAAGAAGAGGTGAAAACAGGTGACAGTATTAACTATTATCGTTGCATTTGGGCCTTCCTAATCTTAGGCTCATATATTCCTCTAATACAAAGCTGTAACTTGTATGCGGCTATTGTCTGATAGCTGGTCCGTAAGCCTCTCCAGAATCCAAATATTCAAATATTTAGCAACTTGAACAAGTAGAAAAAAAAAGGTTAAAGGGATAACAGTGGTGATGGTCGACAATATCTATGGCCGAAATCAGCATGTTGGTGCATGTCTTCCTGTTCTAGCTGTCCACACCTCAGTGGCCCAAGCCCACTGGAGACAAATCTTTAAATAGAAAACAAAAGGCTGTCAGATATATGCTTTCATTTTCAAAGACAATTTGAAAAATCTTATCAAGCGGACACCTCAGATGTCTTGATTTATGTGATCAAAAGCCCAAATTAACCATCCCAGAAGACCAGAGCAGTAAATATTCACATTTAAGGAACTGGAACCAGTGTATTTTGCTATTTTGGCTCAAAAACGGCGGATTATCAAAATTGTCGAAACCTGATTTTTCTTGTCGGCTGATAAACTATTAGTTCCAGCTCTCATGCCACTTTTTGGCAACAAGAAAAATGAAGGAATGAACTTTGCATACAATGTGAACACACACCGATATCGATGAACGTACAATATACATCTACACATTAACATAAATGGACATATTCAGATAAAAAACTATGGCAGAAATGATATGTCACCAACAAAATATCGTAACAGTCCTGTATCTTACAGACTCATCGACTCTCTCTCATACGGTTTTCACTCACACGGCACATCTGTTTTGATTCCGTTCGGTTCGTAATGAAACAAAGATCCTACCCCTCATTCCTCCTCGACAGACTGTGTGCAGTTGAGAGTGTGTACGACGGCGGCGCTCACCGGGGGGGGGGGGGGTGTCGGAGGGTGTCTTTCAATTAAACCTGTTGTCTTTAACATTCCAAATATGCAATTATGCTAATTGGTAAGATGACTCTTTGTGATTCCAAACCGCGGCGGATGACGAGGGGAGAGAGGGGGGGGGGCGGGTCTCATCCGCCGCCCTCTCAGCCCAGCTCATTGGCCTTTTTTTTCGGCGTAATCTGCTCCACTAGGCGCACCCTTGCCCTCCCCATTAGGACGATCCCCGGCGGAGGGCCTTCCCCCTGCGTTTGCACTGTAACGGCCTTTGTTAATAATACATTGATGAAGAGCTGCTCCTCCAGATTAGGTGGTGGCCCCTCTGATAATGGGGAGCTGGGAGAGGGCCAGGGAATCACCTCGCTGTTGTAATCTCACCCGGGGTTAAATAAAGCTTTTGTTAGAGAGAGAGAGAGAAGGGGTGGGTGACGGAGAGCACGTGCCCCAGGAAATGTAAATGACTCTTTTGTCTCAGAAGTGGGCGAAAGTATTAAAGCGGGGAGGAAGCTGATTTAAAGCGCCCGCGGCCTCGCCGTGCACGATCGTGCGGCGGAGGGTGACACAAGTGGCCCGGTGCCGTGTGGAGATGGCGGGTGGCTGTTGCTCAAATGCCGAAGCGTCGTCGGCGAGTTTCGTGGCAGGGAATCGTTTCCTCACGTGTCAAAATCCCCCCCCATCCACCCCCCCACCCCTGTTCTCTACCGTGAGTGACGGTCCGCGCATCCGCGGCGGGATTGTACCCCGCTCAGGATGTGGGGTGGCCCGCTTGTAAATGCATTCTGATGCCGGCAATCGACAAACAATAAACACCGGGAAAAAAACAACAAAAAACAAAAAAACAAAGAGGGAAAACGCCAAAGAGTTTGGCTTAAATATTTCAAACACCCCTCTGCTCTTTCTTGAACGGCGTTCACTCTCGGCGTGTACACGCTTGTCTCGTCTGCGAGGGGCTGTTTTCCTGGCAGCCTCTTCTCCTGCCGTCTGTCTGTCTCCTAATGGAAATCTTGATAGAAAATATCAGACAGAGATTTTAATCACAGGGGTGTTGTGCATGCTTACTTATGCGAACCACAAAGGAAGAAAGAATTTTTCCCCAGCCCGACGCTGTCACCCCCCCCCCTCGTACGGCAGCCTCTGTCAGTGGGAAATGTGCCTTAAGACACGTCTCTCCGATTTCGAGGGGGCTATGTAACACTTGCCAAGCTGCGGCGGCACCGAGAACAGACGGAATGAGGCAGCGATAGGAAAATGAGACGGAATGAGATGTTTCCTAGAGTCAAATGCAGTACGTCGAAGGGGGAGCCTTGAGAGAAAACATTCGGGGGGGAGAAGGTAAACACAGCCATTACGTTTCTGACTGAGACAGAGTGCACAGGGAATTGGGATTGTTGCTTTTTGTCTCGTGATCCACCTCCCGACCCGTGTCTTTGTTTTGCTTTTGCACCTTCGGGGGGGGGGTTTTGATGGGAGCAAAAAAAAAAAATTTGAATCCTTCCACTCAAGTGTTTAATTTTTAGGTCCCGACGATGAAACGGCGCCACCAGTTTGAAAGGGCGAGACCCGGGTCGAGCGCTCCTCCACCTCGCCGTGCAGCGGCTTGGATCTGCAGACCGCTACGTCGCGACTGAATCCGAGACTCGCGTCTTTTTACATCTGTCCTTGATGAATAAATAAGGGCACAAATAAAACTTTGGGGGAGTGGATGAAGAAATAAAGAGGGGGCTGCCGGAGCAAAGTCAGTCGTGTTCAATTATGCCCTAATAACCAATGTTCTTTCTAAAGTCGGGGGGTAATTCGAAGCTCCCTGATGTGTTCATACGGGCCTTTTCTACTCATCTCCACATAAAAGGGGGGCAGTTCAGAAATTGTTGTCCCAAAGTAAGTTCTGAAAGACCCCCTCAAATCATTAAGTGTGAATATTTCAAAGAGCGGCCGATTGAAAGCCAATGGGAAAGTCCTCACCACTTTTATCTCGGATGTTAAAGAAAAAGACGAGGATCTTGAGCCTGGGCCTTTCAGATAAGTGAATATATTTAATTTTTGAAAGAATCACAGAGTTGGCGTCTTTGGTCCTCATGCCTACTGGGGCCGAGGCATGAAGAAGTCAAAGTCCCCCCCCCTCTCTCCATCTCTCACCCCGCTGTACTCATAAAGAGGAATAGGCCCTGAAACCTCACTGGGCCTCTAAGTTGATTTATTTATCAGGTCTACTCTGCTCCCGAGTGATGGCTGTGTGTGATGGATACCCAGGGGTGGGTCTTCTCAGAGTAACCCCCCCCCCCCCCCCCGTCCTCTGCCTCTACGCTCCCTCGCCGTGGCTTCACAGCTCCCGCCTGACACTGGGCTTTCATCGCGGGCGCAGGACTCGGGCCTCTGCGCCTAATGAACGCCGAGCTCCTTTGGGCGAACACGTGCAAGAGCGGGACTGACCAGGCCATGCAGACGAAGACAGGTTAGGTGTCCGCATTGCCGCGAGGGGCCCCCCCGCCTCCTCCTCCCCCTCGGCCGGGCGGCTCAGACTGTAGACGTCCCACACGTATGCCACAGATGTTTGTTTAGCCCTGGGAGAGCTGCTTGTCACCGAGCCAAAAAGTGACACTCCGAGACACTCCCGGAGAACGGCACATGCGACACAACAAAAAAAAGAAACTCCCTCATTAACCCGACATGGAAGGAAAGATCGTAACGCATGAACACGGCCACTCTGTCTCTGGAGGAACACAACTTTTTTAGGCCCGCCGCCGTGCACGGTCCCAAAGAGCCCTTTTCGTGATTTGTTCCAAAATGGCTGCTGTTGGCACCAGAAAACATTTGTTTGTTGCTGTTTGGTCTCCGTCGCCCCGTTTCCAACGTTTCAGCGGCGCGGGGGACCCGCCGACCGAGAGAACATCTGCCTTTTGTGCATAGCTGAAAGAGTACACACATATATTATACATGACGTTCTGCACGTCTGCCAAAAGAATCCAGCCTGTACGTTCCTCAATCAGTGCAAACACAAGGGCGCACGATAGTACACAAATACTGTATCACATTTAGAACCTCTCCACATCACAACCACGCTTAGTTCGAACGGGACCTTCTTTGGTTTCGACTGAATTCCCATCTCGGTGGGTTTTGCTGCACGCATTTGTACGGGCAGACAATGGTTAAATATTGAGTTTTCCAATTAGGGGAAATTCGGTGCGAAAACAGATGGATTGCCAGTGGTGTTACAGGCAACACCTGAATTCTGTCAGCGATTACAGCGCGCTCGGGTTGGAAGACAATTTAGCCGAAGTCATCAACTCTCTCGACATAAAACGCACCCTCTCCTACCTGAGGTTTACACAGCCTTTTGTGTTGCACGCTCTCGCACTGTACTGTGTTCTCGTTCGGTCAAAGTAAAGATATGGTCGACAGATATTTATCTGAAATATGAGGCCGTGGCGGTGCAAACTGTTAACGTCAACTGAATGCCTCTCAGGGACAGGATATAGATGGATGACCATACAAAGTTTAAAAAAACTAAACTACACCAAAATGTTATACGAGCCATGAAAATGCTCCACCATTCACACTGGAATACAAACTTGTGCCAGCCATCTGAGACACTCGTCAGGAATCCCTTTGGGGTCTGGGTGAAAGCGAGGTTCCACTCGCCATCTGTTTCATGACTCTTATGATAACAGGAGCTCTTCCATCTTTTCAAAACTAGCAGGAGAAAAACAAACTAAACCGCAGCAGATGCTGTACTCTTCGAGGAGCGAGACACACACGATCATACTGAAAACCAATTAAATCAATTAGATAGGAGCACTGGAGTGAGAATACAAGGAAGTAAGTGTGTGATATTGATGGGAAAATACTGTGATATATAACTTACACATTTTAATATCAAACAGATACTGTAGATAAAATAACCAAATGACACTGTTCTTTTGGTTGCTACAGGAAATTAAATAGCAAACATACAATATATTTCTATGAAGCAGTCTCCAACACACCCACAGATATTTAAAAGATGGCTACCTCTGTTTATAAGTTGTATTGCATTGTACGTATATTGTATTATCATTTTTCACACCACTGTTGGAAGAAGACGTGCCTCTACACTACGTCCGATTGGCCAACCCTTATATTTTGCGCCAACCATAACCAATCATCACTCTTCATGCCTAAATGTAACCCTAATCAGAGACAGGGTAGGGGGAAGGTCTTCCCCGCCCTTGGGTTGGGAAAAAAAAAGGAAAAGCAGCCCAACCATACGTGGAAAAAAATATATATAATTTTTTTGTGTGCAAAAGGGAGTTTGGCCGAAACTAATATGAAGCTTATCTAAGTCTGGGTCAGCTAAATTAAGTGGGTTTCCCTACAAAGTCTTTATATCATTATTATTGCTTGTTAGCTTAAAATGTTTTAATGTGGTCTACACATCCCTACCTCTGCTGAATTAGTTTTACCCCCACCCCTCAAAGTGATCAATGCTACTTGACCAAATAGACCATATGAAATACCTCAAATAGAAATGTTTCTACTAAGTAAAGTGCTGCAACGTGAACAGTCTATAGTGCGATTGAACGATTAAAATCAGAAATGGACCGCCCGAGGTCAGCCCCCATGTGGAGGTCGGGGCTTTGAAGCCACCCCGTGACACATGCTTCGTGTGGCGACCGCCATAACTTTCAAAGCACATTAAGAATGTGTGCATGCATTAACCGTGTTTGTCCTTAAACATATTAAAAGCAAATAGCCTGTATAGGTGTTTTATGCGAGACACAGTTGCCGGTGATACTGCTGCCGGCACTCACACTATATACACACAAAACGAAATAGATGAGGGTAAATCCAGTGCACTGAGTAATGCTCACGGTCCAAAATATGTCACACTGCTTCCTGACATAACGGCGCGCACCCCTCGCCTTGCATGTCACACCGACCCGCCTGTCAACCGGGGGGCGAGTGTGTGCGCGGAAGAAAAAAAGTCGCATGATCCGCACCCTTCTGTTCTCACAGGAAAGTTCCGCCGTTCCCCGCGCCGCCGTCGGAGCCGCGAGAGTGATAATTGGGTAATGAGTAAATAAACAGCTGGAGTCCCCGTGTTTTTTCCTCTTCAAGTTAAAAACAGTTTAAATGTACGGCAAGAACGGGAAAATGTACGGCAAGAACGGGAAGGCGACGCGCACACCCGGCTACGGAGCCACGCGCACTGACACACACACTGTACACACACACACTGTACACACACACACACACACACTGTACACACACACACTGTACACACACAGTCCTCTCCGATGCTCCCTCCAACACCACTGAGGTAAACGTGTCACAGAGCGAGCAGCTATTTGGGGGCCATCTTGTTGTGTGTGTGTGTGTGTGTCTGTCTGTGTGTGTGTGTGTCTCCCTGGCTGAACTACAGGGAACAATGACAGGAAGGAAGCAGGCTGGAGGTGAGTGAGGTGTGAGAGCCCTAAGAGTGCGTATCCAAGCCCTAATTAACTCTCTGCTGCTTCCCCTCTCCCTGGCATTTCTGCCTTCCTGGGGCACATGCCAGTTCCACGGAATGGTGTGTGTTTATGCATATGTGTGTGTGTGTGTGTGTGTGTGTATTTGCAAGCACCATATTACCACTGTCACCACCGTTTGTTCCTGTGCTACCCCCCTCGCCGCCTCCCCCCTGTGCGCCTGGCACGCCTGCCCTCCTGTGTCAGGTTTTCGCGAAGCGTCCCAAAGCCACCGGATGGAGCGTAATTACCCCTCTGCTCGCCGCGAACCCTTGTTCCCCCCCCCCCCCCCCCCCCCCCCCGCCCCGCCCCAAAAAAACAAGACCTTTCTTTTTCGATTGTATCCATAAACAAAGCAGCGCAAACGCCCACCTCCTCCCCACGTGCCACCCACTCATTATGGGTGTTCCTCGCACTGCAGACCTGGTCAGGGAGTGCCCCCGAGTCTGACAGCAGCTTTTTAATGACATCTCAACATGGCAAATGTTCCCTAACAACACTGTCGTGTATGGTAGATTCTGACCCCTCTTCTTTAAGCAGGAAAGTCAGCCATAAGTATAACCCACGACAGTCAGCTGCTGCTTACAGGAAATGCATAAGGCGACGACAAGAATAGGCATTTATTCATCCCAAGGTGCACCAGCTGCCCGCCCCTCGGTTTGTCTGAGCCCATTTTCCTGGAGTAGCCTCGCCAGAACTTGATGCGAGGCCATTAGAGGCGGTGATGATGCGCAGCGGCGCTCCCCGACTCCGACAGCCGCGCTGTCGCCCGGCGAGCCGCAAAGCTTTAGTACATGACTAGGAAGGCGTCCAAAAGACCGGAGCAAATAAAGGAAGGGGGGAGAGATGAAACGCATGCAACGGTGAGGCAGACAGCTGAACAAATGCAGTGACTTAGAAAATGGGCCTTACAGCTCACTCTTCCCCCCTACTCTTTACACAATCAACCATGTAAATTATTGAGATATCTAAATATCTAAATAGTTGAATAAAAAAAAAAAAGGATCGGCCGAGGACCAATTATGCAGTTTAGCAGCATATAGCAGTGGGGTTTTTTTTTCTGCCTGGTAATGACTAGAACGAAAAAGGCTATTGTCAGTGTGGTAAAACATGGCTCAGAGTACCAGCGTTGAGCCAGAGGAGAAAAAGGAGGGGGCGTGTAGGGCGTAGACCACCACGTAACGCAGCCGGCCGCCAGCCTTCATCTCTCCGCCCGACGAGGTGATACCTAAGAAATCAGATCAGGTGAACTTGACACGGCTCACTTCCGGCGCGAGTCGTGGGGTATGCATCTCCGAATGCTGCGGCGGCACATATCTTTGAAGCATTAGCTGAATGAGTGCTGGAGGAAAGGGGAAGGTGCAAAGGCTGAGCTAAATGTCCATTGTTTTTAAGGGTTCGAGGCTTTATCCCCCGTGTTCTCCTGTGGCACTTCCTCAAAGAGCGAGTGCCCTGGGAGTCTGGGCGCTTTGAGCCGGGACTATCCCTCTTCCTCTGGTCCTTACATGTGATCTCCTTGATTTTAATGAGGCCACATGGACCCCCTGTGATGTGCTTTGGAGGATGGAGGGAGGAGGAGGGGGGATCCCGTGCTGGCTCCGAGGCCACGGTGGTGGTGGAACACCAGTGACCCCTTCCCCCACCGCCCCCCTCGCTTCAGTCGGGGCCCTCTCAGGCGCTTCTAATGTTTTATTAACCAGGTTCACCGGTTCACACTCTTCTAAGGAAATACAACAGCCTGTCAATCATCCATCTGTGTAAAGTGCAGCGTGGCTCCACAATGGGGGCCCATGCATGTATCGCATGCACCGGATCGATAGGTAGTCTTTGTGACTGCCTCTCGGAGGATGTTGACAATGTTGCCGCTCCTGAATATTAAACAGGCCTTGGGAAATACAGTATGGATGGTGTACATCCACCGCACAGTGGCAGTAATTAATTAGTCCTGTCATGTAAGCATGACGGAAATATCAAATGGTGCTCGTAGATGATCACTGAGACAGTTAGTTGTTGTATCTTCTCTCGAACCTTGACCGTGCATCCGCTTGAGCAAAATCAAAATTAACATCTTTACAATTGATATTTTTACATGAGCAACGGATCAAATTTCTTGTATGTGAAAGGTATTGCTTGCGGCGACGAACCCACAGATAAAATATCATCTTTTAGCTCACCGTTTTTTTCCTTTTTACAACACGCATCTCAATGTTTTGTTCGACTCCCGCGTTGAGGTGGTCACGCCGCAGCATCACTAAACTTTTGTTGGGGGTGAATGGGAGGCTGCACCGCAAACTAGACAACAGCTTAAGTCATGAAACTGTTTCACATAATAATGAAGTTATTACTTCAGGATTTATACTGCAAGGACAAACAATAAAATAGTAAAACTCTGGTAGTCTGCACTGTATTTTTATGTAATATAACTTTACATGAGGCTAAACAGTTGGCGGAGACACAAACAGATGATACTGCCCAACAAAATTGAATTTCCACTTTAGCTCATAATAAGTTAAATCAAAATGCCTTGGCTGGATTTCCATTTTTTTGTTTAAATGCTTGTGAAACGTGCAGCCCCCCCCCTCCCTTCCCGTGAAGATGAATCCTAACATTTTTTGTGACTCGCTGACCTTTTTTCTCGGGCTCCACCATCAGACCAAATTTCACGAGAAAGATCAAAATCTAACAGGTAGATTACACGTGACATTTGACAAGCGCACCGACGATTCCCCGAGAGGATTTACTTCCTTTGAGTTTTTAATGAGACGAAGGGCCGCTCGCTCTGATGCAACGGCAGCTGTTGAATTTCTTTAACCAAACAATTAATACGGCTCCGGGATCAGCAAAACCATCACTACGTTTTATCCATTGAACAAAGTTTGTATTACTATTATATTGCGATATGGCAAAATGTAAAGACTATTGCAGCTCCTAGAGGCCACCAGCATATCTAGACCGTGATACACATTCCTATGTACAAGTACTGTGTGTATGTACGTGCATCTACCGTAGGACTTCTAAGACAGAGGAGGGAGCGCGTCAGAGTCACAGCGTTGTGTAGTGCAAGTGTGCCCTCTTTATTTCTTGCGTTCACACGCGCATTGGGAAATGGCACTGAGTCAGAGGTGACACCCTTGAAGGTGAGACAGGAAGACAGGGGCAAGACACGGGTGAGAGACAGAGAGCAGGCCTCGACAGGATCTGAGACGGGCCTGTCATGTCAGCATGGGGCTCTGCACCTCCTCTGAAACAGCTACAAAACACACTCTCGCACAAGCTGGGACACTTAATTGTTTCCACTGTTTACATTTTCACCTTCCAATTGTACGAAGCCAAGGTTTCACCTCCTCCGTCACAACCCGGCATTTTTGTTCATGTATTCCTCGCAAAGAAACCCAACAAAAATTGATGGTGACAAAATGAGGGGATTCATGTTTTCAGAGTCGTGGTTGATATTCTGCAGATACAAATAAGTTCCTCATGGATTTTTATCGCTACGGTTGGTTTTGCACTCAGAATTGGTCATGAGGGTACTTGGAGTAAATGAATCCCAGCTACGGGGGGGGGAGTTCCATGATAATAGCAGCTTAACAGTAAAGGACGTACAGAGAGATTAACCTGTTCTGGTAATTGCAGCTAATGGTAAATGGATAGTAAATGGATAGTACTTTTTTAAGTCTTATCCACCGGCCAAAGTACAAGTTACATTTACCTATCACACACACATTCCAACAATGCTTCTATAAAGAGTGCTTTTTCTTTCACACAGCCTTCAGGGGCAACTTTAGCATTAGTGTGTCTTGCCCAAGGACACTTCAGCATGCGGGCTGTAGCCGGGGGTCGAACCACGGACCTCCTGGCTGGTGGACGACCCTCGCTATCTCCTGTGCCACGGCCTCCCCATACGCTGACAGACAGCAGTGTCTCATCCGACTCAGGTGCACGACCTTGCAGCCTGCTAAATGAGGGGAGTGGGTGCCCTTTTCCGTGCTTGTAGACCAGAGTCAGAGTACCATAGAAAAGACGATATAACTAAAAAAAGCTAATAAAAAGCTAATGTTCGCTACTGTTCAGAATTCACAGACCTTTTGTAGCTACTGCGGCCGTAAACCTGCTGGTTTCCCCTTTTTCGGCTATGACTGTTCAGTTGCACGAAAACAGAAAATGTCATTTAACTTTTAAAACAGACACTCCGATGACAGTAAACACGGACATACTGCAGATGCTTCACATCAAACATTATCTGTTTATTAAATGTATTTAGGTCCAAATGTAATTGATGGGCATTGTAATCAATTTTCACGGCGCAATACATTTTAACCGTAAACATGGAGAAGGGTTATCGGCTGCAATTAATGATATCTCGGCCTGTGCGCCAAGAATTAAGTCCTTTGCAAAATGCTAACATGGCCCCCGTAAGTACCTCAACTTTAGGAAAGAACAATCATTTTCTAATTGCGCAACTTTCAGTTCATAGGAATGGATAGCACTCAACTACAAGTACTGTGGTAGTCAATGGTAGTTGAGACACTGTGTTCCATTATGATGCTTTTTGGGGGCCTATCCGAACCATACTCATAACCAGTTCTGTTGTAACCCTGGAGCTCACCTCAACCAACAGTTCCAAAATAAATCCCCAAAATGTGCTCAAAAAAACAACAACAACAAAACAATGGACTATAATCATTTCAGAAGTGCAGATTTACCCAGACACGCGTCGGCTCACAGAGGTCTGAGGAGGAGTCCATATGAAACATCTGTTCCAGTCACGGCATCTCTACCTCAACTACAGCACCATTTGAATCGACCACAAGTCATTACCGCTCGGCTAAAACAGCGCTTGCTGCGCAGAGGAGAAGGGCGTGCGCCTCCACGCTCGTTGCAAATCTCATTTCATTCTTTTGGAAACTCACAGGACCCGGGTCGGCGCCTCCGCCAGCAGCAGTCTTCATTTCTATTCTGTGTGGATGAACAGAAAACGTGAAGAAACATTGAGAGT